>NC_064408.1:5533571-5849642 GCF_023375975.1 Astyanax mexicanus
TGCAACAGGACAATGACCCAGAAACATCCCAGTAAATCCACCCAAGTAATTTCCCATTAGAAAGAAATGGCAAGTTCTGGAATGGCCAATTTTAAGGCTATATCTTCATTCTATTGAGATGGAAATCAATAATTTCATTGGTTTTCTTTAGCATGGTCAGAGCTAGACCATGCAACAGGACAATGACCTAAAACATTTAATTAAATCAACCAAGTATAGCATGTTCCAAAGCTCTGGAATATAATCAAGAGGAAGATGGATGATCACAAGCCGTCAAACCACCAAACTGAACTGCTTGAATTTTTGCACCAGGAGTAAAGGAGCATTAAGTTATCCAAAAGCAGTGTGTAAGACTGGTGGAGGAGAACATGATGCCAAGATGCATGAAAAAAAACTGTGATTAAAAACCAGGGTTATTCCACCAAATATTGATTTCTAAACTCTTAAAATTTTATGAATATGAACTTCATTGTTTTCTTTGCATTATTTGATGCAAGCTTAGGTCAGGTCTGAAATGCCATGGTCAGAGCTGGACCATGCAACATGACAATGAGCCAAAACATTCCAGTAAATGCATCCAAGTAATAACTCATAATCAATAAATCAATAATTTCATTGGTTTTCTTTAGCATGGTCAGAGCTAGACCATGCAACAGGACAATGACCTAAAACATTTAATTAAATCAACCAAGTATAGCATGTTAGAAAGAAATTGATAGCTATGGAATGGCTAATTGCAGCTCTATTTGTAAGAAAGATTGCTTTTAAACATATGCTGTAAACTATAATAATCAAAAAACGCCATGGTCAGGGGTGGACCATGCAACAGGACAATGACCCAAAATATTCCAGTAAATCCACCCACATCATTTCCCATTAGAAAGAAAATGAGAGTTCTGGAATGGCCAATTTTAGGCCATATCTTCATTCTATCGAGAAGGAATTCATATCTTTAGTTTCCTTTGTTTAGTTAGTTAAATTGTCTACATCTAAAAGAAGTTTAATTTTAATTTTAATCTTGTCTGAGGTACTTTTTTCTTTATATTACCGCGAGCGAGAGCTGTGATCAGATACAAGTGCTCCTCTACACTAAAACTCAATCTACAGCATGTGATAAAAGCTTAAATACCTTCATCTGCTGCTGCTGCTTCATCTCCTGAGAACTGAGGTGGAGATACCTGGTTAGAACTTCTATTTCTATTTTTATGCAAAAGTAGTGTTGAACAGTGTTGCAGTATGTGGACAAGCATTGTCCTCTGGCACGTCCTTAACGACTCAAGAAATTGCTTTTAAACAATTAAACAACTGGACCATGCAACAGGACAATGACCCAAAAACATCCCAGTAAATCCACCCAAGTAATTTCCCATGAGAAAGAAATGGCGAGTTCTGGAATGGCCAGTTTTAATTTAATTTTAAGACCATGTATTGCTTTAAAACATTGTAAGGATAAAAAAATTGCCTGATCAGAGCTGGACCATGCAACATGACAATGACCCAAGACATACTAGTAAATCTACTTTAGAGTTTTCTACTCTAAAACTCAATTTTCAGCATGTGATAAAAGCTTAAATGCCTTCATCTGCTGTACTGTAGTGTCCTACAGACTGAGCTCAGGGGGGCTCTCTTGAGAACTGAGGTGAGAATACCAGGTTAAAACTTCTAAATGCAGTATTTTTATGCAGAAGTAGAGTTTAACCCTAAGTAACGCAATGCTAAGGCGGCAGAAATGTGTGAACAAGTATTGTCCTCTAGCATTTCATTAACAACAATCACAAGAAATTGCTTATAATTTTTTTTAACCACAACTGGACCATGTAACAGGACAATGACCCAAAAACATTCAAGTAAATGCACTAAGTAATGGCTCTTATGCATCTTGGCATCATGTTCTCCTCCACCAGTCTTACACGCTGCTTTTGGATAACTTTATGCCTTTACTTCTGGTGCAAAAATTTAAGCAGTTCAGTTTGGTTTGATGATCAGCTTGTAATCATCCATCTTCCTCTTAATTATATATTCCAGAGGTTTATAATTTGGTAAAATCAAAGAAACTCATCATTTTTAAGTGTTTTTAATTTGTTTCCAGAACTTTATCTATTGTTTTTATGTAAGAGTCAGGTGAGCTCTGACTTTGGCGCTCACCTGTTTGTATCTTAACAGCGTGGCGCTTTTGTGCATCTCAGCAGAGAGAGATACTGACCTGTGAAGATACGCCAGCAGCTCATTTATTAAGGGAACAGCAATGCTATTTTATTCTTTATTCTGTAGTCTGGAGTTGATTGTTGTCAGGGTTTTAATCAGTCAGTAGCGCACCTGTGTTTTCCTCCAAAAAGATAGAAACACGGCAGAAATTTACCTGAACACACCTCAATTCCAGACCACCACACTTAAATCCTCATGTAGCAGCAGTCGTTTTTACAGTACTGCCTGCAGGAATTCACTATGATATTTTTGCTCTAGCTGAAGAGTGAAAATCTGGAAATGCCTACCCTCACACATATGAAGAGGCACGTTATTGACGTTTGCTGATGAATGGGGTTTTATAGGGTTACACCGGAGCCAAGAACGAAACTCTTAGCAATTATCCTGGATGCTCCAATTTATTTCAGAGGCAAATCATTTCTCCGTACTCTGATTCCGGTGGCCTCATCAGCATATCGGCTGCTCTTGGCAAAATGGATTTGCCTGGAAGACTAATAAAGTCGAAATCAAATAAACCACTCTGCGGACCTGTAAACCCCCCTCAGAGCCGCCGCTCGGCCCAAATTTCCATAATGACTGCACAGCAGCGCAATTCCAATGCACCCTTAAGTAGACTAACTGTAACAATGCATTATAGCCAAGCCTGGGAGAAGACCAAGCTCCATAAGCATGCCTTCAGGATCTGCTGTCTTACTCTCTTATCCACCTTCTGTAAGAATTCCAGCTTTAGAAGCTCCGGAAAAAAATATACAGCTGACACAAATCTACCATGTATACAATTTTAAAATACTGCAATCTAAAATGCAATAGTTCAGCTGAAATATGTGTGTGTGTGTGTGTTGGTTTTTATATGAAAGTTTTATATGAAAACTGCCATGCTTATGTTAGCAAATGTAGCTAATATGTTTATATAGGCATATATAGGCTTATGCAGCTCTGAAAAAAAGAGACCAAATTGAAAACCTCTGGAATATAATCAAGAGGAAGATGGATGATCACAAACCATCAAATCACCAAACTGAACTGCTTGAATTTCTGCACCAGGAGTAAAGCAGCATAAAGTTTTCCAAAAGCAGTGTGTAAGACTGGTGGAGGAGAACATGATGCCGAGATGCATGAAAAAAACTGTGATTAAAAACCAGGGTTATTCCACCAAATATTGATTTCTAAACTCTTAAAATTTTATGAATATGAACTTCATTGTTTTCTTTGCTTTATTTGATGCAAGCTTAGGTCAGGTCTGAAATGCCATGGTCAGAGCTGGACCATGCAACATGACAATGAGCCAAAACATTCCAGTAAATCCATCCAAGTAATAACTCATAAGAAAGAAATGGCAAGTTCTGGAATGACCATGAAATGAAACTCATTTGTTTGTTTTAAATTTTAGTCTTATCTGAGACACTTTTCCTTTATATTACAGCAAGCGAGAGAAGTGCTGTATAGAAGTGCTCCTCTACACTAAAACTCAATCTACAGCATGTGATAAAGGCTTAAATAACTTAATCTGGTGTACTGTAGTGTCCTACAGACTGAGCTCAGAGGTGCATGCTTGTTTTAGCAGGCTTTAAATGCAACTTTGCTTTTCTCTCAGCTTGTCCAAAAATGCATGTGCAAAGCGTGCCCTATAGTGATTGCAAGAAATAAGATAACAAGAAATAACAGCAACAAACTCTTGCATAATGCTGCTTTAAATTGTTCTACACTCACATGTATCTACTATAACACAAATATGGTTCTTTATGGATCCAAAATCGGATATTTTATGGAATTGTTGAATCATCCAAGCTACTATATGAAGGTCTTTTATTTTGACTAGTGTAGACCTTCTCTCTTTCCACAGTAGGTAAGTATTTAATCGTACTATCTGCATGCTTTGGGCTCTCAGGACAGAGAGTATAATTCCAGCATGAATTTCTGGCCTGGAGCTGCTATTATACTTTTGTTTGAACTGTATTTTCTGAAGTGCGTTCTCCTTCATTTGAAATTTTATGACCGTTTGCTCTGAGAATAATCCCTTTCTCAGTAAGTTAGCGAGTGCTGGAATGACGGCCTAATGATAGAGTTCATCAGTTCAAGCAATCAGCCGCACTGCGCCGCTTTACGCAGTGTAAAAAATCCAACTTGATGAATTCTACAGAAGTTCTATGAGGCATAATGACACGAGTGCGCTCTCAGGCAATATTCCAATCAATACCCGATTCAGAACGCACACAGAAACTTATTTGCCCACTTCGTACTTTATTAGATTCCCTCCACGATTTCCTCCCCTCTGTATTAAACCTCCCTCACGTAGTTTTTAAGAAGTGATGACTGAAGTCTGGACAAGCTTCCGCAGCCAGGTCCTCTCACGCCGGCCATCAATCAACACCCGCTCACCTCCGGCAAACGTTCACACTCATTTCACTCGCTGTTCACCCGGCTTCCCAGAAATCTCAGGTCACCTCAGAGCACCAGGACTCCGGCTGAATCAACAGAAACGTCAGAGAACGGAGGAAGGTTCTCAGATTACTGCATTAATAATATCAAATATGACACTAATAAATGTATTGTACTTTCCTTTATCTATCTATCTATCTATCTATCTATCTATCTATATATATATATATATATATATTGATTACATTCCATAGAAAATAATTCACATTCAGCTTAGAGTTCAGTTGCACACTATCTATCTATCTGTCTGTCTGTCTGTCTGTCTGTCCATCCATCCATCGTTCTATCTTTATGTCTGTCAACATGCCTCCTGTTTTCATCTATTGATCTGACTGTCTGTCTATCAGACTATTGGCATGCCTTCTCTGTTCATCCATTGATCTATCTATCTATCTATCTATCTATCTGTCTGTCTGTCTGTCTGTCTGTTAGTCAATCCATCATCCATCTATCTTTATGTCTGTTAACATGCCTCCTCTATTCATCTATTGGTCTTCTATCTACATGTCTGTCTGTCTATCTTTATATCTGTCAACATCTGTCTGTCTGTCTATCTGCCTATTGGCATGCCTTCTCTGTTCATCTATCTGTCTGTCTGTCTGTCTGTCCGTTTGTCCATGCATCGTTCTATCTTTAAGTCTGTCAACATGCCTCCTCTATTCGTCTATTGGTCTTCTATCTACATGTCTGTCTGTCTATCTTTATATCTGTCAACATCTGTCTGTCTGTCTATCTGCCTATTGGCATGCTTTCTCTGTTCATCTATCTATCTATCTGTCTGTCTGTCTGTCTGTCTGTCTGTCTGTCTGTTCATCTGTCTGTCAGTCCATCCATCTATCTTTATGTCTGTTAACATGACTCCTCCATTAATTTATTGGCTTTATCTGTCTATCTATCTATCTTTCTGTTTGTCTGTCTGTCCGTTTGTCCATCCATCGTTCTATCTATCTATCTATCTATCTATCTATCTATCTATCTATCTATCTATCTATCTATCTATCTATCTATCTATCTACTTTTTCTTTCTTTTTATGATGTTTTACATTGTACATTTAATATTGAAGACTATATTAAAGCTATACACATGCTAAATTATCCTAAATTTCCTTCAGGATAAATAAAGTATCTGTCTGTCTGTCTGTCTATCTATCTAAATTTTAATATTATTGTCTTCATGAGGCACCTGGATCAGATCCCTGCTTAGATCAGTTGAAGAAATGGCATTTTGATCTGCTTGTTGAGAACCTTGGACAGTGCACAGCAGGATTAGCCAGCAGACTTCTTCTGAGGGAGGGATCTGTACCTATTGTTCATTGCAATTAGGCAGATGAGGGATTTGTAAGAACTGTGCTTCTAACAAGAATTAACTTAAGAATTAACTAGCTTGTTTTTGTTCTGCTATTTAGCACAATCTATCTCACGCTAACGTGTGGTAAATGCTCAGCGTGAACATGTGGTGTGGCCAGCACCAGCTTATTTGCATTAAAGAGACAGAGCCCTTTCATGGCTCATTCTGAAAGGGACTGAAACTGGTAAGAATAGAGCTGGTGAGATATATTTATCTTCTTTATTTAAAAGTGATTTTGTGCAAATAACTTGCTATATATCCCCTTTAAATGTGTTTACAGGAAGTTACCTGATTACCTGGAAGTTGTCTTTTCCCTCCAGTCCTTCTACGCTTCCCTCAAACCTTGCGTAGATGTTCAGCAATCTCTAATAGACTTCTGTATGTGGTTTATAACACTGTATCACACTCTGTTCTCTATAAACACGGACTAAGGCGAGGCAGTGGCAGCTTGCTGGTTGGATTACTGGGTTATTGATCACAGGGTTATGGGGTCAATATCTGTGGTGGCTAAGCTGCTACTGTTGGGCCCCTGAGAAAGGCCCTTAACCCTCTGCGTTCCAGGGGTCCTGCACCAGCGGCTGACCCTGCACAGAAAACAATTCTGCAATTTCATTTTGGATCAATAACAAGCGTCCATCCTTCCATCCACTCATCTGTCTTTCTGCCTGCTACCTACATTTCTGTCCATCCATCCGTAAGACTTCATAACAAGACAGAGAGCAGAATGGCAAGAATGGGTCAGTGTGTCTTTGCTATCATAACAATGGGAAAAGTACACTTTGCACAGCTTAAAAAGCACAGAAGACATGTACTAATTCTCTTAATTAATCATGGTTGCAGTTCATTTTGGGCGTAATGTGAAATGAACTAATCAGAATGTCACTTGCTCTCCATTCCCTTTAAGAGCCAGGTGAGCTCTGACTTTGGCGGATTGCTATTTTAACGGCGCAGCTACCTGGACTTTTTCCAGCGCTTCTCAGCTTTTATAGTGTGCCAGCAGGTAATTTATGGGAACAGCATGAATCCAACAAATATCCCCAAGGTGAAGCAGGTGGTACGTAGAAGCATCTTCTCTTCTTCTAGCATCAATGAATTCTAATGAATTCTAATGAATTCGCAAATTCTATTTAAAAATTAATATAAAAATGATTATTTTGTATTTTGCAATTCATGCTTAATGTAAAAGTTGGGTTTGTGCACTGCTGTGCATCCACGTTTGTTTAACAAGTGGGGGTATACACAGTATGTGTCAAAGTGTCATGCCAAGATATGACAATTCACCACCAAGATAGCAATGAACGTCTGACTGCTGACGTCTTTCTAGGTTGTATTCAGTCAGTGGTGCACCTTTTTTTCCACTGCCAAGATAGCAATACACCAGAAATTTACCTTAGCACACCTCATTTCCAGACCACCATACCAAACCATCAGAGTAGATATATTGTTTAAGTTACACATTACCACTTTAAAATAAGGCTTCTTTATGAATAGTTTATAAAAGGGTTTATGAATAGTTTATAAAAGAGTTTATTAATGTTTATTAACTACATAAACATTTATCTATAATTAAATGACTAAACTGACTTTCTATATATTTTTTTATAAGATATGTTAATAAAGTAATTGTTACTGTTGTTCTTTCTATTTATGTGTTGTAACTGCTTATAAATGATTTATAACCTAATTAATAACCATTAATGAACTCCTTTATAAACTATTTATAAACCCTTTATAATGGAGCCTTATTTTAAAGTGGTACCGTGTAACTTAGTCAAGTCAAGTCAAGTAGTTTTATTGTGAATACTGCATATGTACAGGACATACAGAGAATTGAAATTACGTTACTCTCCTTCCCAATTTTACAGCAAGTACAGAAAGTAGAATTAATAAAAGATAATGGGAGACACTATGGGTACAATACAGCAGGGACACAAATAGACATACATGAGACAAAAACAAGGTGCAGTAGTGTGGGGAGAAATAGATATATAAATATAAGTAAAAAAAATGAAAAGAAATAGATATATAATATAAAAGAGTGGGAGACACTGTATGTACAATACAACAAGACACAATAAACATACGTAAGACAATAGTGCAATATTGATGGTGAACTTAAACAATTTAAGTAAAAAAAATTTACTCAAATGAAATAAGTTGATGCTGTTTGATAGAAAGTTATTTTACCTACAGCCTATTTCTTTAACTCGAATTGTTGAAAATGAGTTAGCTCAACTCGATTTGGTGGAATTGTGTAAAAACCGTGATTTTAAGTTGCATTAAGGTGTAATGCATGATGCTAGTATGTACATTTAAACAAAGTTTTTTTAACGTATTTATAACTTAATTTATAACCATTAATAAACTCATTTCTAAACTATTTATAACCCCCTTATACAGGAGCCTTATTTTAAAGTGGATCCAGTTACGCTAACTCAAATTAAAACACTTAAAACACTTTTTAAAGAGCAGCTATAAACGCAAAAAAGCAACAACTCATTTGTAGGTTAGTTTGATTTTATCAGCATAAGTGATGCCAAGTTTCTGTAATATTTAAGTTATGTTATACAACAGTTAGTTCCGACCTCACAATCTGATTGGTTGAGAAGTGTTCTAACCCTGCTGATATATGTGATAACATCACGGCCTTCTCACACTAAACTTGCATCACTCCGCCGACGCGTTGCCGAGTAACGGCGTATTTATACACACAGGACACCCGCAGCAGCGTTAGCTTAGCACAGGCTAGGGCTCAGCCGCGGCACGCTCGCCCACAGCACTGACTCGTCTTTCGTGGAAAAAGGGAAAGAAAATCGCTTGGTTAATGCCGTCTGACAGCCAGAACGCTAACCAGCCAGGCTAGGCTAAGCTAAGCTAAGCTAATGCTGAGCTAAAACAAGCTACGCTAACCTAACTAACCACAGTCCAGCCGGCTAGCTAAAACCAACACCACCCAGCAAAACAAGCAGAAATGCTTAAAAAATGTGCAGCTTTCACCTGAAGACGACTCCACAGAGCAGGAGAGGAGAGTATTAGCGTTATTTCACCCTCCTAAAGTACCATCTTCACTTATTCCCAATTTTGATTTCAAGCTAACTTTCGTGTTGTTAGTCTGTATGAACCATACACTGTTTTGTAGTTAAGTTTCAGTTCTGTTACAGTTGTGGTGGAACTACTTTTTGGCGGAAGGCACAGTCCATATTAAAGCATATTCATTCTGAGTTTCTTAAAGTGCTTTAATTTATTTAATTTATTAATTTTGTAAAAAAAAGAAACTTGTATAAAAGCAATAGAACACTCGAGGTCGTGTGTTATCACGAATAACATCACGTGCAGTTACACTTACAGTGTAAGTGATACCTCACTGTTTTCCATTGCTTGTATGAGTGCATTAGAATCGAACCCCCAGTGCAAAAGTAAAGAAGAGAAATCTGGATATGCCAAAGATGTCAAATCTGATGGATCACATTTCTGCTAAAGTGAAAATTGTGTAGTTTTTATCCCATTTGACTTTTTCTTTTTTTTTTTCTGCAGGAAAGGTAAAGTTCAGCTCTAATGCATCAGCATGGAAACAGGAAGTTAAATCAACCATATCCAGTTTTCAGCAAATGGCCTCAACGCTCGCCCGTCCACCAGCCCTGGCCCATACAGCAGGGGTGAATGAACACACTAATACACACAAATAAAAAAAAAACACACACACACACACACACACATATAATAACACACACACACATACACAGATACACACACAGATGCCATTTACAGGGAGACCCAGAACCTCCATACCCACCTTTCATTTTCCATTTCAATCAGCGAACGCTGTCATTACCCCACCCCATTTACCGCTGCATTATGTTGACAAAATAGCCCATTACCGCCATAAGTTTGAGGACGAAAACAGGACTTTTTTTTATATTTTTGCCCTGATTTAATTCGATGTTTCAGTCAGAGCTGGAATTATGACTCTGGAAATGTTGCACTGCAGGCTTCATTTACTCTACTGTGCATAAAACAGAGCCATAAAACAACTAGAATATGGATATTTTCACTGTATTACCCCCCGACCCACCATACACTCTTATATACACACAAACGTACTGTATATATACAGCTAAAAATTATGATTTATTTGATTTTACCAAATTGAGAAAACCTCTGGAATATAATAATCAAGAGGAAGATGGATGATCACAAGATCACAAACCATCAAACCAAACTAAACTGCTTGAATTTTTGCACCAGGAGTGATTAGCATAAGGTATCCAAAAGCAGTGTGTAAGACTGGTGGAGGAGGAGAACATGGCAAGATGCACGGAAACTGTGTTTATTCCGCCAAATATGGATTTCTGAACTCTTAAAACTGCACCTTTTTTTGTTATTTCAGTCATTTCTCATTTTCTGCAAATAAATGCTCTAAATGACAATATTTATGTGTAATTTGGGAGAAATATTGTAAATATTGTCCGTAGTTTAGAGAATAAAACATATAGCTATAAATAGCAAAATCAGAGAAGCTGATTCAGAAACTGTCAGAAAAGTGGTCTCTTTATTTTTTCCAGAGCTGTATGCAAGTTTATACAATGTATTTTATATACAGTACCAGTTAAAATATTATTATTTTTTAACTGCATTGTAAATGATTGCTGAAGTCAACCAGACAGTGAAGGAACACATAAGTAATCAGTAACTGAAAAGTGTTAAACTCTGTTAAAATACTCTGTTAACCTGTTTGTCATAATTTGAAGTACAGACGATGGTAACTTGCTCTTATAGCCTACAATACGTCGGCTAAGCAAACTGGAACCACATCGTCTTTAGCGAATCTAATGGTGAACAACAGTCAGCTACCCCTAGTAGCGATACAAGGGACACTAGCCGTTGTTCTGCCTGGTTGTTCAGCTAGGATTCTGCAGCTTCAGCTTTAGAGCTACAGGATCTACATCTGGAGCAACATCTGTGGTTAAATGTGCTGCAGGATCCTATATAGAACCTGTAGAACCTCCACCATACCCAACCATCTCAATCATATATCATCTGGTATCCAGGATAGAGAGGATTCAACAGGGTCTAAACTGGAGCCTTCTTTCAATTACAGTACAGTTTTTCCCCCATTTCGCTTAAATATAATAATCAAAATTCCATTTATCACTATAAAACATGCAATAATGCATCAATAGCATGCACAGTACTGCATGGAAAGCGTGGAAATGGATGGTTTCTGTGAAACAAACAAACCAAAAAAGCAAAAAAACAGAAGCTAAAATGATTTTACAAACACAAACACTCTGCACTCTGCAAGCACTAGCCGCCTATACCCCCACATTTAAATTCCACACAGCTTATTTATGGGGGGTTTTTTATTAGATGGTAACATTGATACATAAATCAAATACTTAATTGGCAATATGTTTCCCCAGTAACATACATGCAAAGAAAGTTTGCATTTGTTTTCAATGCTCTTTTATAGTATTCACAGTACACTGAAGAAAAAAATATGAGTAAAATTTACTTAAAAAAAACTTTTGCAACTTTCTGCATTTGCTTTTATTTAAGTAAATTAAATTTCAGATAAAGTTAAGTAACTTCAACTCGGTTTCAAAGAAAGGATTGATTCAGTAAAAATAAATGGAGTAAAGTTTACTAAAAGAAAGGATTGATTCAGTAAAAATAAATGAAGTAAAGTTTACTAAAAGAAAGGATTGATTCAGTAAAAATAAATGGAGTAAAGTTTACTAAAAGAAAGGATTGATTCAGTAAAAATAAATGAAGTAAAGTTTACTAAAAGAAAGGATTGATTCAGTAAAAATAAAGGAAGTAAAGTTTAATAAAAGAAAGGATTGATTCAGTAAAAATAAATGAAGTAAAGTTTACTAAAAGAAAGGATTGATTCAGTAAAAATAAATGTAGTAAAGTTTACTAATAGAAAGGATTGACTGAAGTTCAGTTCACTTATTTACTCTATATAACATGTAAGTCTTGAAACTGAGTTGAAGTTACTTAAATTTATCTGAAATTAAATTTACTTAAAAAAAAGCAAATGCAGAGAGTTGCAAAAGTTTTTTTTTAATGTAAATTTTACGCATCATTTTTTTCAGTGTAGTAGTGGTATTAGTAGCAATAGCACTAAAATCAGTAAAAGAAGTAGCAGCAGCAGTAGTAGTAGTGGATATATAATATCAGCAATAGTAGCTGTAGTAGTAATTTATAGAATAGTTTATAGAATAAAATAAAAATGTTCATTTTGCTCAAACTTATACATATAAATAGCAAAATCAGCTTGTTAAACTAGCGTGTTTATTGGTGCAGTGGCATTGTGTTAGCACCAGTTTCACAATTCCAGCCCCATGAATCCTGACATTGTTATCTTAGAATATGGCCGTGCCATCAGGGGAAAAATAAATCCATTGATGGAATAGCCTGGTCTATATTCAGTATATATTCAGGTAGAGTCAGCTGACCTCATTCTTTCAGCAGCACATACTGTTGCTGAACCTAAACCTGCAGACCAACTGCAGCATCAACCAACCAACCCCACATCATTTACTTACTTACATCCAGGTGGAGACTTTTATCTTTTGGCCAGGCGGTGTTTCTTACTTTTGACATATATCATTTAAGAGAAGTTCAAATTCAGTTCACTTGGTAAAAGTGCAGTTTTCAGGCTCCTGGAGGCTCACAGAGGAGTAAAAACAAAACGGAAGACCAGAAATCAGCGCTTTAGACCCCAAAACGGTCCTGACACTTCAGAGGAATTGATGGAGTCAGAGTTGGCCGGTGAAACCGGACTCGACCCTGCCCAGACTGGACTTGTTGATGGTATTTGATGCTCGGCTGCAGTCAACCTTTCTTTGAAGCTACCTGTGACGCTTACTCAGCGCGGTAACCTCTGTATTAAATGTCATGCCTGAAAGCATCTTCACTCCACCAGAGACGAGGAGGTGAAGACCGCAAAGGTCCACAGTGAAACGCTGGCCTTTAGCTATCTCATTCTCTCATTCACTAGAAATGGCTTATTACTCTTGTAGGTATAGAGTAGATTATAGGGTTCAGGTCATGAAAAAAAAAAAAAATATATATATATATATATATATATATATATTGTCCTTGCTTTCTTAAAATTACAGAAATTTTGACGTATATTCAGTGGTTTTTCATTAGCTAAAATTCTCAAATTACAATCCAAACTATGAATAAGAAAGCAATAATAACCAATAGTTTTTGAATATTTTAGGTTCTTGACTTTCTTGACTTAACTTTCATTAATATACCAGCTAACTAATAATTGATAACTTTTATTTTTTACCATTTAAGAAACTAAAAAGTAGCTAACACATTTGTAAATACTAATTAACGTATTAGCAACATGAACGGCAATTGATAAACATTTGCCTGGTTTAAAATTATGTATTAAGCAGCACTTTATTAATGTTCAAATTCTGACGAGCTAAAGATTTGCTAACATTTTTTATATAAATATCCATGCTGATAAATAAGTGTCATGTGTGAACATTCAGGCTTTCAGTTAACAGCTGTGCTGAACTCGTCAAGAGTTAATTACTTAATTACAACCTTACTCAGTTGTAAAGTTGCGAAGAGGTAGAGTTAAAGGTATACAGTTCTAATCCATATTATGGCAAGAGCTACTCGACTATATATTATATACAGTAGACGTATTAAACACACAGAGTGATCTATTTTAAGCGTGTATTTCTTTTATTGTTGATGATTGTGGCTTACAGCCAATGAAAACCCAAAAATCAGTGTCTCAGAAATTTAGAATATTATATAAGACCAATTGGTACTTTTGGCTACAGTGTGGGCAGTGTGCCAAATCCTGCTGGAAAATGAAATCTGCATCTCTATAAAAGTTGTCAGTAGCAGAGGGAAGAAGCATGAAGTGCTGTAAGATTTTGTGGGAAAACAAAACTGCACTGACTTTAGACTTGATAATAAAACACAGTGGATCAACACCAGCAGATGACGGACATGACTCTCCAAACCATCACTGATCATCAGTACATTTTACATTTCATTTAAAGTAAATCAAGGGAGCAGAGTCTGGAGGAAGAGTGGAGAGACACACAGTCCAAACTGCTCGAGGTCTAGTGTGAAGTTTCCACCAATCAGTGATGGTTTGAAGAGTCATCTCCCTTTATGGAGATGTGGATTTCATTTTCCAGCAGGATTTGGCATCCTGCCCACACTGCGACACCAAAAGTACCAATTGATCTTATATAATATTCTAATTTTCTGAGACACTGATTTTTGGGTTTTCATTGGCTGTAAGCCATAATTATCAATCCTCAATAAAAGAAATTTTGAACTGAATTATGAAAATAAGATAAATAACTTTTCCTTGATATTATTTATTTTATATATAGATGGATGTTGAATTAGTATCAGCGTGCCATTAGTTAGGTGGAATTAATGCTGTAAAAGCAGTTCTTAGAGAGTTATTATGTGTTCCAGAATATTCTTAGGCTAGTAATTCAGTTCAAAATGTGAAACTCATATATTATATAGCTGTATTAAACACAGAGTGATCTATTTTTAGGGTTTATTTCTTTTATTGTCGATGATGATTATAGCTTACAGCCAATACAAATGCAAAAATCCGTGTCTCAGAAAAATTGAATATTATATTAGACTAATTAATATTTTTGCCAGTTTGGGCAGTGTGCCAAGTCCTGCTGGAAAATGAAATCCGCATCTCCATAAAAGTGCTGTTCTTAGAGAGTTAATGTGTGTTCCTGGATTCCTATCTTAGGCTACGAATACGTTTAAAGACTGTGAAATTCATGAAGTCTTTCTATAAACGTACAGAAAGAATTTAAAGAATGTTCTAAAAAAAAGTATGAGGTTGTAAAGTTTTTAGCTCTACAGACATTTTCTTCCAAAAAGGCGAGAAATACAGTATTCGAATACTGTAGCTTCTATTCTAATACATCATTTTACAATTAACGAATAATATGAGCTGAACGCAAATGTAAATGTGTTTTTTTTTTTTTTTCTCAAATTAATTGTGTATTTCTGTTTAATTCGTATATAAAAATGGCATTTAAAGGTCGTTTAAAGGTTAAAGAGGTGTTGAGAGCAGTACTGTTGACATTACAGGCGAGCAATCTTTATCGGGGAAACAATTATGTACATAGCATTTTCCTGTTTGTTGAATTAAACTAGGTCTGTGTTTTACAATCAGAGCGAGCGCAGTTACGCAGTTACACGGCCAAATGCAATTTGTGTTTTTAATCAGGCCGCGTGCAGACGCTGGATGACGGTTTGGAAATTGTTTGGAGAGACATTTAAAAAGGTTTCATTGTTATTGGGTTTGGAGTGCTGTCACGCTGAAGGTTCTGCCGCTATTCAGCTGTGGCGAAATGATCAATCCGCCCGTGTTTAATTAAAGGCCAAACTCGTATTAAACCCCTTTCCCTCAAAAAAGGGAGAAAAACAGAGGGAAAAACAGCGGCCGAGTCCGACTCGCTGTTTGCCGGAGAGCCGGGGAGCTGTTAGCTGTTCCCGGGGAGGAAGAGTTTGACACTGTTGGCATTTGTGTGGATGTGTGACCTTTTAAACATTCCTGATATCTACAGCAATCTTGTTTTCCTTCACCAGAGCCCCCAGATGTGACATAGAAGAGAGGAATCATGGGAAAAATAACGCTGAGGCCGTGTTTCAGCCGCCGCCTTGTCTCAGAAACATGTTTGTCAAGTGTTTATGTGGCGTGAAAGGAAAAAAAAAATTTAAAAAGACACTGCATGCAATAAAACCTGGTTCTTGCCACTCTTACATAAAGAACAGATTTGTGAATGAGTTTGTGAATGATTTGTGGAGATTCTCCTGATCCACTTGAGCTGTGGATCTCAGCAGCTTCTCCAGAGTGACCATGGACCTATTGGTCCTGTTTGGGTGGACCATGGGTGCTGCAACTCTTCCACAAAGACCAGATTTGTGCACAACTTACAATTTCAGCTGTGGATCTCTGCAGCTCCTCCAGAGTGACCATGGGCCTCTTGGTCCTGTTTGGGTGGACCATGGCCATGACTTGGTAGGTTTGCAGTTGTAGAATACTTTTTCCATTGTATTATGATGGATAAAAAGATGCTCCTTGGGATTATCAAATGGATGCGTAGGCTTTTAAACATTCCTGATATCTACAGCAATCTTGTTTTCCTTCACCAGAGCCCAGAGAGTTGGGCGATGTGGCCCAAAAATAAAATTGGGGTATTTTTGCTATAATGATGTTTTTTTATAAGAGCTTTGAATATTCAGTATTATATATTCAGTAATATTCATATTTAAGCTGTATTTTTTTGTCTATTATTAAAACATAGTACATATATAATCAGGAGTACAGCTATAATCATACATTTTTTTATGTTTTAAAAATGTTAATGATAAATGATAAATCATATTTGTAACAGCAGATGATTTGTTTTGTGTCTGTCCAGGACAAATTTCCTTCGGGACAATAAAGTCTTATCGTATCGTATTATTAATGCAATGATAAAGATATGTTAATACAATACACCTCTAAAGTATAGCAAAACCTTATTCACCCATCTAGCAACACTTTATCAACCACCTAGAAACTCATCAAGTCATAACAAGAAACTACTAATCCCGTTAAGTATAGCAACACCTTACCAACCACCCAGAAACATTGTAACATCCTACAGGTGAATTATAGCAACACCTTATCACCCATCTAGCAACACCTTATAAACCACCTAAAAACACTGTAACATCTAACAGGTGAAGTATAGCAACACCTTATCACCCATTTACCTAACATCATATGAACCACCTAGAAACACTGTAACATCCAACAATGAAATATAGCAACACCTTATCAACCACCTAGAAACACTGTAACATCGAACAGGTGAAGTTTAGCAACACCTTATCACCCATCTAGCAACACCATATCAACCACCTAGAAACACTGTAACATCCAACAATGAAATATAGCAACACCTTATCACCCATCTAGCAACACCATATCAACCACCTAGAAACACTGTAACATCCAACAATGAAATATAGCAACACCTTATCAACCACCTAGAAACACTGTAACATCGAACAGGTGAAGTTTAGCAACCACCTAGAAGCACTAACATCCAACAGGTAAAGTAAAGCAAAACCTTATCACCCATCTCGCAATATCTTATCAACCACCAAGAAACACTGTAACATCTAACAAGTGAGGTATAGCAACACCTTATCAACCACCTAGAAACACTAACATTCAACAGGTAAAGTATAGCAACACCTTATCAACCACCTAGAAACACTGAAACATCCAACAGATAAAGTATAGCAACACCTTATCACCAATCTAGCAATATCTTATCAACCACCTAAAAACACTAACATCCAGCAGGTGAAGTATAGCAACACATTATCACCAATCTAGCAATATCTTATCAACCACCTAAAAACACTAACATCCAGCAGGTGAAGTATAGCAACACATTATCAGCAGCCATCTAGCAACACCTTATCAACCACCTAGAAACACCTCACCAACCACCTAGAAACATTGTAACATCCAACAGGTAAAATATAGCAACACATTATTACCCATCTAGAAACACTGTGAACTCCTGAAATATAAAAATACCCGATAATCCACCTAGAAACACTGTAACATAAGCTATAGCCTACAGCTAAAGTATAGACACCTTATCAACCACCTAGAAACACCTTATAAACCACCTGAAAACACCTTAAAAACCACCGAAAAATACTAACATCCAACAGGTGAAGTATAGCAACACCTTATCAACCACCAAGAAACACTATAACATCCAACAGGTGAAGTATAGCGACACCTTATCAACCACCTAGAAACACTGTAACATCCAAGAGATAAAGTATAGCAACACCTTATCACCCATCTAGCAATATCTTATCAACCACCTAGAAACACTAACATCCAACAGGGGAAGTATAGCAACACATTATCAACCATCTAGCAACACCTTATTAACCACCTAGAAACACTGTAACGTCTAACTTTTGAAGTATAACAACACCTTATCACCCATCTAGAAACATATTTTCAACCACCTAGAAACACCTCATCAACCACCTAGAAACACTGTAACATCCAACAGGTAAAATATAGCAACACATTATTACCTATCTAGAAATATTGTGACATCTAACTCTTGAAATATAAAAATACCCGATAATCCACCTAGAAACACTATAACGTAATACAGCTAAAGTATAGAGACACCTTATCAACCACCTAAAAAACACCTCATCAACCCCCTAGACACACCTTATAAACCACCTAGAAACACCTTATAAATCACATGAAAACACCTTATAAACCACCTAAAAACACTAACTTATGTATAGCAACACCTTATCAACCACATAGAAACACTATAACATCCAACAGGTGAAGTATAGCAACACCTTGTCAACCGCCTAGACACACTGTAACATCCAACAGCTAAAGTATAGCAACACCTTATCACCAATGTAACAACACCTTATTAACCACCTTGGAACACTGTAACATCTAACAAGTGAGGTATAGCAACATCTTTCCAACCACCTAGAAACACTAACATTCAACAGATAAAGTATAGCAACACCTTATCATCCATCTAGCAATATCTTATCAACCACCTAAAAACACTAACATCCAACAGGTGAAGTATAGAAACACATTATCACCCACTGTAACCCACATTATCACCCACAGAAACACTGTAACATCTAACTTTTGAAGTATGCCACCACCTTATCACCCATCTAGAAACATATTTTCAACCACATAAAAACACCTTATCAACCACCTAGTAACACTGTTACACCCCACAGGTAAAGTACAGCAACACCTTATCACCCACCTAGAAACACTGTGACATCTTACTCTTGAAGTATAACAGCACCATATAATACACCTAGAAAAACTGTAACATAATACAGCTTAAGTATAGAGACACCTAATCAACCACCAAGAAAGAACTCATCAACCGCCTAGATACGCCCTATAAACCACCTAAAAACACTAACTTATGTATAGCAACACCTTATCAACCACCTAGAAACACTATAACATCCAACAGGTGAAGTATAGCAATACCTTATCAACCACCTAGAAACACTGTAACATCCAACAGCTAAAGTATAGCAACACCTTATCACCCATGTAACAATATCTTATCAACCACCTAGAAACACTAACATCCAACAGGGGAAGTATAGAAACACATTATCAGCCATCTAGCAACACCTTCTTAACCACCTATAAAAAAAACATAACATCTAACTTCTGAAGTATAACCCATCACCCTTATCACACCTTATCACCCATCTAGAAACATCTTTTTAACCACCTAGAAACACCTCACCAACCACCTAGAAACACTGTAACATCCAACAGGTAAATTATAGCAACGCATTATCACCCATCTAGAAACATCTTTTTAACCACCTAGAAACACCTTATCAACCACCTAGAAACACTTTAACATCCAACAGGTAAAATATAGCAACGCATTATTACCTATCTAGAAACACTGTGACATCTTAAAATATATAAATACCTGATAATCCACCTCGAAACACTGTAACATACTACAGCTAAAGTATAGAGACACCTTATCAACCACCTAAAAAACACCTCATCAACCCCCTAGACACACCTCATAAACCATATAGAAACACCTTATAAACCACATTAAAACACCTTATAAACCACCTAAAAACACTAACATCTAACAGGTAATGTATAGAAACACCTTATCAACCGCCTAAAAACACTGTAACATCCAACAGGTGAAATATAGCAATGCATTATTACCCATCTAGAAACACTGTGACATAATACAGCTCCATACAGTACGGAGACACCTTATCAACCACCTAAAAACACCTTAGAAATAAACAGGTAAATTAGCTTTTAAACATTCTCCAGAGCCCCCTAGTGGAAAAAATAATGCCAGGCTGTGTTTCTGTCGTCTGTTTCTCAACTGTTTATTTAATGCAAGAGAGAAAATAAAGAAATAAGGAAAAGGAAAAAGACTCTACCGGCTGGATGAACCTGCTGACGGGTTTTAGCGGAGGGGGGATTGGGAAATGTGACAGCTTTGTTTTTTTCTCTTTTTTTTTCATTTTTACATCCCACAAACAAGGACTACAGAAAATTAATTAATGCCAGTTGTCTGAAAGTGAGAAAATAAAGCTAATTAAGTAAACTAATCAGGCCAGAGATGAGAAAACAGTGCAGTGCTCTATTATAACGAGAGCTTTTTGTTACTGCAGGGGCAGAAACTTGCAAACCATCGTACTGAAGGAATTGACAGAATTGCATTTTATTTTTTAAGATAATGTAGGAATAGGAATGGCTTTAAAAATGTTTTTTTTTTCACTAGTGTAAGGTGAAATGTCATATTTATTATATTCATTACATGTAAACTGATAAATTACAAGGTTTGTTTGTTATTTAACATGCTGCTACAGTACGTCATGCTGTTTCTCCATCAGCAGTCGGAGTCTGAGAGAGAGAAAGAACAGTAGGTCATGCTAAATAGATAGATAGATAGATAGATAGATAGATAGATAGATAGATAGATAGATAGATAGATAGATAGATAGATAGATCACACCTGTCAAGTCTCCCGTTTTGGCCGGGAAACTACCCTATTTTACAGCTTTTTTCCCGTAAAATTCCCGTTTTCTATTAACAAACATTAGGAGACAGGCTGGATCAAGGAGAAAGTCCTGCCTTTCAGGAGAAACAGCCAATCAGCTTGCTGGTTTTGCGGCGCGAGGAGGAGGGTCAGTGTGGGAATTGTCAGTTGTTAGAATTTGTTGAAATCTCAAGTATTCTGTTGTAATTTATTATTTAGAAGGGGTAGAAGAGATGGTTGAGCTGGAGAGAGAGAAAATGTGGAGAGGACTGAAATGAACTGAACTGATCAGGACTGGACTGATAAAAAAAAAAGTATTAATTCAAGATTATTAATAGTGTAGGCCCCTTAGGACTAATATTTATTAGTATTTCTTGTAATAATTTGTTCCTTTGTATTTTAAAAGGTAAAAGAACAATTTAGAAACAAGCGAATTGTCTACATTATTACATTTCTACATGGAATCCATTACTGATGGACTGTTTTGCATACTTTATTAAGGAATGGATTCACTGATGGAATATATCTGCTCCATGTCTATATGTCTATATGTAAAAGCTCATAATACTATTTTTAGGTCACCAACAGTAATTTTGCAGAATCCGTGCATCCTTTGTTCAATTTTAAATCCATTAACGCCTGAATTAATGTAGCTGTATATGAAAAAATGTTTCATGTGTGTTTTACCTTTAAGTAGATAGTAAATATTGTTGAGATTATTAATTTCACTTTTGCACAAAAATAAATAGAAATTTTGGTATGTTGCAAATTTGCAACAACAGGCAATATGGTCTATTTGGGGTAAATTTGGTATGTTGCAAATTTGCTACAGCAGACATAATGGTGCATACTAAGATAACAATAACAGAGTAATATAACAGTGAAAAATCAATGTTTTATTTATGCACCCAACAGCAGGCATTCAATAATAAATAACACCAATTACTGTCACCAACACAATATACACAAATATTACAGGAAACATTTCATTAATTTGAATTCTAGATTCATTTGAATTGTAAATTGTCAAAGGTTCCTAGGTCCGTGGCGAATATGCACTAACAGGCATTGGGGGAATGCAGGCGCTATCTTGGCAGGTTGATTGAATCAAACGGTTAGTCGCATATTTGCAACAACAGGCGTTAAGGGGTTAAATCCAAATATCTAGAAAAGGGTTTTATTTTGTCTGTATTAGAAGAATTACATATGTAGGAATGTACACAGCATTTCAGTGTCAACAAAGGTAGACCTATCAGATTCTAAATATCTAATTGTAGTTTGTAGGTGGTTTACAGGTGGTAATTTTTTTTAAAACCTGTCTTAAAATGTGAGTGATACTGAACCTCGGTTAGGCTAGTGGGGCGGCTTGAAGCGGGTGGTGGAAAATTTCCCTTATTTTTAAATTCAAAACTTGACAGGTATGAGATAGATAGATAGATAGATAGATAGATAGATAGATAGATAGATAGATAGGTAGATACTTTTTTATTCCAACAGAAACAACACAATACAATAAGAAATATATTCAACATAAATTAAACACAGAACAATAGAAAATATATAAGGGTATAAAAAAAATTGCTGCTTTTCCACAGCAGCCAGAGTCCAAGAGAGAGTACAGTAGGCAACTAAATACTTTTTGAGGTGTATGCAAACATACTATCGGCGCCCCCGATAAAATAAAATAAAAAATCTGTGGCTCAGCCCAGTTAAATATATTAGTTTATTAGCTGATCAGTTGTATTCCGTGGAAAACATACAATTTTAGGGCAGAGAGCAGGGTTAGAAAACTCATTTAAACTAAGCATAGTATTAAAATTCTGGCTATCCACAACATCCAGCTTCTAGCTAACTGGTTAGCTAAATAAATGTTCGCTAATTATAGTTTACAGTAATCCTGCAATCCTAAATTAATAAAAATACAGTATTTATTTGAAAATGAAATAGTTAAATAGTTATCTCGTCACAGTTTACATGGTTAGTTCAGTTACCTTTCTTTTAGAAAAATCATCGTGTATCCAGATACCCTCAAAAATCCTCTCCGCAAAAAGAGCGAGCTCATTGGCTGTTTCTCCTGAAAGGCGGAAATTTATCCTTGAACTGGCTCCATGATTTTCCATTTACAGCAGACAGCGGCCTGTCTCCTCATTAATAATACAGCTGAGCTGAGCTAAACGATTCGGGGCTACTGGAAATGTATTCGGGGCTAAAGCCCCAGAAGCCCAGGCCAGGGCATTCCCCCTTTTTGCGCCACTGGTTGCATGTATCGAAGGAGGTATGCACTGACCATTCTGACCATCCAGAGAATTGCAAACAATAGGGGGAGTTCATGTGAGTGGGTGGGTGGGTTTAAAAAGATTAATAAAATAACAGCAAATGTTCACAAGTACTCAATTCACAAGTAATTGCAAAGCATTTCTAATGTTGTTGTTTTTTTTTTCAACTTCTTTCACATTTCCTTTTTTTAAAAACTTGAAACGTAAAAATGGCTATAAATATTTTTCCATGACAGTGACCTGCTGACCGGCTTTTGTCCTTAATTTAATTGTTCCCCATTTTACATATTAAGTACAGTAGTAGTTTTTAAGAAGTTTTGAAACAAGTACTTTTTTAAAACACTTTTACTTAAAGAGTAAAAAGCTTCTACAGAAGTATTTTAAACTCTAGTATCTATACTTCTACCTACAGAGTAATGGATGTGTTTAATACTTCATTAAAAAAGGGCCGTCCTCAAACTTTTGTCCAACGTGAAAGTGAATAATATCCACAGATATTTACTATTCCAGTCTTTCGTTGTGATAAAAGTCACAGTACCCCCAGAGAGTCCTCCAGTCCCTGAAGTCGGACCACTCAAAGCCCTCTTGGCGTGTTGCGGCATTGTATCTGGCACTCCATGACAAATTGGTGTCCTTTTGTCCGCCGGGCCGCGAGGACACGGCACATGACCTTCAGGCAGCTGTCCGAGACACGCCGCACTAATGGCGTTTGGACTGTTGATGGAAGGAGGTGGATCTTCTTCCATTTAGAGCTGGTCCGATCCCTCTCTGCCCGCTCTCGTTAACCGGCGAGCCTCAGACGACTCGCGCGACATCTAATTAGAGCCGGGCCGACGCCGGGCCGCTCCGAATGCTGAACAGAGACTTTGCAGCTGGATTCCCACTGGCTTTAGCACTCCGGCGTGCCAGATCAATATTGTCTCTATTAATGAGACTCTTTGATGAATGGGGAAGTCAACACAGTTGGCTTTTCTCTCGCCCCCTTGTGCTCTACCCTCTCGATCAACACCGGCTTTGAATGGAATTTAAAAGATAGCAATTATCTTTTAACGTCTACGTAAAAGCGTGTTAATGGTGGACATAAAAGGTCTTTCTCCGTCAGTAAAAAGGACTGCAGGGAGAACCAGAGAGAGCCAGGTGTGATGGCCGGAAAGTGAGACTCTGAATACAAAAATCGTCAGAGTCGTCAGAGCCTTGAGTATAACCCTCTACTGCTAGTGAAGCTGAAGTAGCATGTGCTAAAAGACCAGGGGCTCTATTTTAGCAATCTATATCACACCAGTCAATTGGACTGTAGATCATGCAGCTGGATTTAGGGCATGTGTCATTGTGTCTTTGCTATCGTAACGACGGGAAAAGTACACCTTGCATGGCTCAAAACGTGCAAAATCTCTTATTGTACCAATTCTCTTAATTAATCATGGTTGTGGTTAATTTAGGGGGTATAATGTGAAATAAACCAATCAGTGTGTCAGTGTTCATTCCCCTTTAAGAGCCAGGTGAGCTCTGACTTTGGCACGTTCATACTGTATGTTAACTGTGCAGCAGAGCCAAAATCTTATCGTTTCCTCCCCGCCCACTCCTCCTCCAGATTTAAGCACTGTTAAACCGGATCACCTAAGCCCTTTTTTTCATTCATACTAGAGACCACAACTAGACATTTTAAAATGAATGAAAAAATGATGGAATGAAAACTTTAAAGGGTAACTAAACCCTGAGATTTTTGCTGACTCCACCCTTAGCTCAAAATTTAAAAAATGCTAAAAATGGGAGGAGTAGTTTAGAGTAGGAGAGGGCCACTGGGTGATGTATGGGTTTAGGGATGGGGCAGAAGGGGGAGATAATTGGGCAGGAGCAGTGTGCCTCTGATAGCAGTGAAACAGGTGGGAAAAAATAAAAATAAATAAAAGTATGATGATGCAAAGAAGATGGCAGGAGCCTCCAGCCTAGGAGTGTAATAGTTTTTTGACCGCTATGTTACGCTGGGTTACGTTACATTTCATTACATTATTTTACGCTTTATAACGTTCTTTTCTGTTTCATTCTGTTACATTACTTTTCATTATGTTCCGTTATGTTACATTACGTTATTTAATTTAGATCTGGGAATTAATTTTTTTGTACCATGTTGAATTCATAGTAAAGACCCAAATACTAAAGAAAAGTTTGGATTCAAGACCTTTTATATTCCTATACTTATCGCTTGTGAAATACCTTCAACATTCCAGGCAATTTCCATTCATGATTTTTTGCGAGGATAAACTTTAAGTGTTTGTTTAAGGCGGGAGCTGATGTGTTTTGGATATATCCTTATCGCGATTGGGAGAGAGAGAAAGGACCTGATAACTGACCTATAACAGAGGCTAGCTTGCTGAGGTCGAAACTCAGCATATCCCTGCATGTTCATGGAGCATCATGAGCATTCTTTCAGCTCGGCGAGCTGTTTGTACATTACAATTATTCTCTTAGAATTGTTTTCGAATCATGTTTTGTTCATGCTTTATTCTTATTTTATTGTTTTATTAAAATTTGTATTGTTACGTTACTTAATTCAGAAGTCAGGAATTCATCTTTTGTCTTGTTTGACGCAGTGTTAATTTCGTTGACGCATAATTTTCGTCAACAATGCATTTTTTTCAAGACGAAAACGAGACGATAACTAAATAAAAAGAGCAAATAAAAAAATTAACTGACATTTTCGTCTCTAAGTACATCCTGAGAGCATCTCTACAGGACAGTGTGTGATATATGTGTGTTTTTGAGCTCGTTTATAGAATGTAGCTACAGTAAGTGTGCTGGGTTAATTTAGTGCTGGAGATAAAATTAGATCCTTTAAAAACTGTTTTCTAGAACACATTTTAAATGCAAAATATTTATAGTCATATACCTACTACTAATAATAATAATATACATTAAATCATGTATAAATATAAACATATATTCACATTCAAACATTAACAATATTACACAACTGATTAGTGAATGTAATTTTTTTTGTTTTTTATAAGTGTGTAGTTAATAATTAAAAGGTGATGAAAAAGCATTTACATTTACACTCTTTACATTTTAAGTCGACTAAATTGACTGTAATTTTAGTTGACTATATTCTTATGATATTTAGTCGACTAAAACTAGACTAAAACTAAAAACATTTCAGATGACTAAATTATGACTAAACCTAAATGCTATTTTTGTCATAAGACTATGACTAAAACTAAATCAAAATTTGTTGTCAAAATTAACACTGGTTTGATGTTCAATTCATAGTAAAGACCTTTTATATTCTGATACTTGTCGCTTGTTTAAGGTCTTTGAGGATCCAGTTTCCATTCGTGATTTTTTGCGAGGATAAAGTTTAAGTGTTCGTTTAAGGCGGGAGCTGATGTGTTTTGAATATCCGTGACGCGATTGGCAGAGAAAGACAGGAAACTGACCAGTAGCAGAGGCGGTAGGTTACCGATCCATTACGGCGTATAACTGTAGGAATAACTCTAGCGCTGCCCGCAGTGCTACAGTGTTTGGTAGCTTGCTGAGGTCGAAACGCAGCATATCCCTGCATGTTCATGGAGCATCATGTGCATTCTCTCAGCCCGGCGAGCTGTTTGTAGAGCCGTCGGCGGTGCGGCAGCTCCGGGGCCCCCGAAACAGGATAAATCAGAGCGAGTCGAACGGCTAACAACATGTTTTGCGGGGAGCCCCGCTGCTGCGATGATCAGAGAATGGGCCGCGGGGCCGGGGGGCTGCTGTGCCGGCTGAGGCCTGCTGTTGCTGATGCCACTGATGCCGCCGTTGCCGCTGCCGTCTCTGCTGCCGCTGCCGTTGCTGCTTGGGGCTTATCATTATAAATGAGGGGAGGACTGTGGCGTAGGAAAGCAGCCGCAACACAAACACCGCCAGACTCCCCTCCGCTTTCCCTCTGTTTAAACTCCTTAATGAGGTTTCTGCCTAATGACTCCCCGGCACCCCCGGACGAGGCGGCCAAATCCTTCCTCGCCTGTTTTGACACGGATGGCTGCGATCCCTCCCCGCCAATTGTCGTCTCTCTCTCTTTTTCCTTCTCTCTTTCTCTCTTTCGCCGTCTTTATCTTCGTTTCTTCGTTGGACGAGTCAGTAAGGGTGGGTTGGACTGGGAATGAGGCTGGGGGGGCTTGAGGGGGCTTGGATAAAAATCCACAGTTGTGAAAAACAGATCAATACAGTATAGTCCGCAGCCGGGCCTAAGCCTATACATTTTAATGCCACCGCCACGGCCGACGAACGCGCCGAGAAGATGAGATGCGAAAGTAAAAAGCAGGCTTTGAGAGAGATCTACAGGGTACATTTTCCTTTACGACTCGGAATCATTTGGAGAAGAAAAATACGAAAAACGGAGAAAGAAAGAAAGAAAGAAAGAAGAAAGAAAGAGAAGAAATCTCACAGCCATTTCTATTTCTGTCATTATTTGTAAAGGCAAATACCTCTCGGCTGATGACGGCGCCCATACAGATGCAAATTTCCGCCACCGCCGCTCGCTCGCCTCACAAAAGAGCGCCGCACTCGCCGTCGGAGGCGTCGTGTAACATTTCTCAGGTGTTTTATCTGCGAGCTGTCACACACGAGTACATCCGCTAGCTTTTTCTTCCCTTCTATTCGTCGGCTTGAGTATATCGGTCCCCGCCAGTCACGTAACATCAAGGTACGACTGGAGTTGTACCTTATACCCTTATACTCCTGTTCTTTAGGCTTCTATCCGTGGCCACTTTATTAGAAACACCTTTACCTACAACTATCTTGTGCTTGCACTCACTGACTGAGTGGGTTGGAAAATGTAGAGAACAAAATCTCGATTTCTTCTGAGAAAAATTCAAAAGCTACAAGGCTTCCGAACTTCAATCTGGCCATCATCATCATCATCATCATCATCATCATCATCATCATCAACGGATCCCAAAAAGAATTTGTTTCCAAAGACAATCCAGTTCCAGTTCATTAAAGTCCAGGTTTCTTTTTCCACCATGCCACTACAAATGAAGCTGACAACCCTATCAAGCATTTTAACCCTATCAATCCAACAACCAAACCCAAACCATAATCACAACTCTAATCTCAACCATGAATCAACCCTACAACCTAATCCAAACCTTAACCTATACCTTAAATCTAAACCATAACTCTAATCTCAACAATAAATCTACCCTACAACCTAACCCAAACCTTAACCTAAACATTAAATCTAACTCTAAACCCAACCATAAGCCCAAATCTAACTGTAAACCTAATCTCAAACATAAATCAACATTACAACCTTAAATGAAACGTTAAATCTAATCTAGCTCTAATCTTAACCGTAAATCAACCCTACAACGTAACCTGAACCTTATTCTAAATCTTAAATCTAACCCTAACTCTAATCTCAGCCATAAATCTAGCCTACAACCTAACCCTAACCTTAAGTGAAATGTTAAATCTAACCCTAACCTGAACCTTATTCTAAATCTTAAATCTAACCCTAACTTTAATCTTAACCATAAACCAACCTATAACTTAACCTAAACATTAAATCTAACCCTAACTTTTTAATTTTAAGCAAAAAGCAACCCTGTAACCTAACCCAAACCTTAAATTAAACCTTAAATCTGACTCTAACTCTAATCTCAACCATAAATCCAGCCTACAACCTAACCCAAACCTTAACCTAAACTTTAAAACCATAAATGAACCCTAAAACTTAGCCCTAAACCCTAACCTAAACAATAAATCTAACTCTAAGTCTAATCTCAACCATTGATCAACCCTAAAACTTAACCCTTATCTAAACATTAAATCTAACCCATACTCTAATCTCAACCATAAATTAACCCTACTACCTAACCCAAACCTTAAATTAAAATGTTAAATCTAACCCTAACTCTACTCTTAACCATAAATCAACCTTACAACCTAACCCAAACCTTAACCTAAACCTTAAATCTGACTCTAACTCTAAACTCAACCATAAATCAACCCTACAACCTAACCCAAACCATGACTTAAACATTTAATATAACCCTAAACCCAACCATAAGACTAATCTCAACCAGAAATCAACCCTTTAACCTAACCTAAACCTCAACTCTAACTGTAAGGTTAATCTCAACCATAAATTAACTTTACAGCATAACCCCAACCTTAACCTAAACCTTAAATCTAATTGTAAGGCTAATCTGAGCCATAAATTAACTTTTGCCATAATGGATCGCGCCAGACGACGCGGGGGGGCGTGAACTGTATGAGGTGTGCTTGGGCACAGTTCTGTACTGCTTGAGTGGGTCTCAAGTGTAAACCCCCCCCCCCGCAGCAAGCTGAGAATGCAGATAAAGGAGGTGAAGGGGTGGTGGTGGGCGCGAGGTTGAACGTCACAAAGGTGAGGGGAAACAGGGAGGTATATATATGGCCAAGGGGAGGAGCTTGTAATTGAGGCGCGCTCCATATACCAAAACTCTGTTAATACTTAACATCACTTTGCCATAATGGATCGCGCCAGACGACGCGGGGGGGCGTGAACTGTATGAGGTATGCTTGGGCACAGTTCTGTACTGCTTGAGTGGGTCTCAAGCGTAAACCCCAAAACAATGGAAGAAAGTATGGCAACTAATGGAATTAAGGAAATACAGAAGCTAAAAGTTTGTGGGCAGTGAACAGGTCTCGGGCGTGAGGGCGGATGTAGCTGTGATAGACATGGGAGGACCAGCGGCCGAGGATCTGAACGGTGTGGTCAGGTAAACCTTGGTGAGAAGCTGTAGTGGCTGCTCCGATTCTGAAAGAATGGGCGGAGAAATGTGCGGGGTTAAATCCACTGAGGGAGAGTACGTTCTTGAGGTGAAAATGAAACCAATGACTGGTAGCAGGGGAACCGGATTCACTGATAAACAGGGGGTCATAAGGACGAGCACCTTGGGAGAGACGGAACTGGAGGTAGAGCTGGAGAGGTTCGTAAGGACTGAGAGATGAATGAAGTCTGAATATGTAAACTGGAGTATATATACCAAATTGGTTAGTTTTGCTTCTCTTGATGTTGAAAATGAGGGTGTCGGTGTCCAGGATGGTGATATCAGACAGACAGGGGTGGAGAGAGGGATGATGAGTGGTGGAAGGAGTGGTAAATTCTGAAACTCGGAGAAAACCAAAGAAAGCTAGCAAAAACATAGCTTCTAAGGTTTGAGAAATGTTGGGAGAATATTGTCCGGAACGTAGAGTGGAAAGGCAGCAGGAGAGAATGTGAGAGGTTAGGGGAAGACGTTTGTGAGTGAGAGGAGGTTCGCTCCTTTTAATGCCTTTTAAAAGCAGTGTGATCTGAGGATGACTAACGAAAGGATGAGGTGAGCCATGGAGGAGTTTATGAAAGAAGTTGATAGCTGACAGGTAAACTTTGAGGGAGGTAAAGGTGAGGAAGTTGGCCGTGCTAAATAGATCAAAGGAGGGAAAGGGGATTGAAAGAAAAACGTGGAACCGACGAAAACATTGCCATCCTGTCCAGTAAGTAGAAAGAGTGTTGGGGGAAACGGCGTTAAGAATGAGGTCCTGGGATTGGAGAGTCAAATTGTAGAAGGCGTGTGCAGCGGGAAGATGGTGTCCAAATAAGGTGGAACTGGGGTTGGATGTGGGTCTGAGAGTGGAGCCAAGGTCCTGAATTTCCTTGTTGATTGCGTTTACTACGGCTAGATTATCAGAGTGCGTGAAAATGATGCGTCGCGTCCATTCGTGTCCCCATAGCAGGGCAGCGACGATGATGGGGTAAAGTTCACGAAGCGCGGATGAATCACAAAGATCCAAGGGGAGCTGAAAAAATTCGGCAGGCCATTGGGAGGCGAACCATCTGCCGTCGTAGAAACCGCCAAAGCCTGTGGAAGGTGCGGCGTCCGTGAAGAGATGAATATCAACAGGATTAGATACTGCGTTGTTAAAAAAAAAACGAAATGCCATTCCAATGAGAGAGGAGTAGGAGCCAGAAACGTATCTCTGCTAGACAAGCCTCATCCAGGGTGACGAACTGAAAGTAGGATGTAGCTGAAGAAGCGAGGAGGAGGAGATGGGAAATAAACGCGCGACCTTGCGGGATGATGCGCATGGCGAAATTCATATGCCCGAGAAGCGACAGGAGCTGCTGCTTGGTGCAACGAGGCTGTTGCAGAAACTTGGGAGATGCGAGTTTGCTTATCGCGGGGAAGAGAAGCCTGTAAGTTGACAGAGTCCAGCAAAATCCCCAAAAATTCGAGCGATGTAGACGGACCAACGGTCTTTTTGGCGGACAGCGGAACACCCAGGCGGTGAAAAACTGATGCTAGGGAGGTGATGCAACGAGCGGGCGGAGAAGACGAGGCATCGAGGACCAGAAAGTCGTCCTGCAGGTGCACGACATAGGGAATACGACACACGTTGAGCAGGATCCAGGACAGTGCCTCAGCGAAACAAATATCTTGGGGCTGCTCTTACAGCCGAAAACGAGCCGGGTGGCGAAGTAGTAACGCCCCTTCCAGCGCACGCAAAATAGGTGCCAAAAGTCAGGATGGATGGGTAAGACCTTAAAAGCTGAGACGATGTCTGCTTTGGCCATCCAAGTGCCGCGTCCGACGAGTTTGATGAGGGAAATCGCATCATCGACACGGGCATAGCACAAAGAAAACTCGTCGCTGGGCACCAGGCTATTGACGGAAGGAACAAAAGAGCCATGGGGAGCGGATAAGTCAATGATGAGGCGTTTCTTCCCCGAGTATTTGCGCGTGGCAATGCCGATGGGATTAATCCGAAAAGTAGAAAAAGGGGGAGAGGAAAAGGGGCCGACCATGAAACCATCAGAAACCTCCTTGGCGAGGAGAGAGGAGACAACGTAGGGTTCAGATTCTGCTGACAGGAGGTTGGGAGCCGAGAAAGAAAAGTCCGGCAATGAAACGAGCCCAGGAGAAAAACCGAAAGTGAAACCATCGAGTAGGTAGCGTACCGATACAGGGTGGAGCTGCGGCGGCGAGATACACGCTGGGAGCGCCGTGCGGGAGGAGGGGAGGCCTGAGATGAATGGCGGGAACGTCCAGAGCCGGGGTGGGCCACGCCGGAGCGGCCGCGCCGGGCCGGGGAGAGATCACGCCGAGCCTGGGAGCGGTGGTATCGGGATGGGGAGCGATCACGTCGGGCTGGGGAACGGCCTTGCCGAACCTGGGAGCCGGTAACCGCCGAAATAGCAGGGGCATCGGGCACGGAGACGACGGATCGCAGCCTTGAAGTGGGGCGGGATGAAGCAATGGACGAGGAGCCGGAAAACAACTCCGAGTCCGAGGCAACTAGATCCAGATCCATGGTGAGTGAGTGACGGTGAACTTCGAAAACAGGTAACTTGGCAGTCACGCGAGGTTGAACGTCACAAAGGTGAGGGGAAACAGGGAGGTATATATATGGCCAAGGGGAGGAGCTTGTAATTGATGCACTCTCCATATACCAAAACTCTGTTAATACTTAACATCACTTACAGCATAACCCCAACCTTAACCTAAACCTTAAATCTAATTGTAAGGCTAATCTGAACCATAAATTAACTCTACAGGCTAACCTAAACCTTAACCTAAACCTTAAATCAAACCTTAAGCTTAATCGCAAACATAAATGAACACTACCTAACCCTAACTTTATCCTACACCATAAACCTAATCTCAACCATAGATCAACCTTATGGCCTAACACAAACCTTAACCTAAACCATACATTTAACCATAACACTAATCCTAACAATAAACCAATCCTAAAACCTAACCCAAACCTTAAAATAAACCTTATATCTAACCCTAACTGTAATCTTAACTGTGTATCAACCCTACGACCTAACCCAAACCTTAACCTAAACCTTAAATCTAAACCAAAGTCTAACTAGAAGCCTAATCGCAACCATAAATTAACTCTACAACCTAATCAAAACCTTAACCTAAACCTTAAATCTAACCCTTAACCCAACCACATGATAATCTCAACCATAAATCAACTCTACAACCTAACCTAAACCTTAAATCTAACTGTAAGGCTAATCTCAACCATAAATCAACTCTACAACCTAACCTAAACCTTAAATCTAACTGTAAGGCTAATCTCAACCATAAATAACTCTACAGCCTAACCCAAACCTTAACCTAAACCTTAAATCTAACCCTTACTCTAATCTTAAACAAAAATCAACCCTACAGCCTAACCCAAACCTTAAATCTAACCTTAATCCTTACCATAAATCAACCCTACAACCCAACCCAAACCCTAACCCAAACTTTAAATCTAACCTTAATCAACTATACAACCTAACCAAAACCTTAACTTACTGTAAACCTTAAATCAAACATTAAACCTAATCTTAAACAGGAATCAACTCTACTACTTTATCCTAAACCTTAAATTTAACCCTAAACATAACAATAAACCAAATCTCAACCATAAATCAACACTATGACCTAACCAAACCTTAACCTAAACCCTGGACCCTCTGAATAAAGTGATTTTGTGTAATTTGCACCAATCCAGAACCTATCCAGATGGAGTATTTCTTTCTTAATATGCATTTTTTTTTATCTTGATATAATTTCTTTATCCAATTCATCTTCACCTCACGCTAGTTCAAATCCCGACCTGAACACGCTGCTCTTTGATCCTGCCAGTGGAGGCCAGCGACAATTAAACCGGTGCCCAACAGGGACCTGCAGATGACGAGCCTTTATCTCTTGCAGACAGGAAGACGGCGTTCCTCAGAGAAAGAAGATTTCTGCCCGTTCCTGCTCTCCCCTTGAGCCAATTTATGACTCCTGCGCTCCATCTTTCTTCTTATGACACATTTCTCTCACCTCTCGCCACCTTTCCTTTTCCTGACCCCCCATGCCGCCCTTTCCAGCACCCTCCGTTTGTCATTACAGGGTCGGAGGGGAATATTGCACCTGTGCGAGGCGCCTCGGCCGAGACGAGCCGCGTGGAAAGCGCTGTATATTGTGGGTGAGATCACCGGCGCTCTTACCCACACACTTCATCCTCCCTGCCCACCATAACCCCACGCCGCGCCGCTTATCCGCTTCCTCCAATCCAATTTCCAATGCAGTCGAGCGTGCCAGAGATAGCGCCGGTATCCAAACGCATCAAGCCGATCTGGATCCCACCTGTTTTAAGATAATCAAGACGAGACCACGTCAACAAAACAGCAATTAGGCCCTATGGATCCTGGCGCCGGCTGATTGGCAGAGACGGGCGCGATAGCAGACCACTGCTGAGACTGCAGACTTACACCAGCGGGCAAGAAAAGCCAGAAAAGGGCGAGAAAAAGAAAGGAGAACAACTGAACTGGCGGAGGTAGTGGCCAGTTTACTGGAAACACCCAGTACTACCTTGTGTCTTCACTCACTGAGTGGCCACTTTATTAGAAACACCAACTACTACTTTACTAATACCTTGTGCTTCCATTTACTACTGGCCAATTTATTAGAAACACCTACTACTACTACTACTACTACTACTACTACTATGCTACTACCATGTGCTTACACTCACTGAGTGACCACTTTACTGGAAACACGTACTACTGCTAGACTACTACCTTGTGCTTACACTCACTGGTGGCCACTTTAGTAGAAACACCTACTATACTATTAATACCTTGTGCTTTCACACACTGGCCACTTTATTGGAAACTCCTACTACTACTACTACTACTATGCTACTATGCTACTACCTTGTGCTTCCACTCACTGGTGGCCACACATACACATACTACTTCATTCTTAAACTCACTGGTGGCCACTTTATTGGAAACACCTACTCACTACTACTATACTACCTTGTGCTTCCACTCACTGGTAGCCAATTTATAAGAAACACCTACTACTTCTATACTACTACTTTGTGCTCTCACTCACTGGCCACTTTATTGGAAACACCTACTTCTACTACTACAATGCTACTATGCTACTACCATGTGCTTACAGTCACTGAGTGACCACTTTATTGGAAACACGTACTACTACTAGACTACTACCTTGTGCTTCCACTCACTGGTGGCCACTTTATTGAAAAACGCCTACTACTTCATTCTTAAACTCACTGGTGGCCACTTTATTGGAAACACCTACTCACTACTACTATACTACCTTGTGCTTCCACTCACTGGTAGCCAATTTATAAGAAACACCTACTACTTCTATACTACTACTTTGTGCTCTCACTCACTGGCCACTGGTCACACTACTATGCTACTATGCTACTACCATGTGCTTCCACTCACTGGTGGCCACTTTATTGAAAACACCTTCTACTTTATTCTTAAACTCACTGGTGGTCACTTTATTGGAAACACCTACTACTACTATCTTACTACCTTGTGCTTCCACACACTTTATTGGAAACATCTACTACTACTACTATACTAGCTTGGACTTTCACACACTGGCCACTTTATTGGAAACACCTACTATACTACTACGACACTACCTTGTGCTTCTAATCACTGGCCACTTTATTTGATGTTTTTTTATACCTTGTCACTATTTGATGCATTCTTTCCCATATTGCTTAAAACCTGTGGCATGCATAATAATGAGAAAAAGTGCATTTTAAGTTTCTTATTTAAAAATAAAACGCAGCGGTGACTTTATTAGAAACCTATTAGAAACCACAAGGACAATTCTAGCCAGATACTGCCGGTCATGATCATTGCTATCTACTGCACCACTGTCCATTGTTAAAATGTAATCAAGATGAAACTGTGTCAAGAAAATATGCATCATTCCTATGGATTTTGGTGGCAGGTGATTGGCAGGTTGCAATCTTACACTAGAAAATGACGCCAAGAAAATGAGAAAAGGAGATAAAGAAAGGTGCAGAATTGAACGGAAGGAGGTATGCAAGGACTAAGAGGAGAGAAAGAGAAAGAGGGAGTTAATGGCAGCAGGTAGAAGGATTACGAGTTTGGCTCACTCCGTCAATTCCCCGGAGTCCACTTTGTGAAATCTGTACAAGCGTTTCTCGCCTGAATACTTAACTAACAAACCTGACATTTCATTTAGTTCCTGCTAAAATTGGATTAATTGTTCCAGGTTTTTTTTTTTTTCTTTTAAAAGCTGTCACAGCAGGTAGTGAATCAAAAAGCTTTTTACATTTTTTGAGGTTTTTAAAGCGTCCGTTTAAAGCATTTTGTCACGGCTCCTTGCGTCCGTCAAACTGTCAAATTAGCTTCATTGTGTACCGAGTGTTTTAACTGCCAAATCAATGGCAGTTTCAATGCAAGCATACCGACGGCGGCAGATCAAGCACTTTAAACGTCTTCATTCCTCTCGTAACGGGGCACATCACAGGGTTTCCCAATCGCGGGGACGGAGACGGAGCGGCTGAGCATCCGAAAACGGCATTAGCGACGGTGACGGTATTGTTATTTAGCATTTCAAATGCTCAGAAGTGATAAGTCGAGGCTTTTGAAGGTGAAAATCGGAGCTGAGGGTTTTCATCTCCGGTCTCCTCCTTGCGCCGCGCGACTCCCGGTCCTATCTGGGAAGGTGAGGCTCCGTCAGGGCGCCGGGGACACTGGCGGTATGTTAATTAGGGTAGAGGAAAAAGGCTTGGATGCTGGGAGTCGGGGGGATATGCCATTTTAATCCGTCCAATTCCTCTGAACATGAAGGACGCTCTGAACACAGCGGTCTGTCTGTTTTCAGAACCTTAAAAAAAAAAAGAGTTGAAAAAGTGGCACCGGGGGCATGCGGTGCTGAGAGAATCCGGCGAGGTGTCTGTCAAAAACGCTACCGCAGCCGCTCTAATAGAGAGACCTACTGTAATTACACTGCAGCCCAGAATCCTGCGCTTTTAAATGATGAACTGAGCCGAGCAAAGTTTTGAAGAAAAAAAAAAAAAAAAATGACCAGCTCTTTAAAGTAGTCCCGGCTGCTCATCCATTCGTGAAACTTCTGAAGCTGCAGACAAAATCTTTTGAAAAGTTTCCAGCAGGTTTCAAAAGGAACAAGTCAATGAACAAATTCAGTACATAATACAGTGTAGTAGCTTAACTGTGGATAAAGCCTGGTGTTTGATCCCATCATGGTTTCCACCATGATCTCACAACATAGGCTACTGGTGTCCTAGTGGTTTAAGTACTGGCATATTGATCACATGGTTGTGGATTTGATACCCAGGTTTCCTTTGGACAAGACCCATAACCCTATCTTCCCCAGTATTGTAGCTACTGTATGTCCTGATCAGTCCTGATCAAGTACTGTTTGTCTGAGTATGACTAAGGCAGGTTCTGATTTCTAGTATAGGTTTAAATATTTCCAACATTGGTCCTAATTCATTGTAGGTCTGATTTGATTTTGTCCAACATTGGTCCTGATCTACCGTAGGTCTAATTTTGTCCAATCTAGGCCCTGATTTACAGTAGATCTGATTATGTCCAAAGTAGCCCCTGATCCACTGTAGGTCTGATGTTGTATTGCATAGGTTCTGATTTACTGTAGGTCTGATTTTGACCAATCTAGGTCCTGATTTACTGGAGATCTGATTTTATCCAATCTAGGTCCTGATTTACTGTAGATCTGATTTTATCCAATCTAGGTCCTGATTTACTGGAGATCTGATTTTATCCAATCTAGGTCCTGATTTACTGTAGATCTGATTATGTCCAACATACGTGCTGGTCCACTTTTGGTGTGATTCTGTACTGCATAGGTCCTGATTTACCATATGGCTCATTCTGTCCAATTTAGGTCCTGATCCGCTGGTGGTCAGATTTTGTCCAGCCTATTTACTGATCCATAGAAGGTCTGATTTTGGTTCTGATTTACTGTAGGCCTGATTTTGTACAATATATGTATAAATCCACTCTTGATGTATTTTTTCCCAACACAACTCCCAATCCAATATACTGCTATGATCCACAGTAGGCCTGATTTTGTCCAACATAGGTTCTGAGCCTCAAAAGGCCAAATTTCTCCCAACATAAGCCCTGACGCTCCATATGTCTTATTTTATACAACATAGGTGCTGGCCCACTTTTGATCTGATTTTGTACTACTTAGGTCCTGATCTACTGTAGGTCTGGTTTTATATAATGCAGGTCCTAATTTAGCATATGTCTGATTGTGTCCATTTTAGGTCCTTATCCAATAAATGTCTAATATTTTCCAAGGTAGGTCCTTATCCAACAAATGTCCAGTTTTGTCCAATGTAGGTCCTTATCCAACAAATGTCCAGTTTTGTCCAATGTAGGTCCTTATCCAACAAATGTCCAGTTTTGTCCAATGTAGGTCCTTATCCAACAAATGTCCAGTTTTGTCCAATGTAGGTCCTTATCCAACAAATGTCCAGTTTTGTACAATGTAGGTCCTTATCCACTAAATGTCTACTATTTTCCAAGGTAGGTCCTTACGCACTATATATGTCAAAATTAATCCAATGTAGATCCCTATATTTGAGTCCAACATGAGTTCTGCTCCATTGTAGGATTGCTTTGGTCCAACTTTGGTTCTGCTTTACCGTAGATCTAATTTACTTTAACATACTGTAGATTCTAGTTTTTCCCATAAGTTCTCTTCCTCTTTTGTCCAGCGTAAGTTCTGATCATCCATAGGTCTACATTTAGGTCCATAAATATTTATTTTCTTCTTTTTTCCACATGCATTCCACTTCAAATAGGTAGGAATTGGTAAATCAACTCAAAATATAAAGTTACTGTGGTTAATATTGAGGTCAGAGGTGGTTAGGCAGTAAAATCTGCTTTTCTGATAGTATGCAATTGCCATGAATTCACAATGGAATTTTCTAAACTGCGTTTTTTATTCGAAAAATATTCAAATACTTAAACAGGCTGTATCATAAATCTCTAATAAAACTCCCAGCAACCTTCTACCTTTTCCAGGCCTGAGTTACGCACACATTTACAGTAATCTGGGGAGTAATAATCCATCTGAGATACAACCACAAAAGCTGTTCTCTTCTACACGCTAAACAGTAGTAGAGTAGAGGAGCGCAGGGAGGGGCCGGTAATGATCTACAGCCCTCCCCTAATACCATCTGGAAGCAATAGCGCAGAAACATATGTCCTCCAATTTATATTCATATTGAAAAGAACAGGTTGAGAAATATTCTCTCCTGCAGACACTTCATCACGGCGCGGGGCTCTGGATGAACTCTGGATGACGGAGGCTGCTGGACGTGTTTGAACTCGGCGAGATCTCCTAAACATATAGACAGAAGAAGCCCAGGCAGGACTGAGCAAATGCTACTGGAAATATTTCTCGTTACCCTTTTTGATCCCTCTTCCCAGCGTGCACATGCAGGCATATAGTTATACCTTTATAAATCAGAAAATATCTTCAAGTAACTGTCTCCATATTTTAACCCTGTAAACATAAAGATATACAGTATGTGGGGTTATCTAAATGATTGCATTGATGCTGAATAATGACCATTAAAAATTAAATATGCATTAAGATTATATTATGGAGTGAACTGTGTGCCAAAAGTTTTACGTAAAACAATAAAATCTGCAATCAAAATTTTGAGAATCCAATCAAAAGGAAAAATTGTATGTTGCAAAATATAATATAAATATATAAAATATATGATGAAAAGTCAGATAATCCGTTAAAAAATTAAAAATGTAGATTTAAATACTCAGGTAAGCTTTTCAGCTCTGTATGGTTCAGGAGTCCCAACAGATTTAGAAGCAGGTCAGAATGCTAAAATATACAGCAAATATATATTTTTAGATATACCTGGTTACTTTATTATCCTTTGCAGTTATTTTATTATTTAAAAAAAAATCAGTTTAGATTTTGCAAGTCTTTGCTTTTATTTGTGTGTTTTTTGTGAATTTTCTGTGGATTTTTTTTATTTGGATGCTCTGTATGCTTTGCACACTCTTGGCATCATTCTCTCAATGAGCTTCAATAGGTGGTCACCTGAAATGGTTTTATCAGGGTTAATTAGTGGAATTTCTTGCTTTATCAATGTATCAAGTTTTACGTAAAACAATAAAATCTGCAATCAAAATTTTGAGAATCAAAAGGAAAAATTGTATGTTGCAAAATATAATATAAATATATATAAATATATAAAATATATGATGAAAAGTCAGATAATCCATTAAAAAAAAATTAAAATGTAGATTTAAATACTCATGTAAGCTTTTCAGCTCTGTATGGTTCAGGAGTCCCAACAGATTTAGAAGCAGGTCAGAATGCTAAAATATACAGCAAATATATATTTTTAGATATACTTTGCAGTTATTAAAAAAAAACAGGCTAGATTTTGCCAGTCTTTGCTTTTATTTGAGTGTTTTTTTTATTTGTTGTGGATTCTTTTTTTCTGTTAAAGACTTTTGCTTCTGCAATCTCCATGTTGCTTCTGCTTCAGTGTTTTGCTTTTGAGTTTTGGCACACTTTTGACGGGTTGGCGGGGCTTAAAAGAAGGCTACACCTATGAATCTCCATTGGTCAGCTGGTTTTGGACTGACCACGCCCACCACAACAGGTTCAAGCTTTTTTCCAAACACGGAGTGAACAGGTTTCAGCGCACAGCAGCAGCAGCAGATACTTTTACAATTAAATTTCATACAAACGTTATGTTTAATGTTATATTTATTCTCTAAGAAAGTGTTTCACTCCATTAAAAAGCTCACGTTAGCGAGGTGTGCTAAATAGGAGAACAACTTGCAATTGGCCACCTTAAATACCTTTTCTCATGATTGGATACACCTGGCTATGAAGTTCAAAGCTCAATGAGGTTACCAAACCAATTTTGTGCTTCAGTAAGTCAGTAAAAAGTAGTTAGGAGTATTCAAATCAATAAAATGATAAGGGTGCCCATACTTTTGCACCGGTCAAATTTTGGTTTAATGCATATTGCACATTTTCTGTTAGTACAATAAACCTCATTTCAATCCTGAAATATTACTGCGTCCATCAGTTATTAGATATATCAAACTGAAATGGCTGTTGCAAACACCCAAATATTTACAACTAAAAATGATTAAGATTAATAGGGGTGCTCAAACTTTTTCATATGACTGTATACCTTTATAAATCAGAAAATATCTTCCAGTCCAATCAACCTTTATTTTTTACTCGGGGATATATTGAGGGTGACCCTCATTTACAATACTGCTCAGCATTTAAAATTTTTAAAAATAATAATAAGAAATTAATAAAAAATGCATATTAAAAAAAACATATTAAACTGACATTTAATATAGTCGAATAAAATATACACAGTACAGGCCAAAAGTTTGGACACACTTTCTTTTTTTCAGTGTGTTTTCTTTATTTTCATGACTCTTTACATTGTAGATTCTCACTGAAGCATCAAAACTATGAATGAACACATGTGGAGTGTTATGTACTTAACACAAAAAAAAAAAATATATATATATATATATATATATATATATATATATATATATATATATATATATATATATATATATTCTAGTTTCTTCAAAATAGCCCCTTTGCTCTGATTACTGCTTTGCACACACTCATCATTCTCTCAATGAGCTTCTTCAAGAGGTGGCCACCTGAAATGGTTTTGTCAGGGTTAATAAGTGGAATTTCTTGCTTTATCAATGGGTTTGGAACCATTGGTTGTGTTGTGCAGAAGTCAGGTTACTACTCAGCCGACAGCCCTATTGGACAACTGTTAAATTTTTATATTATGGCAAGAACCAATCAGCTAAAGAAACTAAAGAAGAACGAGTGGCCATCATTACTTTAAGAAATGAAGGTCAGTCAGTCCAGAAATTTGCCAGGCTGTGTAAGGGCTATTTGACCAATAAGGAGAGTGATGGAGTGCTAGGGCACATGACCTGTCCTCCACAGTCACCGGACCTGAACCCAATCCAGATTTGAGGTTTGGGATGAGCTGGAGCACAGAGTGAAGAAGACAAAGGAGCAACAAGTGCTACTAAACACCTCTGGGAACTCCTTCCTTCAAGACTGTTGGAAAACTTTTCATTTCAGGTGGCCACCTCTTGAAGCTCATTGAGAGTGTGCAAAGCAGTAATCAGAGCAAAGGGTGGCTATTTTGAAGAAACTAGAATATATATATATATATATATATATATATATATATATATTTTTTTTGTTTGTTAAGTACATAAAACTCCACATGTGTTCATTCATAGTTTTGATGCCTTCAGTGAGAATCTACTTTATAAATAGTCATGAAAATAAAGAAAACTCATTGAAAAAGAGAAGGTGTGTCCAAACTTCAACAAAAAAGAAAAAAACAGGACATTTTTAAAAATACCTTTAAACATTGTTACATAAAAAGTAAAGACTTTATATACTAAACAGATATAAATATCCAGATATTCATTTTAACTGGACCAAATGGTGCTGGTGTAAAAAAAAGCCCTAGCAAAATAAAGCCTAACCCTGGACTAAAACATATTTAGAAACATATTTAGAAACATATTTAGAAACAGTGATGCACTGTAACGCTGAGTGTGAAGGACGGGACGAGGAGAGCGGACGCTAATGCAAGTAACATTTATTATAGAACAGAAAACAAAACATAAACCAAACAGAAACTCAGAGACCGGGAGACTAAATAACAGACGGGATATACACAGCCGTGACAGACGTACAAACGCACAAGAACCAACAAACTAACACTACTGACAGAGACGCTTAAATACACACACAAGGCGGGAAAGAGAACAGGTAACACCTGGGGACTGACTAATGAGGGGCGGAGCTACAAATGGACACAGGTGAGTGGAAAAACACCAGGGAAGAAACACAGAGAAGCCGGGTCACGTGAGAATAACAGACATGAGAATAGACAGAAAACAGGCAAAAGATGTGACATTCACCATCATCAGTGTTGTACAATCAAACATTTTCTACTTCTGGATCGTCTTCAATAATAGTTCAGTTATTATTATTATTATTATTTTTTTTTTTTTTTGGTGCATTAAAGCAGCTATTGGTCCATTCACGGGTAGACAAAATACAAATACAACAAAGAAATCTACAATACTAGTACAAGACAACACAGAGAAAAAAGAATAAAATATAAAGAATGCAATCTTTATAGCGTCTAGACTGGACACACAATAGAAAACACATTCATAAGAAAGAAAACAGCCGCTGACTGCTTTTTATATATTTATTTTTTTATTTATTTGTATTTTTTATATATATATATTTTTTTTTTTTTTACAAAAGCCCAATATTTCCATTCCTTTCGACCTCGGGAGGCCACCGAATGAAAGGAAATAAAAGGCTTGACAGAAGCGGCAGGCGCTTGTTGGTGCCGGGCTTTATCCAAGCATCTGAATCCGCTGCTCTAGTCATCTCAAGTGGATGAAAAATAATTTCAGAGAAGAATAGGTTGACCATGAAGGTGAAGGAAGGCTGCCTCCCATCTCCAGGGTAACAGCGGGACGAGTGTTCAAAAAGAGGAGCTTCCACGTCTACGTACAACACAGGATTTAAATGCTGAAGAAAGCAGGGCTCGTATACGGGAGGAATAATTAACAGTAGGCTGCTACACTATGATTTTACATATTTTTATATGTATTTTTTGGACATACAGTTGCAGGAAAAAATATATATATATGTGAACCCTTTGGGATTATACTTAAAAATTCTGTGTCTACGTCAACCCGTAAATTAGTATTCATGGCCCCGCCCACCTCAGCTCGAGACCGCCCACAGGCGGAGCTGAAGCCGGGCAGCGACACCGTCTCGTCAGATAGGAGCTAAATAACAGCGCTAGGAACAGCATGCAGTTCATTCCTGTGTTATTTGTGCGAATAACACATCAGTGTTTTATATATATATGCTTTACCCAGTAATTCAGAGCTAAGAAACAAATGGTTAAATAATTAGTCTATGGAGGAACACCACCAGCCAATTACAATTGAGATAGATATGTAGGTGTGTGTTTAGAACAGTTTTGTTTACACTAGTTAAAAGTTAAAAATAAAATAAATAGGATCTCCGGTGGATTTGGTGTTTTACAGAGACTTTACGACTTCAGGCCAGTGGCTTAATTGTATGCACTTAGCAGAGCATTATTACACATGTTGTGAAGTAACATATGACATTGCAAAGACTGTTATTAGTGTAAAAATGTTTCTAACTGTTGTCCGTCTCGCTGCCTCCTGGTGTCGCAGTGCTGTTAGCCAATCAGAGGTGATATGTTTGCATGTATGAATATTCATGAGCAAGAGCTGAAATCCTATCGTTTCTCCCCGCCCACTCCTTCACCGGACTAAAGCAGTGTTATACGGGATCACCGAAGTCCTTTTTTTCACACAGAAGCCAATGGAAAAGAAGCTGCCAATGGCAACAGAATAAACTCCGTTATTATAAGTTGATTCAACTCAAAGATCTCAGTTTGAATAGTACAGTGTGCCCACATATGTTCAACTAACTCAAAATAGTTGATTATTGTTTAGAAATATCCAATTTTACGTGAAACAGACTTAAATCATTTGAGTTGTGTGTGGTTTTGGGTCACTTTTATTGGTTGTAGTTAGAATATTAGTATCTCTGCTCACAAATAAAGTCCTTGCATGATTATTTTTTGAGTTACAATGATACAGGTTCACTCACTGGAATGAAATCTGGTGCACTGAACCGTATAAAAGCATCCGCAGACCTTTTCCTCTACAACTTTTATTACAGAGACGATGTCCTGCAGAGATTTCCACTGAACCTGCTGGATCTACTCATTCCCTAATGTGCTTAAAGCCTGAATAAAGCTTCCAGCAGCACGACTCTAAGCTGATTTGTGATCTATCAGGTCAAAATGAGATTCTGATTATATAATTTTACATTGCAGAGTCTCAGTAGAGCACAAGTACCAAACCCTGGACTGAGGGACGTACTTTTGATGAATGGAAGCCAGTTGTATCGGCCCTGTGATACTGTAGTGTTGCACTGCTTGCTGTGAGCAACCTGATTGGCTAGTTGCATTCAGCACAGAATTAGCATACTGTATATTATCATCTCAACAGACCAGGTTTAACCAGCTTTACTGCATTTCAAAACGTATTATTTAGTACCTAGGAGATACCGATCTAATATTAGTATGTAACATTACATAAATAACATCCTGGTAATTAACTAGAATGTATGATACAATATTCCCACTTTTAGACCAACAATAATTAGTACTGAAAAAATACATAGAATATAAAAGTTACTTTTTCCCATCACTAAAAATATGATTTATAAAATGCAGTACATAAAACAAATAAGTGTGATATGATAATAAATAAAATAATGTATGAAAAATCAATAATAATAAAATAAAGTTATACACTGCTGTGGCACTGATAAACACTTTTCATGTGTCCTAAAATATTTTTTTATTTATTGAAAATATAAACAAAAAAAGAAACAGAAATATAGCGAAATAAACCAAAACATAGAAACAAGGAGTACACTGAGCAAAAACTAAGAAAACCAAAAACCCAACCGATGTAAAGATGAAAAAGAACCGACAAAGGAAGCAGGAAACACAGGCCTATAAATACACACAGACGAAACAGGAAACACCTGGGGACAGGTAACGAGGGGGCGGAGCAACAAATAAGCACAGCTGAAAACATGTAAGGCAGAGATATGGGAGGAACACACAGGACCATGTGGTGAATGACACAGGAACAGGGCAAGGATATGACAATTTTTCAAATATAACAATTACATATATAGAATGTACTATTTTCTCAATGTATAATAATAATAATAATAATAATAATAATAATAATAATAATAATAATAATAATAATAATAATAATAAAATAAATAAATATAAAATAAAATATTAACTTGGATAACTCTTTGGATTTATTTAAAAGTGAGATTTAAACAAACATAAAGAAAAATGTTCAATATTAGTATTTTATTCTTGATGGGTTTAAAATGATTAGATCCAGAAGTTCAGAACGTTTACATAATTTTCTAGCTCTGTCCAGCTAGCTTACAGGTAATTTTATAAGAAAATTCAGCATTTCTTATTTTATATTTTTTTAATTTGAAATGTACGACTTAATAATGTTTTTTTTTATTATTATGCTATTTAAATGTTTTTGTTTTTTTTTACAGTGTCCAACACTAATGCTATGCAAATACTTTAATTAACAGTTACAACTAAATGTATTTAGAGATCATGTAGAATATGTTTTAATAATTCCTATTTTTAAAAGTTACTTTATTTCAGTAATTCAGATGAAAATGTAAAACTCTTTATATATTATATAGATGTATTACACACAGAGTGATTTATTTTAAGCGTTTATTTCTTTTATTGTTGATGATTATGTCTCACAGCCAATGAAAACACAAAAATCAGTGTTTAGGAAATTAGAATATTATATAGGAATATATAAACATTTTACAGCACTTCATGCTTCTTCCCTCTGCTACTGACAACTTTTATAGAGATGTAGATTTCATTTTCCAGCAGGACTTGGCACACTGCCCACACTGTAGCCAAAAGTACCAATTGGTCTTATATAATATTCTAATTTTCTGAGATTTTTGGGTTAATATAATATATACTACTGCATGAGTTTCACATTGTGAACTGAATTACTGAAATAAAGTAACTTTTCAATGATATTATAATTTTTTGAGATGCACTAGTATATAATATTTAGAACTATGTGGAAATTAACCTATAATTTAGCTCTTTTGGTTATTTAACAATCCCATAAAGTGGTCTACAAAACAGTAGCCCATCTGGATTTGCTGCTGACAGTGAATTTCTGACCCTGTCTCGAGCTTTTTCAATTGTTTATAACAGGATAAGACAATGTCACAACAGTTTGAACAGGACAATGCTTTCCTAGGCTGTTTTTATTGAGGTTCTGGTTCATGTGATGCTATCTGTTCAGACATAAACCACAGGCTGATTAGAAATGGCCATCTGAAGGATTGTCAAGCCTCGCCATATTGCTATACTGAGCAATGTGTTCTTTTAATTTAATTATTATTGTATATATTTTTTTGCTTTGGCTGCTATACGTTGTGCTGAGGGGGCTTTGTTTGTTCCATCGCCGAACTAAGCGTATCTTAATTGTTTTTTCTCGTCGCGTTTCAGTGAATCAGATGTTCCCTCCATATGTCCTTTTGATGGATGATGATGGATGTTCAGTTAGTTGGAAAAAAACAGACTCCGTCAGTGACTCAGGAAAAAAAAAAAACAGAAAATAACAGAACCCAAGCATCAGTGCTTATAGCGTCTGGCCACAGTAGGAATGCTAATCACGCTCACACTTTAGCGGTATATGTGTCTCGGTGCCCCCGGTGCTTAGCCTTGGCAGAGGAGTGCTTTTTTGTTAGTCGTGCTTTTTCGAGCATGTTCTTAAAGCCTTTCGCTTTAATTTTCGCTTCCTCACTGCAGAACGGAGGCATGGGCATACTGTTGCGCTCTTCTGGGATGACTAAAAAGCTAAAAAGACAGTAGCTGCTTTCCTTTTATGCAACGTGGTGAAATATGCTGAAGAGAAGAGAGAAAAAAATATATAGATATTTTATCTTTATTTGCATTTATTACAAGGAGAAATGCGGGCAGAGTTTCAAAAAACTAAGAAAAATCAAAGTCAATCAAAAGTAAAAGGAAAGTCAAGGTTATAGCTGGTTTCAGATGGTCTAAGCTAAGGTGTTTGATGGTGAAGATGCTTGAAAATTGGCTGGTAAGTAGCTGGTTAACCAGTTTCTGACCAGCACAGTGTATGTTGCCTTTGATTTCGGTCGTGTTTAGTCTTGCTAGGCGACAAGATTAATCAGGTTGGTCTTGTCAATTTTCAGCTTCTAGCCATGTTGGTCATGCTGGTCTATTAGTTTAATCTTGCTTGGTCATACTAATCAACTAGATTGGTCATGCTGGTCTTTTTTGTTGGTCTCCAGCTTGGTGATGTTGGTCACTCTGGTCATGCTTGGTTGACCAGCTTAATCATGTTGACTAGCTTGCTCCTGGCGGTCATGCCAGTCAACCAGCTTGGTGTAATTGGTCAACCAGGTTGGCCATGCTGGTTAACAATCTTGGCCTTGATGGTCAAACTGTACAGTCATGCTGGTCATACCTAAACTCTTTGGTTATGCTGGTCTACAGACTTGGTAAAGTTGGTAGTCAACCTGGTAAGTCATGCTGGTCATGCCTAGAATTGACAATTATGATGATCATGCCCAGTCTCATTGGCCAGTCTGGTCAACCAGCTACAAGTAGGCCTTGGCAGTCAACCAGCATGGTCTTGCTGGTGATACTAGTCCACTAGCATGATCATGCTGGTCTTGTTGGCTATGCTGCTCAACCAGCTTGGCCATGCTGGTCTACAGACTTGGTCAGGTTGGTAGTTGTAATACTCTCGCTGGTCTTGCATAATCTTGTTGGCCATTCTAGTCAATCAGCTTGAACCTGATAGTAATTTGCACATTCTGGTCAAAAACCTTAGTCATAATGGCCATCATGCCTAGACTTGTTTGCCATGCAGATCCACTGGCTTACTCAGGTTGGTCATTGTAGTCAACCAGCTTGGTAATGTTGGTCAACAAGCCACCAGCATGACTAACAAGATAGGTATGATCATGGTAGTGGGCTAGTATGAGCCGCAATACCATGCTGGTTGACTAGCATGGCCTACTGTAGCTGGTTGACCAGCTTGGCCATGCTAGTCTACAGACTTGATCAGGTTGGTAGGTAACCTGTATAGTCATGGTGGTCATGCCTAATCTTGTTGGTACCATGATACTAAAATGCACATTCTAGTCAATTAACTTAGTCATAATGGTCACGCATACTTGTTGGCCATGCTGGTCCACTAGCTTCTGGTCAACCAGCATGGTCATGCTGTTCAAAAGGTTCCAGTTAGTTCTGTTCTAGTTAGTCTTGCTAGTCAACCAGCTTGGTGTGATTGGTCAACCAGCTTGGCAATGCTGATCGACCTGTTAAGTCATGCTAGTCATGCTGGCCTAAACTTGTTGGTAATTCTCATAGACTGCGTATAGCTGGACAGAGCATCGTCTCTCAAAAGTGAAGCCACCACAGGTCGGGCGCCCCCTGCTGTTCGGTTGCAGAATCCTGTGTAACCCCACCCACCCCCCTCAATTGCAAAACAGAACAACTTTCAATCACGTTTTTTTTCCAATATACTGTAATTCTACCTCTATTATTTAAATGCAACAGCTAGTGTAACCTCTGCTTATATTGTTAAAATTTTACATCCCCACAGAATTCGGTTTTTAAAACTTTATTCAGCTCTATTCAAAAAGGTGTGGTTATTGGTTTGTAAAAGGCCTGGGTTACACCTAGCCGGGGTGGGACCAATGCCTGTATGGGTGGGACCATAGAGTGTGTATAGCTCTGTGGAGGCAGCCCTCAGGGGCGGGGTTATTTAAATGAGTAGGCTGTCACTCAACAGTCTTTTTCCCTCCTCTGGTCTCTACTGCGCTCTACAGACTCGGGTTTCAGGATCACCAACATGGCGGAAGATTTTGGCTTCATTTTTATTGAATGAATGGAATCGGCGACACGGCCTCCATCTGTTTTACAGTCTCTGGTTATTCTGGTCAATCAGCTGAGTCATACTGGTTCATTAGCATGTTGGTTCATTAGCTCAGTCATTCTGGTCATGCTGGTTACGCCTAGTCAACCAGTGCTACAGTAGACCATGCTAGTCAACCAGTATAGTCTTGCTGGTCATACTCCTTCACTGGACTAAAGCAGCGTTATACTGGATCACCTGAGCACTTTTTAAAGCTTATAACCTTTATTTAACTTCTTAAATATCACTGTGTTCATCTGCTATATGATATATATATATATATATTGCTGATCTGAACAACCAATGATTTATAAAGGAAAATCATGAAAATAATCAGGGGTGCCCAAACTTTTTCATTCAACTCTACATCCCTAATGGTCACTAAACCCCACAGTGCACCCTTGGAGCCTGTCCTCTCCAAGACAACTTGAGGAGCCACCTACTGTGCTCCACATTTGCAGGATCTTAAGGTATATAGTGTCTCCCTGAAAGGTTTCTTTCCCTTAAAGGTTAATTGAGAGTCAGGCTCAGACTCTGGCCTCTTTTGGAGGCCGGCTCTTCACAGGAGCCGCCGTGTTTGACATGGAAATCATGGAGAAGAGAGAGAGAGGGTCTGGTTCAGGGGAGATAACCGCAGAGCAATGAGAACCATACACTACATTTGAACTTGGACGCCGGCTCTGGCTCGCAGGTAGATTGCTGGAGAGTGGCGGTGGTTTGGGAAGCTGAAGGTATTCGTGAGCAGCACCTGTGGGTTTCGCTCCACGACTCCGAATCGCTCCATTTAGACTCGGCGCTGTTCAGCCCTCCTGAAGCTCAAGAGCAACTTTGGTCAGGGAAGAATATGAAGCACCGGAGTGTCAAAAGGAGAGCAGACCTTTTTAGTTAGGAGAGTAAAAGGAGCCTTAGAAGGAAGTGTGGGATTGCAGTGCTTTTCAGAAGAAAGATAAAAGTTACCAATAACAATAAATGGTTAAATCAATTAGACTGATATATGTAGCTCTGGATAAAAATGAGACCACTTCAATTTCTAAATAATTTTCTCTGATTTTGCTATTTATAGGTTTATGTTTGAGTAAAATGAACATTGTTGTTTTATTCTATAAACTACAGACAACATCTCCTAAATTCCAAATAAAAATATTTTCATTTAGAGCATTTATTTACAGAAAATGAGAAATGGCTGAAATAACAAAAAAGATGCAGAGCTTTCAGACTTCAAATAATGCAAAGAAAAGAACAAGTTCATATTCATAAAGTTTTAAGAGTTCAGAAATCAATATTTGGTGGAATAACCCTGGTTTTTAATCACAGTTTTTTTCGTGCATCTTGGCATCATGTTCTCCTCCACCAGTCTTACACACTGCTTTTGGATAACTTTATGCTGCTTTACTCCTGGTGCAAAAATTCAAGCAGTTCAGTTTGGTGGTTTGATGGCTTGTGATCATCCATCTTCCTCTTGATTATATTCCAGAGGTTTTCAATTTAGTAAAATCAAAGAAACAATTCATTTTTAAGTGGTCCTTTTTTTTCCAGAGCTGTATATATGTGTAAAAAATAAAATAAAATTGAAAAATCAAAGGAAATGCCCATAAAACTATGACTTAATAACATAAGAATAAAATTATAAATACGCAATACATAAGAATAATAAATAAAATAAATAAAAGTAATTAGATAAACTTAAACTAAAACTGTTATAGGCTTTTTGATGGTGATTAGAAACTAAAAGTTTAAAATGGTTCAGTGATCCAGGTAAGCTCTTAAAGAATCATCAGCAGCATGTAGTGAGACACAGTATGGGCCCTATTTTAGCGATCTATAGAGCGTGTCTTGTGTCTTTGTTGTGCCTAGCTCGAAACACACAAAAGGCTTGTACTAATTCTCACGCCAGAAATGTTATTTTATTCTTGATTCTGTTTAACCTGCAAGCCTAAGATAGGATTGTGTGGCTGACTGTTGACTGTTGTCAGGGTTTTAATCAGTCAGTTGTGCACTTGCATTTATTGAGCTACACATATGTATGGAAGTAGTGTGTAATGACAGTGTAACACATGTGCAACGTGATGCATCATGCCAGACATCTTAGTTTGCATCTCAAGTTGTAGGGGCTCCTAATGGAGTCCATTTCTGGTGATGTGACGTGGCGTAGTATCTGTAGTGTAAGGTCAATCAATCAATCAATCAATCAATCAATCAATCAATCAATCAGTCAATAAGATTGATGTTCACTCTGGAAAACATTAAGGGTGACCCTCATTTACAATGCAGCCAAACATTTCAAATTGAAATACGATATATATATATATATATATATATATATATATATATATATATATATATATATATATATATATATGTCTGTGTGTGTGTGTGTGTGTATATATAGCTCTGGAAAAAGAGAGCACTTAAAAATGATGAATTTCTATAATTTTACAGAATGGAAAACCTCATATATAATCAAGAGGAAGATGGATGGCATAAAGAAACACATCAGAAAAGATGGATAAAGGCATAACGTTATCAAAAAGTAGTGTGTAAGGCTGGTGGAGGAGAACATGATGCCAAGATGCATGAAAACTATTTATTCCACCAAATATTGATTTCTAAACTCTTAAAACTTTATAAATATAAGCTTGATTTCCTTGTATTATTTGAGGTTATTTTTTACTTATGAAAAAAAAAAGGAAAATCAAAATAGGAATGCCTGTGTAAAATGTACACATAAAAAGTAGAGAATGTATAAAATAATAATAGTAAAAGTAAAAATGTAAAATAAAATGATAAGAATAATAAGACATGAGATAAATAAAAAAATAATACTATTGATCTAAGAACATGATAATAAAAAAAAAAAATAAAACAATAAAATTTAAAAGATAACCTCAAACTAAAACAGTTAAAAGCTTAAAAGCTGAAATTTCACGCTGCCTCCTGTTTATTTGTGTGTGTAATGAGAGGGGGTGTACTGCATAGATAAGATAGGATTTGGCGACTGACTGTTGACTGTTGTCAGGGTTTTAATCAGTCGGTTGCGCACCTGACTGATTAAACCTATTTTTCTCAGCCGCCAAGATAGAAACATGCCAGCGTGAAAATAGACTGTTAACGGGATGTAAGATAGCGATGAGCATCGTAACATATCTTGCGCAGGGTGTACGATAGAGCCCAATGATGCAAAACTACAAAGAATATATATATATTTATCTCTCCAGCATTGCATCATTTCACACCAAACAACTCTGAATGACTTTTTTCTTTACATCTTCACAGCATTTAATTCTGCTGGGATTTTGAGAAGTCAGTGTAATCCTCCACCAATCCATAGGTGTCAATCTTTTAAAACGCTTCTCAAGCACAGTTTTACAGCCTCTATCTTTTTTTTCTCCTCCCCACAAACAATGCAGAGAAGTTGTTGGGGTAGATTGAATGATTGAGGTCAGGATTTAGGGGTCTTTTCTAATATGTCTCTTGTCTGTGCTTGGCTTGCTTTCTGTCTCTTGCTTATTGATACTGCTGAAATATACAGTTAATGGAATTTCCATTCTCCCGGCGCTCCTGGCTCCCTGGCCCATCGCCCAGGTGAAGATGGATGGCTGTGATAGCCGCGTTTCATCAGAATCGCATCCGTAAACAAATTTGCAGATGCTGCGCTCTAGTTTGGTTACAACTTTATCTAAAAGGGTAGTTCTTCTTCTGCTTTTGCTGCAGCTGCTACACTATAAAACCTGATATATGAGTTTTATCAGTTAAATCTGATGCTTTACGGAAACATTTCGCCTCAAACTTAAGTCATTTGAGTTTATATAACACAATGAAATTTACAATGAAACACAATTTTAATTAAATGAAGTGACCTTTTGAAATAGGATTCAATTCCTTTTTTACAAGCTACCTTCCTTTTTGAGTTTACTGTAATATATTGTGGTATATATTGTGGTACAGCTGCCTGGCCTCATTGTTTAAGGCTGTAAGAGCAAGTTACCATATATTTTTGCACTGTATGTTGCACGTAAATTTAATTTTCCCCAAAAAATTGTGTCAGTTTCTTATAATCCAGTGCTCCTTATGTATGAATTTTACCAGTCAGGTATTAAGGAGCAGTAAAGCCACGTAGTACAGTGGAAGTACAGAAGCAGCATTAGCATTAGCCGCTAACCACGCTAAGCACGAGCTCTTTTGCCGTTTAGAAGTGAGTATTATTGGCCTGTAATCTGCTGCTAACCTTGGCTAGCACTGCTGGAGCAGCATTAGCCACTAACCAAGCTAAGTGCTAGCTATTTCCCCATTCAGAGGTGAGTATTATCAACCTGTAGCCTGCTGCTTACCTTGGCTAGCACTGCTGGAGCAGCATTAGTATAAGCCACTACCTGCGCTAAGTGCTAGCTCTTTCAGCAGTTCAAAGGCGAGTATTATGGGCCTGTAGCCTGCTGCTAACCTTGGCTAGCACTGCTGGAACAGCATTAGTATTAGCCACTACCTGCGCTAAGTGCTAGCTCTTTCAGCAGTTCAAAGGCGAGTATTATGGGCCTGTAGCCTTCTGCTAACCTTGGCTAGCACTGCTGGAGCAGCATTAGTATTAGCCACTACCTGCGCTAAGTGCTAGCTCTTTCAGCAGTTCAAAGGCGAGTATTATGGGCCTGTAGCCTTCTGCTAACCTTGGCTAGCACTGCTGGAGCAGCATTAGTATTAGCCACTACCTGCGCTAAGGGCTAGCTCTTTTTTCACAGTTTAGTGAAAGTGCTAGAGTATATTGGCATGTAGCCTGCTGCTAACCCTAGCGAACCCTAACACTGCTGGAGCAGCAGCATGCTAAGCACTAGCTTTTTCACATTCAGAGGTGAGTATATTAGCCTGTAGCCTGCTGCTAACCCCAGCTAGCACTTCTTAAGCAGCATTGGCAGCTAACTGCGTTAAGCGCTAGCTCTAGCACAGTTCAAAGGTGAGTATTATCAGCCCGTAACCTGTTACTAACCCTGCTACTAGCTGCAAACCGTGCTAAGCGCTAGCTCTTTCACATTCAGAGGCAAGTATTATTGACCTGAAGCCTGCTGCTAACCCTGGCTAGCACTGCTGGAGCAGCATTAGCCACTAACCAAGCTAAGCACTAGCTTTTTCACATTCAGAGGTGAGTATTTTTGGCCTTATTGTATTATGCGCATCTAGCGTGTTAGACGCAAGCTACGTGGGACGAACTGCTAGCTAATATCACCCTGGCTACCATCTGCAGTGCTGCAGCAGCATTAGCTGCTAATGCTAATGCTGCTGCACCTAGCCTTAGTGGAAATCTGGAAATCTAAGCTTGTTGTAAATAAACAGAAGCACTTTACTCACCCAAATAAACAAGAGTTTTCAGGAGAGAAATCTGTGTAGATTAACATCCAGCACTTATTTAACTTTAAAAGAAAATACTAAATTTATGAATTACATACATCTTGTTTACTTAGCTTAACTTAGCTTTTATTTACCCTACCACCACCACCACTAATTCAAAACATGAATCTTTAACAAATGAACGTAGGCCTTTTTTTAATACTAATTCAATTATACACTTATTCTACAATTTTTATACAATATAATTCTGTATTAGTGCATTAGTGTCCACTGTGGCACTAAAGCCAACATATGTATGTGCTACTTTGTGTTGGTTTATCACTTAAAACCTCAATAAAATACATTTTAGTACATTTTCAAGCCACTGAATATCATTTAGTTTGTTTGAATTAAGTTATGTTTAAATTATATTTAAGCTATTTTAAATGTATTGAGCAATTACATCCAGCCAACCTACCAGACCACAACATTTTATCACCTCCCAACTTAGAAAACCGGCTAATAATCTTGGCGACTGCTGAGTTAATTAATGAATTAAACAAGGCAGTAAGATTTTATAGTGTATTAAAGGAAAAAAAAAGGATTTTTTTCAACACTTGCTGTGAAAAACTGCCAGTGATGTTAAATATTACAACCCAAAACCACAATTCTGTCATATAGAGTGGAGCCGGGGGGGCGGGAGCAGGGCTCATCGTTCATCACCGGGCCGGAGAGAACGCGGCTCACGCTTCCTCACAAACCCATTAGAGTCATTTGACCTTTCCAGTAGAGTTAAATAGAAGCTTTGAGACGAACCAGGCCACTAACAGGAAGCCGGCAGAAAGGTGCATATATACAGCTGTGGAAAAAATAAAGAGATCACTTCAGTTTCTGAATCAGTTTCTCTGATTTTGCTATTTATAGGTTTATGTTTGAGTAAAATGAACATTATTATTTGATTCTATAAACTACAGACTACATTACTCGAAAATATCAAATAAAAATATTGTCATTTAGAGCATTTATTTGCAGAAAATTAGAAACGGCTGAAAAAAACCCTCATTTTTATTCAGTTTTAAGAGTTCAGAAATCAGAACTTTATGCTGCTTTACTCCTGGTGCAAAAAAATTCAAGCAGTTCAGTTTGGTGGTTTGATGGATTGTGATCATCCATCTTCATCTTGATTATATTCCAGAGGTTTTCAATTTGGTAAAATCAAAGAAACTTATAATTTTTAGGTGCTCTCTTATTTTTTTGTTTTTCTCCTACATTGTAAATGAATCCTGAAGTCATCCAGACTCTGAAGGAACACATAAAGAATCATGTAGTAACTTGTAGTTGTAGCGTCATGATGCTCATTGCTATCTTACACCTCGTCAATAGTCTATTTTCACGCCTTGTCCCCACACTGTTAAAATAGCGTCTATAGAGTCTACACTGATGGTTTGGTGTGGTGGTCTGGAAGTGAGGCGTATTCAGGTAAATTTCTGGTGTGTTTCTATATACAGTATTTTGGTGGTGGAAAAAACAGGTGCGCCACTGACCGATTAAAACCATGACAACAGTCAATCATCAGAGTCCATTCCTATAGGTGCTCCCAGCGCCTGCAGAGCACAAACCAGACTTCTCAACAATAAACAGAATAAAGAATAAAATAACATTATTACTGTTCCCTTAAATGAGCTGCTGGTGTATCTTCACAGTGTGAACGAGCAGCTCAGTATCTGTCTCTGCTGAGACGCATAAAAGCGCCGCGCTGTTAAGATACGAACAAACGCGCCAAAGTCAGAGCTCACCTGGTTCTTAAAGGGAATGAGAACTGCAACACTGATTGGTTTATTTCACGTTACGCCCAAAATTGACCACACCCATGATTAATTAAGAGAATAAATAAAGTTCATGTCTTTTGAGCCCTTTTTTATCCTCACGATACCAAAGACACACAGACACGCCCTAAATCCAACTGCGAGATCAGACTGCAATTGACCGGTGCGCTATAGATTAATAAAATAGGGCCAGTCCTAATGAGTGCCAGTTTCATCATAACGTTTAGTTGAGTAGTTCTTGCTTCTCATAATCTGGATTCGAACATTACTCAAATATTCACTATTATTCACTCTATACCTGTAACTCTACCTCTTCACTACTTTACTTTAACTGATGCTCTCAAACACTTTATTAAGAGACAAGAAATTCAAATAATTAACTCTTGATGAGTTCAGCACAGCTGTTAACTGAAAGACTGATTCCAGGTCATAAAACTGACCGAAATAAATGCAGAAAAAGTATATTCTGTTTTTTTTTAACACTTTTTTGTTTAGTACTTGATTATATATGTTTTTCTTTATAGTTTCAATGACTTTAGTATTAATCAGATTAATACAATGCAGAACATTTAAAAAAATAAGATGCATCAACAAAATGTGGAATTACAGCTGTAATTTCAAGATAAATTCATCTGTTCTTGGTTTTGGATGCCTGCCTGCAAAATACCCACAATGCCACTGGCTGAGATTTTCATGCTGCCCACCGTACCGTCATTCTGCATGCATTTATTTGCATATCTATTCGCATGGACGCCCATAATTCCCCTTATCTTCTTCTTTTTTTTCATATGCATATCTGTAATTGCTCTCAAATTAGAAATAAACAACTTACAGCAATATTTCCCGGGGATTGCAGTCACAGAAACATACATGATGACTTTTATTATCTCCTTTTAGCCCCGTGCATATCAGCTGCTGCTCTTGAGTCGGGAAAAGGACATCTGAAATGAGTTTGCATGTACATATGCATGGATGCTCCTGCTGCCAGTTATCTGTTTTCATATGCATATCTGCACAGAGAGAAATAGAACAAAATAGAGCAAAAAATTATGCATTTTTATTCATATTAAAAGCACAACATGGTGAACGCTGCCAAATATCTCTTCCATATCATCTCAAAATAGTAACTTTATGCAGGAAACAATGTTGAATATATATATAGGATTACATGTATTTCATGCAGTCTGGTGCTTAGTGTGGCTGTATTTTATTTTATTGGGTTTGGCTTTTGGCCTTTTTTATAGCCTCAGCAAGAACAAAGTCATTGCTTTTTTACTATAAATGTTTTGTGTGTTTGTTTAAAAGTAATAGTATATGTTTTATTATATAAGTTCATGCAGTTGTTTGGCTTGGGGACTATAATTACAATTCTTTCAATATAATGTATGTATTAAATTACATTTGCTGAAATACATATCTGCACCTCACTCAAATAATCAGTCAAACTCTATCAAAAATATCTGGGCAAATTCAATCAAAACATCCAGCGAATCTCACCCAAACATCCAAAAAATATATATAGTCTTGCACTGATAAAAAGTAACTAAATTTCTAATGCAACAGCTAGCTTTGTGAGTAATGTGACTAAACTGTGTCAAATACACACAACCTGTCTGCCTTGTACTGGAAGAAGAATTGAAAAAACAGCCCTGCTACAGCTATATCTATACTGCCTTTCTCCATTATGGAGCCTCAAGAAAAGAAATTGATGGACTGTAAAAAAAATATATATATATAAAAAAAATATAAAAAAACAGTATAAATCACACATTCTACAATGGTAACGATTAAGGTTTGGGTTAGGTCAAATTTAGGTTACTTTTAATTTTACACATTGTACAAATGTTGAAATGTTGTTTTATTTTAGTTTTATTTACATATGTATCATTTCTTATTCAGTATACTTATCTGTATATCTCCAAAACAGCAATTTTCTCGACCTAATTGCAAAAGTAAGACATGTAATTTAAAAGAAATAAATTAATAAAAAACTACCTAGAACACTGAAAAAAATAGCATTTTTTATCTGTTCCCACTCCCTTACTATAAACTTTACCATGAAATATAATTACTCAAATCCTTCAGAGATGTCATTTCTTTTGCTTTTTTGTGTGACTTTGAATCCCATCTATGCTTTATTTTTTTATTTATAATAAATCCATCATATTTAAGTTAAAATACACATTTGAGTTGTGTCCCAGGGTTCACTCAGTCCTGTTATGGTAACACATTACCCTGATCATCTGAAACATCTGGATCATTCTACAACAGGAAGTGACATCATCGGATGGGTCTTCTGAAGATCACGGGAAGACCAAAATTAAATTCCCTCATTAGTTTTGTTTCTGTATATTTGATCTTATTGACTGAGGAGCTCAATCTCAACACTCAGTCCTGTTACCTAAATTAATTCTTACATCTTATTTGTTTATTTTTAAAATACTAATTTTGGGTAAATCTCTAGAATGTGCTCATTGACCTCATGCTATTAGCATAGCCGTCATTTAGCTTTTTTTATATATATTTTTGCAAAATATATGCTAAAATCTCATTCCTGTTACTTTCATTAATGTTACTCGAAACCCTGAGATTTTTTTTGGAAACAAAAGGCATTATTTTCAAGTTTTCACTACACAACAAAAAGGTACCCATTCTTTACATTGAACAATTACATAAAAAAAGATGCTATGACATGAATAAACATAAAATGATCAGTAAAAAAAAAACATTACGCAAAATATTTAAAGTTGGTACAGGAAAAAAATGCAGGTAAATTTATTTCCTTTTTGGACAGTTTTAATTTCCTTAAATAATCCCTTTATTAATTTAAATTATTTAAATAATTTTTAATGATAACACAATACTTACTACTGGCCCCTGTTAATATATGTCCTGAGATACTTTCATCAAGAGGCATGGACAACAGTACAGAAGTCAGAGTCCAAACACAAGCAACTACAGAAAAGCACCAGAAATAGAAGCTGGATTTGTCGCTAGTCGTTTTTAATAAAGAAAATGCCGCTATAAGGATTAGGAAAGTCTCAGGTTCAACTCAGAACCAATGAAAATGCTCCCAGCACAGAGTTTTACACTAAAAGATCGCTGATTCGCTCATTTCGCTGTCAATCAAAAAGGGACTCCGCCTCAGACAGATCATCCAATCATCATGCAGAAGCTGAGCGTCCGGGCTGGCCGAGGCCCAGCGTTTATCCAATGACTCGTCTGGTTTGGCCGCGTGCTTTGCTCCGCTATTGAAGTCTGTGCACTGTTTAAAGCAGCGCTGTGAAGCTGCGGGAATGAGTGAGAGGAAAGCCGCGGCGTTACCAGTGATAAGAAGCTGATTCTGAACTAAGTTCAGCGCGTTGTAGCGCATATTTAATCAGCATGGGCGTGGTAGTGGGGGGAAAAGTGGACCTGACTACCCAGGGCCCGAGTAGGGAGAGGGGCCCATGAAAATCCTGATTTTTTTTTCGCTCACTTTCCTTTGTTTACTGGCATGGATAGGGGCCCATTAACATAGTGGGTGTACAGGGCCCATAATTTGCTGCTACGCCCCTGTTAATCAGTGACATGTACACACAACAGTATATATTTAATCACTTATGTTTTTACATTTTAGGGGAAGCTGAGCTTCCCTTGCAGTCTTAGAGCAATCGTCACTGATATGTATACATGTGGTATATATGTATAAAAAATAAGTTTCATTTGGAATAGTTACAACAGGAAAATGGCTCCCATTCAGTGGAATGGCCCATATATATTTTCATGGATCATGGAACATTTTTACAGACAAATCGTTCAAATGATTTATTTTAGGGTTTTTTTAAGTGGAAAAAGTGATAAAATGATCTGTAATTGCTGTTGCATTAGGAAAAGAACATCCCAACATGTGCATTCTCTTTATTATTCACATACACACACAAAAATCAATAAAACATGAATATTTATGATTACATTTGAGTCGTACTACCAAACAGGTGACATTTCCACAATCCTTCATTTCTAAAAGTTCCATTAGGAGCACTTTTTATGCTGTTCATCCTCCAAAAAAAAAAACAACAAAAAAAAACAAACACAACATTTAAACATTCTTACAATACAACCTGATGGGTTTGGCATGTTACGGGATGGCGCATATTATTATTTTTTGTATAATTATTGTAAAAAAAAAAAAAAAAAAAAAAAAAAGTTAATTAAAAGCATTAAAAAGTGTTCTCTGTGTTTTTTGTTGTTTTTTTGTGTTTGTATATATATATATATATATATATATATATATATATATATATATATTATTCTTGCACTAATAATAGTAAAGTAACTTGCTAATCCTCCAGCTATGGCTATTTTATGCCAAGTATACATAACCTGTCTGCCATGTACTGGAAGAAGAATTAAAAAAACAATGTGGCTACATCTACATGCTTACTGCTTTATACCATTATGGAGCTTCAAGAAAAGAAATTGATAGACTGTAGAAATAGTAGAAATCTCAAATTTTGCAATGATTATGATTAAGGATTGGATTAGGTTACATTTACAGTAAAAATCCTGCAGTGTGGTTTTAGTTACATATGATTTTAGTTACATATGTATCAATTACTATTGAGACTAAACCATCTGTATATCCCCAAAAATGCATTTTTTAACTATATATATATATATATATATTTTTTTTTTACTTGGCTTTGTGGCTAAAGTCAGCTAAGAGCACATATACACTCATAACTCCCGGTTACCTGTGATTGCGTGTGCACACGTGTAATTACTCTTGAATTACGCTTGTTTTTTTTTTTTTTTCCAATGTTAAAAAACCGCACGAGAGCGAGGGCATCCAGAGTGCAGGCGTGAATGAAAAATTCCACTTAGTCACATTCTGCAATTAAAAGTGAATTAGGACGCGGAAGGAGACAACTCATATTTCAGCGGCACTTAAAACCAGCAACCATAGAGCAAATGACGAGCCTTAGCAGGGAATGGTAATTGGAACATTTGTTCATCTCCTCTCGCTGCGTTAAGTGGGACCACTGGAATCAACATGTCAGAACCGCTGTGAAGCCCGATAGTACTGCGCTCAGAATGAGGCGTTTTGTCTTCTTTTTTGTTCCCGTGTTCACATTGTTGCGTAATTGCCCGGGTCTGACAGAGCTGGTGTGATGGGTGTCAAGGCACAGTTGTTTTTGACATTCTGAACCGAAAGCATGCTCTTGTTACGGTGATTGGTCGTGAAAAGTCTATGGAAATGAAGCGAGCTGTGACTTCAACACAGCAGAGAGTGATCGCTTCAGGTGGAAGCTTTTATTTAGCTTTTAACCGGCTTTAGATTTAGCAGTGGTGTGTAGTGAGGCCCTTCTAACCCTTCAGAGAAGTAGTGACAATAAATGCATGTAAATAATTACAAAATTTTTAATCAGGAAATATATATATATATCATAGGTATTGTAAGTGTAAGAATTTATTTTACAGGATACAGGAGCATCCGAGCCTCCACTACTAGACTCTGCAACAGCTTCATCCACCAGGCAGTCAGACTCCTCAACACAAAGAGATAGAGCTGAACCCCACCCCACCCACCACTCTAATGACTGACTCTAATGACTGACACTGACTCTAATGCAATAATATTTCTGACTAAAATACAATAATATTTATACTGTATATCTTTAATTACAATCAGAAGTGCTGAGATTTTAAAGAAGATGTATTAATTAATACACAGAAAGCACAAGGTTTTATATTAATGGTTAATAAATCCACACCTCACCTGATTTCTACTGTTCTACCATTCTTACTCTGAGTAAGTACACAGTACTTACCCTCTAAAACACGGGCTGTATTATAAAGCGTAACCTTACTTTTTAATCACAAATAAACCTTTTTGTCTGTATTCTGTTTATTAGTTTTACATCCAAGTAAAGGTGAATTTACAACCTAAACATGTTCCTCCACATTACATATCGTCTCTGTCCTCTGAAAAACACTTATCTCCATTTTTGTCAATTTTTAGTTTACTACATAATTTAAACAGACACACTGTTCCTTACACTGTGCCAAAATTTCTTCGATGAACGGACCAATAGAAACTCTTCAAAATGACCTGAAATAAACTCTTTTTACATTGACTTCCATTGAAAGTTTACAAGGTTTTTTTTTTTTTCTCTCTCTTGTAAAGTCGCTGTTTTGGAGATAAGTGTTTTTCATTAGACAGCGAAGAATTATGCCTGAAATGTCTGATTTTTATACATGTAAAAATAATTTTAGTCTCTTTATTCTTATTATTGAATCATTAACACTGATCTTAACTGAGGCGAGTGAGATCCTGCAGTTCTTTAAATGTTGTTCTGGGTTCTTTTGGGATCTCCTGGATGAGTTCTTCATGCCCTTTTGGAGTAATTTCGGTCGGTGGGCCGGTCACTCCTGGGAAGGTTCACCAGTGTTCCATGTTTTCTCTATTATTAGTGAATAATAATAGTGAATCACTGTGGTTCTCTGGAGTCTCAAAGCTTTAGAAATGACTTTTTCTCATCTGTTTTTGAGTTTCTACAGATCAGGGCATAATATGTTGATTTTTGAGATCTTTTATCTGTTTCATGTTGTCAGATCTTCTCATTTTCTCAGTCAGCTTTATGAGGTAGAGTCACCTGAAATGGATTTCAGTTAACAGCTGCGCTGAACTCATCAAGAGATTTGATTTGCCTGCAGTCTGAATACATTCTTTAAGAATAGCTTTGGTAGCAAATAGAAAAAGTTTGCTGGGTATAAAAATCTTCGTAAGAACATTTAAAAGAAGTCCATTCTCAGAAAAACGGTCGGTGAATGAGAGCCAATTATAATTTTTCATCAAATTAAGCCATTATGAATCTCTTAAAACCTCAATTGAGAGCTTATTATTCACACTTTCTTTCAGTGAGTATAATTAAAAATTACTATTTTACTTTATTATATTTTTAATTCTCTTTCAGCTGGTGATGGTACAGTAATACCTGTGACTCGTTAAGGGTTAATACTGAGCTAATTCAGGTAGTAAGCGTTAGTCAGGCATGTTTATGAGAGAAAATTAGGACACATTATGTGTCATCCCTTTTTTTCCAGACCTCACAGAGAAACAGCTATTCACAGCCAGGCCGGCTATTGTGGCCGTGAGGTCAAGAGACAAAGCTCTGGCTGCTGTTTCCATGAAAGCGTGGTCCTGCCGGCCCCTCCACCCTCCTCCTGCTTCTACCGCTCCATTTACAACAGCTCCGGTCCCTCTGCATCCGAGCTTTCACAATAACGCCAACCCCCGGCTATTCTACACTATTCTCCACTATTCTCTGATATTCACTGCCTTTTCTCCACTATTCTCCACTTATTCTCCTCTATTCTCCACCTATTCTCCACTATTCTCTGATATTCTCCACCTATTCTCCACATATTCTCCACCTATTCTTTACTATTCTCCACCTATTCTCTGATATTCCCTGCCTTTTCCCCACTATTCTCCACCATTCTCCAATATCCTCCACCTATCCTCCACTATTCTCTGATATTCCCTGCCTTTCCCCCACTATTCTCCACCTATTCTCCACTATTCTCTGATATTCTCTCCCTTTCCCCCACCATTCTCCACCTATTCTCCACTATTCTCCAATATTCTCCACCTATCCTCCACTATTCTCTGATATTCCCTGCCTTTTCTCCACTATTCTCCACTTATTCTCCTCTATTCTCCACTATTCTCTGATATTCCCTGCCTTTTGCCCACTATTCTCCACCTATTCTCCACTATTCTCTAATATTTCCTGCCTTTTCTCCACTATTCTCCACCTATTCTCCTTTATTATTCACTATTCTCTAATATTCCCTGCCTTTTCTCTGCTTTTCTCCATCTATTCTCCACTATTCTCCACCTATTCTCCTCTATTCTCCACCTATTCTCTACTATTCTCCACCTATTCTCCACCTACTCTCCTCTATTCTCCACCTATTCTCTACTATTCTCCACCTATTCTCTACTATTCTCCACTACTCTCCACCTATTCTTTTCTACTCTTCACTACTCTCCACCTATTCCCCACTACTCTCCACCTATTCTCCACCTATTCCCCACTACTCTCCACCTATTCTTTTCTATTATCCACCTATACTTTTCTACTCTCCACTATTCTCCACTACTCTCCACCTATCCTTTTCTACACTCCACCTATTCTCCACTACTCTCCACCTATTCTTTTCTACTCTCCACTATTCCCCACTACTCTCCACCTATTCTCTACTTTTCTTAGCTTTTCTACACCTTTCGCCTTTATTCCCCCAAATTCTCCTCGTTTTCTCCACTATTCTCCCGTAAAGAGAAATAAATGAGTAACAGAAGCTGAATGAGGCTGCAGAAATCTCCCAGCTCTCTCAGTGTGTACATATCCGGCACGTCCGGTCCCCGGTGGGCGGTGACAGATGCGTGGAGGACCGGGCGAGGCCCACTGCGGAGGAGAGAACGTATGCTGAACGAGTGGAGAGCAGATAATCTCCTGATTACAGGTAGCTTAGTGTCCTGCATGGAGAGAAAAAAGATGAAGAACGAAAGAAAAGCAAAAAACGACAACCAAACAAACAAACATCTGCCCTGCTTTTACAGGCGGATTACTGCAGACTGTCTCACCGGCTGTAGGAGATCTCCTCAGCGTGGTGGGATCATTGTTTGTGCTTAAGATCTCAGATGTTAATGTACAGAACCTAAATAAGACCAACAGAAGATACTATAGTACTGAACGAATGCACTACTGTTCTTTCAAATGCATGACAGAGTGTATTTTTTATTTAAAACTTATTAGTTTCTTTCATAAAGACCTGATTTGTGGAGTGCACAACTTATAGATTCTCACACCTGAGCTGTGATCTCTGCAGCTCCTCCAGAGTGACCATGGGCCTCTTGGCTGCTTTTCTGAGCAGTGCTCTCCTTGCTTGATTTGTCAGTTTGGGTGGAGCATGGCCATGTCTTGGTAGGTTTGTTGTGACAGTTGTAGAATACTTTTTCATTAATTTTTGGATGATGCATTGATTTGAGAACAGAACTCCTTGGGATGTTTAAAGCTTGAGATATATTTTTATAACCTAACCCTGCTTTAAATTTAATCTGTCCACCCTAGCGGCTGTGCTAACAGAACCGTTTAACGGGTTGTTAGAAGATGTCGCCAGCTGCTGTGGGTTCGCCTCTGGTGGTTCTAAAAGGACAGGCTGGTGAACAGAGTTGGGGGGTGGGGGGTCATTAAGGGTCCTGATAGATTTCCACAGCACCACAGTCGACTGGGCAAATGAGCCTCAGACGTTACATAAATAACCACTTAGGGCTGGTGTTCTGTCATCTGCAGCTCTCTCTCTCTCTTTCTCTTACTCCATTTCTTCTCCTTCACTTCTCTTTCCCTTTCTCTTTTATCCCCTCTTCTTCTCAAGCCTCTCGTTTTTTCTTTCTCCCACTCTTTCTTTCCTTTCCACTCTCTAGCTCACAACACATTTACTCCTTCATTTTTTTCCACCAACTGTGTTTTATTTCTCTTTATATCTTTTTCCGCTTTTATCTCTTTTTTAGTATTACCAAGTTAGGCTCTAGATAGATTTCCATGCAAATGTTTTGCAAAAGATATACACAATTATGCAATTTTGTCCTCTACTGTTAAGTGAATAAACTTTAGTGGATGTGGGCTGTTGTAATTAGGAACAACATAGAAAAACATCCACAATTTAACCCTAAATTTTCTTTACAGACATTTATGGTAATTTTTTCTTTCAAATTTGTTTAAAAAATTGTGCTCTCTTACAACTTCAGCATCTGATGGCAAGCTGCATGGCCGGGATTCGAACCAGGGATCTCCCATGGACCTCTTGGCACTCTGCATCCGGCAGTTACCATGTTTTAGTCAAGATGATCAAAGGTCCATGTGTTGATGTCCACCATTCGTCTAGAAAAGTGCAACAGACAATTAGAGTATTATAAGGGAATGTATTGTAGCACAGTGGGTTTAGATTGTATAAGGGTAATATAGGGTAGTGTGAAGTAGGGTATAACATAGAATAGAGGAACATAAGGCAGTAAATAGAGTATAAGAAGTATACATGTAGTATAGGATAGTCTGAAGTAGAATAGGGCAGTGTACAGTATGTATTATATGGAATACAAAGTAATATATGGAAATCTGGGGTCGTATAGAGTAGTGAATGGTATAATAGGAGAGTATAGGGACATTTAAGGTAGTAAAGTGAGTTTAAGATAGTATAGGAACTACAGTATAGGATAATATAATTTTTGGTTGTAAAGCATAGTGTAGAGTACTATAGAGATTATAGGGTATATTGAGAAAAAAAAAAAGAGTAGTATGGGTTAATATATGGTAGTATGGGAAGTATAGGGAGGATATGTAGTGTTTGATTGGAAAATGTATCCTAGAATACTATAGGGAGAAAAATAGAGAGAAAAGGGGTGTATATTCTAGTAAATGGTAGTATACAGTAGTATAGGAGAGAATATGGAGTTTAGAGTAGTATAAGGAGTATATGACTGGTGTAGGAATATAGGGAGTAGAGGGTAATATAGGGAGGCTGGGGTTGTATATGGGAGTATAGGGAAGAATAGAATAGTATATGGGAGTATAAAGAAGTATTGGGTAGTATAGGGATGATAAAGTAGAATAAGGTAGTATACAGTGTTTAGGGTAGTATAGGGAGTAAAGTATAGGTGCAGGCTAGTATAGAATACAATAGGAATTATAGGGTAATATATCAAGAAAAGGGGTGTATATGGTAGTATATGTTAGCGTGGGGGAGTAGATGAAAGTATAAGGTCGGTTAATGTAGTATTGGGTTGTAAAACATAGTACGGTGTACTTAAGAGATTATGGGGTCATATATAGAGAAATAGGGAGTATAGGGTAGTATTTGCTAGTGTATGGGAGTATATGTAAGTACAGGGTAGAATAAGGTAGCACTGGGTTGAAAAAACAGTATAAAATACTATAGGAATTATAGGGTAATATATAGAGAAATAGGGAGTATATGGAAGTATATGAAAGTATAGGGTAGAATACGATAGTACTGCGTCGTAAAAGGTAGTATAGAATACTATAGGTATTATAATGAATATATGGAGAAAAGAGAAGACACTAGGGTAGTATATATTAGTGTGGGGAGTATATGAAATTATAGAGTATAATTATAGAGTATAATTATAGGGTCATATATCAAGAAAAAGAGGGTATAGGACAGTATATGGAAATATAGATAAATATAGGGTACTATAGGGAAGATATTGGGTTGTAAAAGGAAGTATAGACTACTAAAGGCAATATAGTGTAGCATAATGAGCACTATAGGAACTATACTGTAGGTAATACAGGAAGTATAGGCTCATATATGGAATAAATATGTATAACAGAAGGTCATCAATGTATACATTGATTGTTAAACAATAAGACATCAACTAGTGACTTGATATGCTGTAATGCAGAACTTGCAATTTTGTTTTAGCGGTAATTTAGGCTCTGTACATGTTTTTTTTTTTTTTTTTTCATTTTTTTTGTTGAGATAATTGGCTAATTTCTTTTTTGTATTTTATCCCATTTAGGTTTCTTTTCACATTTTTTTCTTTTTCTTCTTTCTTTCTTTCCCTTTTCTCTCTTTATCCCTCTCTCTTTTTCTTTCTCCTGTTTTAAGCACTACAATTAGACGGGCTCAGAAAGCCTAATGACTGCATGCACTGGTGCTTTTATGCTCAGGACCGGGTGGCACTTTTGTGGTAAACACCAAAATAAAAGCCCTTATCCTCGGAATCAGGCGTTCTCCTCGCTGCACTGCTGTCGGGAGATCATGAACGGCGCGGCGGAGCGCGGGCCTCATTACCGCAGCAGCGCCGCGCATTTCTAACCTATTTCAAATGCGCAGCAAGCCTGCCGCTATTGATCACACTTCACCGTGCTCCGATACACACGCGCTTAACGGCAGCCGACGCGGGACACCGGCTCTGTTTATTCATGTCAATGAGAAAGCAAACCCATGTGATTTATTCCAGAGTCTTCCTACAAACTTCTCCAGCTGCTGTTATTTATTCAGGACACTCTGGGCTGTGTCCCAATTCACTCTGAAGATACTGAGGCCCTGTTCAAATCTAGTTACTTGTGGGTGGCGTCCTGTGGGCAGCGTCCTGTGGGCTCCATCCTGTGGGAAGCATCCAGCTGGCAGTATCCTGTGGGCGTTGTCCTGAGAGCTCTATTCTGTGGGTGGCGCCCTGAGGGCAGTGACCTGTAAGCTCTATTCTCTGGGTAGCATCCTGTGGGCAGTGTCCTGTGAACTCTATTTTGTGAGCAGTGTCCTGTAGGCAGGGTCCTGTGGGCTCCCTCATGCAGGTGTTGTCCTGAGAGCTCTATTCAGTGGTCGGTGTCCTAAAGATGAAGTCCTATAAGCTTCATCCTGAGGGCAGCGCCCTGTAAGCTCCATTCTCTGGGTGGCATCCTGTGGGCAGTGTCCCGTGAGCTCTATTCTGTGGGCAGTGTGGTGTCCTGAGGGCAGCGTCCTGTGGGCTCCATCCTGTGGGAAGTATCCAGTTGGCAGTATCCTGTGGGCTCCATCCTGTGGGCGTTGTCCTGGGAGCTCTATTCTGAGGGCAGCATCCTGTAGGCTCCATTCTGTTTGCAGTGTCCTGTTGGCAGCATCCTGTGGATAGTATCCTGTTGGCAGCATTCTGTGGGTAGCATCCTATGGGCAGCGTCCTGTGGGCTTCATCCTGTGGGTAGAATCCTGTGGGCAGCATCCTGTGGGCTTCATCCTGTGCGTGGCGTCCTGCGAGTTCCATCCTGCGGGCTCAATCCTGTGGGCAGCATTCTAAGCACATCGTTCTGTGAGATCCATCCTGAAGGAAGCATCCTGTAGGCTTCATCCTGTGGTCAGTATCCTGTGGGCAACATCCTTTAGGCTACATCCTGTGGTCAGTGTCCTGCCTGTAGGGCGGCATCCTGTGGGCTTCATCCTGTGGGCAGTGTCCTTTAGGCTCCACCTTATAGGCTCCATCCTGTGGGTAATGTCCTGTGGGCAACGTCCTGCCTGTAGGCATCATCCTAATATGACCTTAAGAAATTAAAGTCAGTCAATCTGAAACATTTCAGGAACTTAGTATCCTCAGGTGCAGTTGCAAAGAGTATCAGAAACTGGCACTCATCAGGACCGCCCCAACCACCATGAAACCATAGCAACCACCACAGATACCACTGAAATGCCTTAGCAACCACCTAGCAACTGCTTAGCAACATCATAGCAATGACCATAGCGAACGGTAGGAGCCATTGTTGCTGCGCAACCATCCTGCAATTCCTTTAGGAAATGTACTTTTCTAGTTTAAGCATGCAATTCATTAGCATCATGCTAATCAGTTGAGTAGAACAGTTTCCTATTTGTTCACTACATTAGCCTAGAGCTAGCTCTGCTGTAAAGCTAATGAAGTAAACTTTGACACAGAACATGTCTCTGGTAATTAAATCTAATTACACTTTAACAGCAATCACTATGGATACCATAGCAACACCTTAGCAACCACTTAGCAACACCTTAGCAACCACCTAGCAACTGCTTAGCAACATCATGACAACGACCAAAGTGAATGGTGGAAGCCATTGTAGCCTCCTTCAGGAAATGCACTTTTCTAGTTTAAGCATGCAGTTCATTAGCATCATGCTAATCAGTAGAGTAGAACAGTTTCCTATTTGTTCACTACATTAGCCTATAGCTAGCTCTACTGTAAAGCTAATGAAGGAAAGTTTGACACAGAACATGTCTCTTTTAATTGAATCTAATTACACTTTAACAGCAATCACTATGGATACCATAGCAACGCCTTAGCAACCACTTAGCAACCACCTAGCAACTGCTTAGCAACATCATGGCAACGACCATAGCAAACTGTGGGAGCCATTGTAGCCTCCTTCAGGAAATGCACTTTTCTAGTTTAAGCATGCAGTTCATTAGCATTATGCTAATCAGTTGAGTAGAACAGTTTCCTATTTGTTCACTACATTAGCCTAGAGCTAGCTCTACTGTAAAGCTAATGAAGGAAACTTTGACACAGAACATGTCTCTGGTAATTTAATCTAATTACACTTTAACAGCAATCACTATGGATACCATAGCAATGCCTTAGCAACCACTTAGCAACACCTTAGCAACCACCTAGCAACTGCTTAGCAACATCATGGCAACGACCATAGCAAACTGTGGGAGCCATTGTAGCCTCCTTCAGGAAATGCACTTTTCTAGTTTAAGCATGCAGTTCATTAGCATTATGCTAATCAGTAGAGTAGAACAGTTTCCTATTTGTTCACTACATTAGCCTAGAGCTAGCTCTGCTGTAAAGCTAATGAAGTAAACTTTGACACAGAACATGTCTCTGGTAATTAAATCTAATTACACTTTAACAGCAATCACTATGGATACCAAAGCAACACCTTAGCAACCACTTAGCAACACCTTAGCAACCACCTAGCAACTGCTTAGCAACATCATGACAACGACCAAAGTGAATGGTGGAAGCCATTGTAGCCTCCTTCAGGAAATGCAGTTTTCTAGTTTAAGCATGCAGTTCATTAGCATCATGCTAATCAGTAGAGTAGAACAGTTTCCTATTTGTTCACTACATTAGCCTAGAGCTAGCTCTGCTGTAAAGCTAATGGAGGAAACTTTGACACAGAACATGTCTCGGGTAATTGAATCTATATTGGGTAAATTGAGAAACAGCTCTGATGAACTATTTCTTTAACGAACATGTAAAGCGCTAATCTCCTCCCTATACCTTCCAGCCGGCTGTAGTCAGAAAACTCACCATCATTAAAAATGCACGTAGCCGTTCACTTTAATTGATAGTGACTCGGAAGTCATCAGTGAAATTGCGTAACAGCTTAATTACAGGGGGGTGGGAATAAAACACAGTAACGGATCTGAAGCCCACGCCGCCTTGTCACTGTCCTATTAAGCAATTTCTGTTGCTTCAGTGCCATAACTCACCCCCGGCTTTCACTCGCGAAGCTCCGGGTATCTTCCATCAGGCTCTGGGAGGAGGTGCGCCACTGTAATAGATGCTAATGTATATCCTGTAATTGCTCCTAAATTATTAGCCGGTTGCTTCACTCAGCTAATTGTTTTGGTTTAAGACCCTTAGCACGGGAGGACACGCCGGGATATTAATATTCATGGCTTTCACCGAGCGCGTGGCAAGATCTTCGCGGGGTTATGTTGTCTAATTGTAATTCTTTTAAAGCGCAGACAGCATCTGGGTGATTGCTTAAAAGTCGGCCGTCAACAAGACACAACCGCCCTAATTTCATTACCCTAACAAGCGTAGCGGCGTCATGAATCCCAATTAAAGCATTAGCTTTGATTTATTTTCTTTTTTTTTTTTTTTTTTTTTGGAGAGATGAGGCTGAAACTGTAGGGTTCTTTTTTTCCATGAGAATGTATTTTAGCATCTTCTTTGATGTTAGCGTTAGCATGTAACTGCATGTCTGGCTGTGTCCCAATTGCAGCTTTTACACTAAATATATTACGCATTATTATGCTATAGTGCACTAAAGTGTTCATGTAGCCACAATATTATTAATCAGTATATTTAAAGAGAGATAAAATGAAAAAAAAAAAACAGTACAAAAGTCTTAGTTAAATTGTGCTAAGTGTACTTAACTGTACTAAAATGGAACTATTTGATATATACTTAAGTAACATTTAAACTACTAAATGCACTACTTCATGTATGTAACCCTATATTTCAAATATGCTTACAGTAAAATTATAATACATACATTTAATGAGTATTACAACTGTATCACTATTTATTAAACACCAGGTATATTAAATGTAAATGTAGTAAATGTACTAAGAATTGATGTTAAATATATGTGATCTATATTTACATTAGAGTACAAATATACATGCGTCTTGTCCCTGTCTTTTGTAGCAAGTAGCAAACTTCTAAGATACAGTACTTTGTTGGGTATTAAAATACATTTTATTTACACAATTTTAAATACACAATATTTAGCTGGTTACAAATTTATTTACATTTTTATAAATGTAGTAATTTAATTTACTTTCTAAAAAGTTATAAAACACACTTTGCTAAAAATGTACAAAAGAATATTTGGAAATAAGTATTTTAGAAGTATATTAACCCTCCTATTATATTACGAGTCAAATTGACTCGTTTTAAAGTTTGAAGATTCAGTAAAATTGTTAAAAAGTATTTTTTTTTTTCAGTATGAAACTTCTTCCGCTTGCCTTTATTTAGTGTAATCAACATATAATATGAAAATAGTTCCATTGTTCCATATTCCATATATCCAACCACCCCCTGCAAAAACTACAAAAACTCAAACAAAATTACAATGTTATGTATTAATGTTATGTAAAACTATTGTGTTTAATATGTGGGTCTTTAAAAAGTCATAAAGTAGTGGAACATTAAAAGACATTAAAAAAATTAGTGAATTATCTTAATTGAAGCATTACCTGTTAGACGTAAGGAACACCATTGTACTAAATATTGATGGATAATTAAAAATAGAGTTAGTAAAAAATATTAACACTGCTGGTTAGGATGCTTGGTGGTTGCTAAGGAGTTGCTAGGTAGTTGCTAAGGCGTTGCTATGGTATCCATGGTGGTTGGTATGGTGTGGCTAAGCAGTTGCTAGGTGGTTGCTAAGGCGTTGCTATGGTATTCATGGTGGTTGCTATGGTGTTGCTAAGCAGTTGCTAAGGTGTTGTTGCTAGGTGGTCGCTAAGGCGTTGCTATGGTATCCGTGGTGGTTGCTATGATTTATCTTTTGGATAATTAAACATGCACCGGGTCAGATTGACCAAGGATCACTATTGCTGTTCCTGACAAATTAACATAACAGTAGGGTTAAATTACATTAAACTAAAAGTGTACTTTATAGCAGTCTATTTTATTTTAAATACACTACATTGGAATTTTTAAAAAGTATGGTCAAAGTTTACTTTCAAACATTTGATGAAAGCATAATATTAATGTACTTTAAAAATATTTTTTTAAGTAAATATGTAAATCTATTAGTATATTTTACAGCATACTTAGACATTTCTCAATACAGTTTCTTGGACAATGAAACTGAAACACCTGTCATCATTTTAGTGTGGGAGGTTTCATGGCTAAATTGGAGCAGCCTGGTGTTCAATCTTCATTAATTGCACATTGCACCAGTAGGAGCAGAGTGTGAAGGTTCAATTAGCAGGGTAAGAGCACAGTTCTGCTCTATATATTGCAATGCACACAACAGAGTTCAAAAGAGGACAAATTGTTGGTGCACGTCTTGCTGGAGCATCTGTGACCAAGACAGCAAGTCTTTGTGATGCATCAAGAGCCACGGTACCCAGGGTAATGTCAGCATACCACCAAGAAGAACCAACCACATCCAACAGGATTAACTGTGGATGCAGGAGAACTCAATGTGCACCTCAACTCTTCTGTTTTCACCAGAACATATTTGATAAATATGGTTATATTTGCTACAAATCTTTACAAACACGTAAAAGCTCAACATTTCCTAAAAAATACAGTTTTCTGACTCAGTCTGACAGCGAGAGGAGACTCAGGTGTGAGTGCAGTGAAACAGTATATATGTATCTTTATATCTGCCGAGCTTTTATAGGATCCACAGCCGCGAGAGCGCCGAATGCTTTCAACCCTGCGAACAGTGTGCTGTCGCGCCGGTCCTGTCAGAACGTGTGAAGGGAAAATAAAAAGTTGGTTTACAGGAAAGCCCCGTGGTACAGAGCTCCGGGCTTCAGGACTCCAGATTCTCACTTGACACGGAGCGCCGGGGTTTCAGCTCACCGGCTGAGATTTCAGTCAGCACTGCCTTTTGTTTTCTCTCTTTTTAACCTCAGACATGCTGCTGATGCTCCACTTCATCCTGCTTCATCCTCATCCTCTTCCACAAAGAGGCTTTATAAAAGAGCTACAATGCTGGTTACATCACGCCGGCGCACCCATTCATCTCGTATTTACGTCACTGAGCCACATCTTTTATTCTTTATCAGTGGGAGAAGCCATACAGCAATTACTTTCCTACATTATAAATCAATACTGACGTGATTCAGACTATAAGGAATCATGCAGTAACTTAAAATAAGTGTTAAACAAGCAAAAATACTCTCTGAAAAAGCATTTAGGTGGGTTTTATCTTTTTCTGAGGCTGGTAACTCCACTGATGAGTGCCAGTTCCATCATTAAAAAACGTTTTTGATTGTCTTTCCGACTGCAATTGAGGATACTTTTAAAAATCTTGAGTTCTTTCAAAAGTTTCAGATTGACTGACCTTCATTTCTTCTTAAAGTAATTTTTTTCTTAACGTAGTTCAAAGCATCTCAAGGTTTTACACTAGATGACTTATCTAGATAAAGTACTGACCTAAACTGAGGCGAGTGAGTTTTTTATATTAAATGTTGTTCTGGGTTCTTTTGGGATCTCCTGGATGAGTTGTTCATGCCCTTTTGGAGTAATTTTGTTCAGTCGGCCGGTCACTCCTGGGAAGGTTCACCAGTGTTCCATGTTTTTTTCTGCATTAGTGAATAATAATAGTGAATCACTGTGGTTCTCTGGAGTCCCAAAGCTTTAGAAATTACTTTATAACCTTTTCCAGACTAATAGATGATCAATGACTTTGTTTTTCTAATCTGTTGTTGAGTGTCTTCAGATGGGGGTATAATAATAATAATAATAATAATAATAATAATAATAATAATAATAATAATGTGTTGATTTTTAAGATCTTTTATCTGCTTCATGTTGTCAGACAGATTCTTTTATATAAGTGATTCTTGATTCTAAAGGTCTGGCAGTAATCGGAAAATCGTTGAAAAGTTACTTTATTTCAGTAATTCAGTTCACAACATGGGAAACTCATATATTATATAGATGCATTAAACACAGAGTGATCGATTTTAAGCGTTTATTTCTTTTATTGTTGCTTATTATGGCTTCCAGCCAATGAAAACACAAACATCAGTGTCTCAGAAAATTAGAAAATTATATAAGACCAATTATTGGTACTTTTGGCAGCGTGGGCAGTGTGCCAAGTCCTGCTGGAAAATGAAATCCGCTTGATAGAACACAGTGGATCAACACCAGCAGATGACATGTCTCTCCAAACCATCACTGACCATCAGTAAATTTAACATTTCATTCTGAAATCAAGGGACCTGGATTAAGAGTCTAGAGAAAGTGGTCCTGATGAGTGCCAGTTTCATCATCGTAACATGTTTGATGGTTTTTGCGGTGACTGAGGTTGAGGAAACTTTTTATTGAAAGTTATTGAAAGAAATTCTTCTTTTTTGATTACCTGACTTTCAAGTCATTTATTTTTCTTTACTTAGTTGAGTTGTTGCTTCTCATAATATGGATTAGAACATTACTCAAATATTCAATATTCACTGAATACCTGTAACTGTACCTCTTCACTACTTTACCTTAACTCAGGGGTGTCCAAACTACGGCTCGCGGTCCATTTGCGGCCCGTTTCCTTTTTCGGAGCGTCCTGTGAGGTATTTTAGAAATAAAATAAAAGTTGGCCCGCTGTTAAGCAGGTTTTTATAATGTGAGATTCAAAGTTTGAACGCTAGGTGTCAGAAACGGGCCAAAGAGTCTAAAAGCAGAGAGAGTGCGCATTTCTAGCGCAGAAAAACGGGGCAAAGAGTCTAAAAGCGGAGAGGATGCGCATTTCTAGTGCAGAAAAACGGGCCAAAGAGTCTAAAAGCAGAGAGAGTGCGCATTTCTAGCACAGAAAAACGGGCCAAAGAGTCTAAAAGCTGAGAGAGTGCGCATTTCTAGCGCAGAAAAACAGGGCAAAGAGTCTAAAAGCGGAGAGAGTGCGCATTTCTAGCGCAGAAAAACGGGCCAAAGAGTCTAAAAGCGGAGAGAGTGCGCATTTATAGTGCAGAAAAACGGGGCAAAGAGTCTAAAAGTTGCCGTAATTAAGGAGTTTAATATTAAGAGACATCATGAAATGAAACGTCAATTTGAAAAAACTTAGTTTACACAACACTGTCAAAGATAAAGATAGTACGTCAAGTAAAATGGGGGGTAAAAGAAAAAATCAGGAAAAAAGTCTTATTTAAAGTGGTATATTTTATTATTTGTTTTAATACAGAGTCTTTGGTCCGTGACTTCAAATATATTTGTCCTTCTGGCCCCCAACAAAAAAAGTTTGGACACCCCTGGCTTAACTGATGCTCTCAATCACTTTACAAAGAGACAAGAAATTCAAGTAATTATTAACTCTTGATGAGTTCATCACAGCTGTTAAGTGAAAGTCTGAACTCCAGGTGACTCTACTTCATAAATATTTTTTAAATAATACAAAACACTGAATTTAAGGTGTTTTTAAATGTATAAACGTTTAGAAAAGCACACAGGGAGACTTGACACTTTGAGCCAAGCTCCAATCTCTGGAGTGACATCACCGCTCCGCCTCCAGGGTGCAGAAATATCAGAAAAAAGGACATTCGAGATGCCGGGGGGGGGAGCTAGCCGTGCAATTTCTGCCCTGCTGTTGTCCACCTAGCACTTCTATTCCATGTTTGATGGTCTGTCTGGCTGGAGGCCTGGATATTGCTCTCTCTTTTCTCCCTGCGTTTTTTATATTTATTTTTTTATTTTTTCCAATCACTGCTTCTCATTGGACAGATTTATTTTTCCGTGCCTTCCCGTTCCGCGCCGGCGTGCATCAGAACAGCGCTTTTAATTCAAAATTCATTCCAGGGCCCTTAATAAATGAAATGAGTCCATCCATATTTAATAGAGAGTATGGAGTGGTGCATTGCTGCATATGAAGAATTGATGAGCGAAGGTAGGTACAAATAATGCAAGCCTCTGTTGACCTTGGGAAGAGAAAGGGAGGCGTACGCTAGTCTGGGTTAGCGTCTGGGTTAACGATTTTACATAATGCTGATGGGAGAGCGCTACGTTTTGTGGCTGCTTTTGCCGAATCTGACGTACGCCAGCGTTGGGATTTGTTAGTGCTGCTGCTGCTGGTTTGCGACGGCAGTTGGATGATGATGGTGGAACATTACTGTCAGATACGATGTTACTGCCAGGAAGATGAAGACAAGCCTACAGTGAACAACATGTACGACATCCAGCAACACAGGAAATCAGGACAGAACACAGAGAAAAACACAGTTTTCCTGATTTACTAGAAATATCTACGTTATACAGTACAAGCCAGAAGTTTGTACACACCTCTTTACTCTCTCAGTCGATGTTTTCAGTGTTTTCTTTAATTTTTTATGATTTATTTTTTTTACGTTTTAAATTTAATATTGAAGACTATATTTTGAAGCTAACTAAAAAAAAAACTCATGCAGAATTATTAATGATCTCATTCCATTGTTTTTTAATTTATTATAAAATGTCTAGTTGTGGTATGAAGAAAATATAAGGCGCTCTGATGGGGAAAAGATTAATTAATCTTGGCCTTCTTCAGGGCATAAAACAAAATTAAGGTAAAGCATAAAATTGCACCCTTAATTATCAAGTGGGTAAAGTAAGTCGCAGTCAAATGTCGATAGTCTATATATTAAAGCTAAATCTTTATATATATATATACTACTAAAAACAAATACTGAAAACCTGACACTCAGAGCAGCCTATGCCTTTCAGTATTTTGATCAGGACACTCAAAGAAAACATATATATAACTTTTTAGTCTAAATATTTGTTTTGTGCAAAATAACTACTTAGTAAAAATGTGCAAGTAAAATAAAAACTATATAAAGTAGTGCGCACACCATACCTAGCTTTAGTTTGAGTAAAGCAGGTAGTTTCACACTGTTTTTTCTGTGGACACTTTTGAGTCTTTATTTACTGATATTATTTGGTTTGAAACATCATATAAATGTTTGAAGCACTAAAGGTAAATAATATTGGTTGGGGAAGGAGATTTTTCACTTTTTTAGGTGTTTTTCTCAATGGGTTTCTTGTAGATTTAGCTTTACCGCACTGGGATGTGATCACTATTTTTAGAAAGAGTAAGCTCCGCCCTTTCTAACCATATATGGATTATGTTAATGTGTGAAGGGATTCCTGAGTAATTACTGAGAACTGAGAACACAAGGTGAGATTTTGGACAGAAAATCCGTCCGTAGGTTCTAAGGGTTAACTGAAAGGAGAGTTAATGAAAAAAAGGATCATATTTAAAATAGAGATTTACAGAACATGCACTCTGGCCTCTATTCCTGAGGCTGTTTGAAGGGAAAATCTTCCCTGACATCAGAGTTACAGAGTAGAGAGAAGTTTCTTTGTGGTCACCGTTCCCAGGAGAGTCCAGTCCGCCGTGTTTGAAACGAATTCCTCTTGATGATCAGAAGAAAGAGAACACAGCTCTTCAAACAGGCCGTGCTGTTGGTTAGTAGGAGGACTGTCCTCAGTTCTCAGAGTGATGGAGCGCTCTAACCAAAACCTAACTCTGATTTTAACACTTATTCTCCCTGCTATCTGTGCTTATGGGCCATTTTATCAGAAACACCTACCACTTTAACCCTTAGAACTCTACAGACGGATTTTCCGTCCAAAATCTCACCTTGTGTTCTCAGCTTAATTACTCAGGAATCCCTTCACACATAAACATAATCCATATATGGTTAGAAAGGGCGGAGCTTACTCTTTCTAAAAATAGCTATAACATCCCAGTGCAGTAAAGCTAAATCTACAAGAAACCCATTGAGATAAAAACACCTAAAAAAGTGAAAAATCTCCTTCCCCAACCAATATTATTTACCTTTAGTGCTTCAAACATATTTATATGATGTTTCAAACCAAATAATATCAGTAAATAAAGACTCAAAAGTGTTCACAGAAAAAGTGTGAAACTACCTGCTTTACTCAAACTAAAGCTAGGTATGGTGTGCGCACTACTTTATATAGTTTTTATTTTACTTTTACACATTTTTACTAAGTAGTTATTTTTGCACTAAACATTTTTTTTATTTATTTAGACTAAAAAGTTTACATTTTTGTATATATATAGTTTTCTTTGTGTGTCCTGATCCTCAAAATACTGAAAGGCATAGGCTGCTCTGAGTGTCAGGTTTTTAGTATCTACATGTATCCTAGAGGTGTGATTATTGATTGTCAAGATAAATAAATCCGCCTGATGCTGTTTCTTCATGTATTTTATCAAAGTAATAATTAATAATCCATGTAATGAACTAAAATCATCAATTTTCTTATGCTTTCTTTAAATCATAAACACTCTAGTCTAACCATTTTTGAAAGATATCTTAGGTGTGAATACATTTAAAGTCTATACATACATTCAAAAATAAGTAAAAACAAAAACAGGCGCTTGGTAAAATTTTGAGCAAAACATGATCAGTTCCAGGAAAATATAAGATTCTGTTTCCTTTTACATTTTAAATGATTATATTTTTGAGCAGCCGTATGTCTTCTGGAGTAAAAGAGATCAGGGCATGTGTCTGTCTGATATAATTACTGTGTTATAAGACCTGAAAGAGGAATTGAAAACAATAAAACACACCAAAACTGCCTAGAGTTCAAAGGGTTAAAACAATTTTGTAAAGAAGAGTGGAACAAAATTCCTCCACAGAGATGAGAAAGACTCCAGTTGCCAGTTATCAGTAAAGCTTGATTGCAGTTGTTGCCGCCAAGCAAGAGTGACACAACCAAGTTAGTAGATTAAGAACCTTTAAAATGAGCTTTTTATTTTTATTTTTATAGTATTAAATTTTGTTTGATAATCAGACAAATATCAGTGTGACAAAAAAAAGAAAGAAATCTGTAGGGGGACTTTTTTATAACAGATTTAGTACCACTTTAAAATAAGACTACCTTTATAAAGGGTTTATAAGTGGTTTACAATTAGTTTATTAATGGTTACTGATAAAGTTGTCTAAATGCCTTAAAAATGATTATTAATCAGTTATAACACATACGTAGAAAGGGCAACATTATAGAAATAGATGGCTGTGGGTTCACTATTTGGCATACAACAGGTCATTGTTGCCCTTTCTACGTATGTGTTATAACTGATTATTAATGGAAATTTTCAAGGCATTTACAACCTAATTAGTAACAATTAATAAACTAATTGTAAGCCATTTATAAACCCTTTATAAAGGTAGTCTTATTTTAAAGTGGTACCACAGATGTTTTTTTTTTCATCAGATTGATGGAAAAGCTTTTACAAATGCTTCAAAAAAACACATAAGAGCCTTTTTCTGCCATTTACTTCAAAGAAACAAGTTCAGCACTATATAGAACTCCATTGTCAGGCCATGCACCGAACTCCTTAGCTTCTATTCAGCTCCACTGCATTCAATCTCTACCTGAACTCATTGTTATTCACAGTCTTACTGCAATACATTGCTTTATATAAATATATAAGCCCAGACTGCACAGACTAATTCAGCAGGCTTATCAGTCTCAACAGCCATCTGTACCCACTGACTACCACCGCTAACAGCAGCCTTTAGGATGAAGGTGTGTAAAATTGCATCATTTATATGGAACTGGAAAAAAAAAAAAACTGAAAACGAGGAACAACACTGGTGATTGGTTGTGCACCAACTTGCACATTGCCCTCCATACAGCAATCAGATTCCTACGCCAATGTAGGACTGAAAGAAGGTAATAAACTGACTCTATTATGGTTAGGGACAGACCGCCAAATATTAGAACATTCTACAAAATTGTTTTAATTCAGACACATTGGAGGATTTTCCAGAATAAAAGTCCTGTTTAAGATCATCCACAGCATCTCAATCAGACTTTAGACCACTCCAAAAACCTTCATTTAGTTTTATTATCTTTTAATCCATTCAGAGGTGGACTTTTTGTTTGTGTGCTTTGGGCCATTGTCCTGCTGCAGAGCCCAAGTTCTCCTGAGCTTGAGGTCAGTAAGGAACAGATGGACGGATTCTGATTCTCCTTCAGGATTTTCTATTAAACAGCAGAACTACCACCACCATGTTTTACGTTTTACCTTCAGTATGATCCTCTTTTTTTGAAATTATGTGTTTTTTATTAGTTTTACGCCAGATGTAATGACGGGACACACACCTTCCAAAAAATGGTTCCACTTTTGTCTCGTCAGTGCTGTAAAGAATATTTACCCAAAGTCCTAGGGATCATCAGGATGTTAGTTGGTAAATCTGAGATGGGTGGTTGTGTTCTTCTGTTTTTGGTCAGCAGTGTTTTTTTTTTTGTTTTTTATCGTGGAACTCTCCCATTGAGACCATTTTCACCCTGTCTCTTCTTATTTATTATTGAATCATTAACACTGATCTTAACTGAGGCGAGTGAGATCCTGCAGTTCTTTAAATGTTGTTCTGGGTTCTTTTGGGATCTCCTGGATGAGTTCTTCATGCCCTTTTGGAGTAATTTTGTTCGGTCGGACGGTCACTCCTGGGAAGGTTCACCAGTGTTCCATGTTATTTTCTCCATTAGTGAATAATAATAGTGAATCACTGTGGTTCTCTGGAGTCTCAAAGCTTTAGAAATGGATTTATAACCTTTTCCAGACTGATAGATGATCAATGAGTTGAATTTCTTCAGATCGGGGTTTAATAATAATGTGCTGCTTTTTGAGATCTTTTATCTATTTAATTGATTTACAGTTACATCATTTTAAAAGTGCTTTCAATATTTACTCAGGTTTACGATCTTTCTCTGATATTAAAGGTTGTTTGATTATAAACAGCAAAAAGGCAAGTGTTAAATTAACTCCCACAGAGTTGATTTTAACTCTTTTTCAGGGTTTATATTATGTAGCTCCACAATCTTTGGAGTTAAATCAACACTTTCAAAATAGTTAAACATATAACACCTTGCCTTGCTTTTTAACTCACATTTGTATTTCTTTAACTTCCTAAATTGTTACACTGACACTGAAAAGAGTCAAAAAATATATGAAAAATGAGAAGAAGATTAGTCAATTAATATGACTTTTTATTATTTAATTATTATTCAGGACAGGTTAGCGTGTAATTTTTCATTGTATTTCTTAGAGCATTACCAACACTTTATCTTTTTTATTTTACTGTACAAAGGATGGTAACTTGCTCTTATAGCCTACAATATATTGGCTAGACAAACAACCATTACACAAAATATAACACAGTACCCAATGGAAGGAAGCCCTGGTGGGCTAGATTTCACACTGATGGTAAGATAGGATCTGGGGGGACACACCCATTATGCAAATAACGTGTTTAACTGGGCGGAGTTTAATTAATTTTCCGTGGAGTTGGTCAGTATTTATTGGGTTTAGTGCGATTAACACTGAAATATTCAACTCTGTCAAATAACTCCAACACTGGAACAGAGTTAAAATCACACTTTGAGAGTTAAAATCAACTCTCAGCTGTTTAACTCTGAAATTTCAAATTTCAAGGAAAAAATATCAGTATGACCAAAATACACTGTATATACAGCATACAGTCAGCATGTAGTCATTTACTGCAGCTTCTACTCCTCCATGTGGCCACATCTTATCCTTGCTTAGACTGGCACGACTCCTACGCCAGCCTTTCAGTTCAAATGTTAAAGCCTTCACCCCCTTATCAGTTCCCACCAACCCCGGCTCAGTAATTAAAAGTCAGCTGATGAATGAAAGCGGCGTATAATTGATGGTGACTGGTGGAAGCGCGGTGGCGGCGTCTTCAGTCGAGGCGTGAGAGGATTCGCACAAAAGCCGAAACAGGAATGTGCCAAAAATAAATAAAATAAAAACAGACGACATTGTGAGCGGGTTTGGCGCCGGTCTTGCGGATGAAAGGGGGTTTTAAATGGAGCCGGCTGCTTGTGAGCATCGGCGTGCGGCGGGGAGGAACGGCTCGGTGTCACGCCGAGTTAAAAAGTTTATGTTACTGTGTTGTTCTCAGATAGCGGCTAATAGGAAGTTGATTACACCGGGGAATACAGTGCTCAATATTTCTGTTATGTTGGGCTATGTGTGGGCTGTAACAAATTACTCAGCTCTATTTTGTGAGTTGAACTAATTCGAAATGCAATTTGACTTCGGCTTCTCTTGTTATTGGCTTTCCGCCGTGTTGAGGAAGAGGTGGGCACTGTGGACAGTGGGGATAGTGAGGATATTGTGGATAGTAGGAAGGAGCTTCAGCTCATTTCCTGTGTAATTTGTGGCCTTGTGATGCTCATGGTCCTATCTGGGATTTGGTGAATGTGGAGATTTGGCGATGTTCTAGGTGCTAACTGTACAATAACTGTACCAATATTAAAAGTTTGGAACATAGACTGTGTATATGTGGACAGAGCATCGTCTCTCAAAAGTGTAGCCACCACAGTTCGGGCGCCCCCTGCTGTTCGGTTGCAGAAAGCTGTTTAATCCCACCCATCCCCATTGGTTTCAATGACGAAACAGACAACTTTCAATCACGTTTTTTTTTTCTAATATACTGTAATCGTACCTCCATTATTTAAATGCAGCAGCTAGTGTAACCTCTGCTTATATTGTTACATTTTATATCCCCACAGAATTCATTTTTTTTAACGTTATTTAGCTCTATATACTGTAAAAAGGTGTGGTTAATGGTGTGTAAAAGGGCTGGGTTACACCTATAGCCGGGGTGGGACCAATGACTTTATGGGTGGGACCATAGACTGTGTATAGCTCTGTGGAGGCAGGGGTTATTTACTTAAGGGGCGGGGTTATTTAAATGAGTAGGCTGTCTCTCCACAGTCTTTTTCCCTCCTCTGGTCTCTACTGCGCTCTACAGACTCGGGTTTCAGGATCGCCAACATAGAGGAAGATTTTGGCTTTATTTTTATTGAATGAATGGGAGCGGCGACACGGCCTCCATCTTTTTTTACAGTCTCTGGTTTGGACACGTCTTAAATTCAGTGTTTTTTTTAGATCAATACTCATGCTGCAGTTACACTGCTCCGTCGAGCAGTCAACAACACACAGCGACGTATCCCATTCATTTTCAATGGGTGTCATGGTCAGAACAGAATAGCAGACAAGCGCAGATACTGATAAAAACAAAGTATGTTTATTATGATAATAAACAGATATAATCAGGGTCGATACAGAAATAAGGTTGATTACCAGTAGACAGAGCAATGAAGACAAAACCATACCATAAACGAGAGACAGTCCAGAGTTCATACACAAGCAATCCAAAATCAGAGGTAATCCAAGAGGCGGTGGTGAAAGCACAGTCCAGGTCATACACAAACAATCAAATATCAAAGGCAGAGGCAAAAATCGGCGTCGAGAAACAAAAAGCAAGGTCATACACAAGTAAACTGAGACAAGAGATAAGTAACGCTTTGTATGAGGATAACCTACAATACGCGGCGATGAAGTCTGTTTGGCGTGCACCTTTATAGTGCCAGTAATCAGTATTCGGGGCTTCCTGGTGGAAGCAGGTGAGGTGTCACGTGATCAGGTGAGTGCGTGATGTCAGCGGGTGGTGCATTCTGGGTAGTGTAGTTGTTAACCTGAGAACCTCCGTTAGAGCTGGGTGTGGAAGGGACAGAGGAGCTAACAGCACCAGACGTGACAGTACCTCCCCCCAAGGGAGTCGGAACGGAGCCGGAACGGGGACGACCACGACGACGTCCACCCGACGGGCAGGGAGTACCGGCGGGAGGACCAGGCGTAGCCTCAGAGGTGACGGGCAGGCGGGGGTTGCGAGACTGGGAACCCCTACGCACCGGAGCCGAAGAAGAGAGTGAGCGCTTGGGACGCCCACGGGGTCTAGGAGCAGGCTTACCAGGGTGACGGGCATGAAATTCGGCCAGTAGAGCAGGATCCAGCACGTCACCGGCGGCAACCCAGCAACGCTCCTCAGGACCGTAACCCTCCCAGTCTATGAGGTACTGGAGCACACCGCCACGCCTGCGTGAATCCAACACCTCTCGAACCGCATAGGTAGACGAATCCTCCCCCTCCACTGCCGCGGGCGGCACGTCATCTGGAACACCCTCAGCAAGCGGACCTGGGACAAGAGGCTTGAGCAGAGAAACATGGAACGAGTTATGCACCCTGTACTGAGCAGGCAACTCAATCTTATAAGTCACCTCGTTAACCTGAGACAACACCTTAAATGGGCCAATATACTTAGGCAGCAGTTTCCTACAGGCCCCCTCAAACCTCAAGTCCCGGGTCGACAACCACACCCTGTCTCCGGGTTGGTATTGGGGGGTGGTACCACGGTGTCTGTCGGACTGCTCCTTATATTTCCGTAAGACCTCCGAGATCTGCTGATGCGTCTCCTCCCACACCTGCTCACTCCGCTTCATCCAGTCGTCAACAGCGGGAATCTCAGTGGACGACGCTGTCCACGGAGCTAACGGAGGCTGATAACCCAGAATGCACTGAAAGGGAGTGAGACCAGACGTGGAGTTGGTTAAGGAGTTTTGAGCTATTTCAGCCCAAATAAGATATTGTGACCACTCAGACGCATGCTTGAAACAATATAACCTTAGAAACTTTCCTAACTCTTGGTTGACTCTCTCACACTGACCATTACTAGTGGGGTGAAACCCAGAAGTGAGACTTACGTGTACACCCAAATGTTCAAAAAATGATTTCCATACCCGAGAAGTAAATTGAGGACCTCTGTCTGACAAAATGTCCTCCGGAACCCCATAATGTCTGAAAATGTGTGTGTATATAGCTTGGGCGGTCTGAAGAGCAGTAGGAAGTGCAGGAAAAGGGATAAACTTAACTCCCCTAGAAAATCTGTCTACAACAGTAAGGACAGTTGTGTAACCTTCAGATTCAGGCAAATCAGTAACAAAGTCTACAGCAATATGTGACCATGGACGTTCAGGCACAGGCAGAGGACATAACTTACCGGCTGGAAGGGTTTTTGGTGTTTTGCATTGTGCGCAGACAGAACATGAAACTACGAACGTTTGAACATCAGCTCGCATGGTTTCCCACCAATACCGAGCTGAGATGAGTTGCAATGTACGTGTAACGCCTGGATGACCGGAAGTAAGAGCAGCATGTGCCCAGCCAATAAGTTGATCACGAAATTGTTCAGGTACATAAGTCTTGTGAGGAGGGCAACCCTCCGGAGGTCGTGTGTTAACCAGACTCCGCTGGATAAGATCATCTAGTTCCCATCTAATGGCAGCTACTTTAACTGTGGGTGGCAGAATGTGTTCGGGTTCAGAAACGTGGCATGTGTCATCTGGGGAACTGAAAACACGGGATAAGGCATCAGCTTTAGTATTACGGTTGCCTGGACGAAACGAGATTGAGAAGTTGAAACGTGAGAAAAACAATGACCAACGAGCTTGACGGGGGTTTAAACGTTTAGCTGTACGGAGATACTCTAAGTTCTTGTGATCAGTTAGAACGGTGAATGGATGTGCAGCACCTTCCAGCCAGTGACGCCACTCCTCAAGAGCTAGTTTGACAGCCAGCAGCTCTCTATCCCCTATCCCATAATTACGCTCCGCAGGCGACATTTTCTTTGAGAAAAAGGCTACAGGATGAAGCTTAGGCGGTGAACCACTGCGTTGGGAGAGAACTGCTCCGATGCCGGTATTAGAAGCATCGACTTCTACAACAAAGGGTAAGTCTGGATTAGGATGTTTCAGGATGGGGGCAGAGACAAAAGCGGCTTTCAATTTCTGAAAAGCTTGGTCAGCTTCAGGGGACCACTTCAGAATTTTGGTGGCATTTTTAGTGAGCGCCGTAAGGGGGGCAGCTATGCTACTAAAGTTACGTATGAAACGTCTGTAAAAGTTTGCGAATCCTAAGAAACGTTGAAGATCTTTGATAGACTGGGGAACGGGCCAGCTAGTTACGGCATCTACTTTAGAGTCATCCATCAGAACTCCCTGGGAGCTGATGACATAGCCGAGAAATGCGACTCTTTGAAGGTGGAACTCGCATTTCTCGGCTTTAGCGTAAAGATTGTTTTCTAACAGTCTCTGGAGAACTGAGCGCACGTGCTGCACGTGGGAATCTAAGTCTGAGGAATAGATCAAAATGTCGTCTATAAAAAGTGTCACATATTTGCCAATCATGTCTCTAAAAACATCGTTCATAAACGACTGAAATACTGCGGGTGCGTTAGCGAGACCATAACTCATGACTAGGTACTCGTAGTGGCCATTAGTAGTGGTGAACGCGGTTTTCCATTCGTCCCCCTCCCTAATGCGGATCAAATTGTAAGCGCTACGCAAATCAAGCTTAGTAAAGTAGGTAGCTGAGCGCAGTTGTTCAAGGGCACATGGAATGAGGGGTAATGGGTAAGCGAATTTCTTGGTAATGGCATTCAAACCTCTATAATCAATACATGGTCTCAGTCCCCCGTCCTTTTTCTTTACAAAGAAGAATCCAGAACTGACGGGGGACTTTGACGGCCGAATGAAACCCTGCGCCAAAGCTTCAGTAACATAATCACGCATAGCCTTTTCCTCATCGAGCGTAAGGGGGTAGACTCTAGCTTTGGGTAAGGTGGCACCCTCCACTAGGTCAATAGCACAGTCATAGGGACGATGCGGAGGCAATTTAGTAGCGTTATCTTTGCTAAATACTTCCAAAAAATCTGAATACTCAGCGGGTACAACAACGTGATCAGAAACATCAGGACTTTCTACTGAAGTAGACTGAATGATTAAACTATCCAAAGCTAGACAATGTTCATGACAATGAGCAGACCAAACCGTGATATCCCCATCGCGCCAGGAGACAGTGGGATCGTGGGTCTTCAGCCATGGCATGCCCAGGATAACTGGATGCTCGGTGCAGGGAAGCACGAAAAGCGGTAGTTCCTCAAAATGGAGAGCGCTGGCTTGTAGAGTGATGGGCAGAGTCTGCAGGGTAACCGGCTTGGAGCGGACAGTCTTTCCATCAACAGCATGGATGGCTAAAGGACGTAGAAGTTCTCTGGTGGGCACTCCATGCTCCTTAACTAGGTCCTGGCTGATGAAGTTCCCCTCCGACCCGGAATCTACAAGCGCTGGGACAGAGAGCATACCAGTAGGTAACATAATATTTACAGGCAAAGAAAAACATTTAGAGCGAAGTATTGTGTTGTGCTTACGTACCACGTTAGCGCGTGGAGAGCACTCCACGCGCTGTCCCAGGGCTGGAGCTTTCACAGGTCGGGTCAGGAGACCACACTCAGCCTTGAAATGCCCGGCCTCTCCACAATAAAGGCATAGGCGAAGCCGGATTCGACGCTGCCGCTCCTCTGGAGTTAGCCGGGTTTTCTGGATATCCATGGGCTCTGAGGCAGGCAGCGCAGCTTTCTCTGGAGTGGGAGCGCGGGGCAGAGACACAGGAGTGTGTTGAGTGCGAGGACTGGTCTTGGGTCGGCGCGAGAGAAGTTGATCCAACCGGATCGACAGTGAGATGAGCTGATCCAGGGTCAGTGAATCATCTCTGCAGGCTAATTCCCTCTGTACATCTGGGTTAAGTCCGCATCTAAACACGTTGATTAAAGCAGCGTTATTCCACCCACTACCAGCTGCGAGAGTGCGAAACTCCAAAGCGTAGGAAGCCACCGGCTTCTGACCTTGCTTGAGAGCCAGCAAAAGTTCTCCATTAGACTGTCCATAACGCGAATGATCAAAAACTGAGCGGAAAGTAGCCAAAAAGTCAGTGTAACTAGCCCCAGAAAGGTCTTCCCAAATAGCTGTAGCCCACTCGAGTGCCTTACCAGAAAGCCGTGAGATAATAAAACCGATCTTAGCTTTATCGGTTGTAGGCGGTGAATTACTGAAAAACACGGAGCATTGTAAAAGATAACCGCTGCATTTTTCCGGATCCCCATCAAACAACTCCGGTTTAGAGACAGAAAATCCAGACACAGAAGAGTTAGCGTTAGGCATACTGGGGGCAGCTAACGGGCTAGGGCTAGGCTCAGTTACGCCTCTGAGGTGAGCTAGCAGCTCAGCTAGTTGTTGCTGCTGCGTGGTTTGCTGGCGGGCTAGCTCAGAAACAGCTTGGGTCACACCAGCGAGCGTTTGCTGGTGCTGACCGAGTAGCCTCCCCTGGTTGGCTAAACCAGATCTAATAGCCTCAGTATCTGCTATCTGATTTAGTTCGGCCGCGTATTCTGTCATGGTCAGAACAGAATAGCAGACAAGCGCAGATACTGATAAAAACAAAGTATGTTTATTATGATAATAAACAGATATAATCAGGGTCGATACAGAAATAAGGTTGATTACCAGTAGACAGAGCAATGCAGACAAAACCATACCATAAACGAGAGACAGTCCAGAGTTCATACACAAGCAATCCAAAATCAGAGGTAATCCAAGAGGCGGTGGTGAAAGTACAGTCCAGGTCATACACAAACAATCAAATATCAAAGGCAGAGGCAAAAATCGGCGTCGAGAAACAAAAAGCAAGGTCATACACAAGTAAACTGAGACAAGAGATACAGTTGTGGTCAAAAGTTTACATACACTTGTAAAAAAACATAATGTTATGGCTGTCTTGAGTTTTCAATAAGTTCTACAACTCTTATTTTTCTGTGATAGAGTGATCGGAACACATACATGTTTGTCACAAAAAACAGTCATAAAATTTGGTTCTTTCATAAATTTATTATGGGTCTGCTGAAAATGTCACCAAATCTGCTGGGTCAAAAATATACATACAGCAACATTAGTATTTGGTTACATGTCCCTTGGCCATTTTCACGGCAACTAGGCGCTTTTGGTAGCCATCCACAAGCTCCTGGCAAGCTTCAGGTCGAATGTTTGACCACTCTTCTTGACAGAATTGGTGCAGTTCAGCTAAATGTGATGGTTTTCTTGCATGAACCCGTTTCTTTAGCACTGTCCACATGTTCTCAATGGGGTTTAAGTCAGGACTTTGGGAAGGCCATTCTAAAACCTTAATTCTAGCCTGGTTTAGCCATTCCTTTACCACTTTTGATGTGTGTTTTGGGTCATTGTCTTGTTGGAACACCCAACTGCGCCCAAGACCCAACCTTCGGGCTGATGGTTTTAAGTTTTCCTGCAGAATTTGGAGGTAATGCTCCTTCTTCATTATCCCATTTACTTTCTGCAAAGAACCAGTTCCACTGGCAGCAAAACATCCCCAGAGCATAATACTACCACCACCATGCTTGACAGTAGGCATGGTGTTCCTGGGATTAAAGGCCTCACCTTTTCTCCTCCAAACATATTGCTGGGTGTTGTGGCCAAACAGCTCAATATTTGTTTCGTCTGACCAGAGAACTTTCCTCCAGAAGGTTTTATCTTTGTCCATGTGATCAGCAGCAAACTTCAGCCGAGTCTTAAGGTGCCTTTTCTGGAGCAAGGGCTTCTTTCTTGCACGGCAGCCTCTCAGTCCATGGCGATGTAAAACACGCTTGACTGTGGAGACTGACACCTGTGTTCCATCAGCTTCCAAATCCTTGCAGACCTGCTTCTTGGTGATTCTTGGTTGACTCTTGACCATCCTGACCAATCTCCTCTCGGCAGCATGTGATAGCTTGCGTTTTCTTCCTGATCGTGGCAGTGACACAACTGTTCCATGCACTTTATACTTGCATATAATTGTCTGCACAGTTGCTCTTGGGACCTGTAGCTGCTTTGAAATGGCTCCAAGTGACTTCCCTGACTTGTTCAAGTCAATAATTCGCTTTTTCAGATCCACACTGAGTTCCTTTGACTTTCCCATTGTAGCTTTTGTAGCTGAGTCTAATCACTGGGTCAAATGAGCCCTATTTAAATGGGCTCATGAGAAGTCAACAGCTGTAGTCAATCAGAATCACTTACAAGAAGTGAAGAGGCCATGACATGAAGCTAATTTGATTGACACAACTCGCTACATCACCAAAATTGACAAATTTTGTTGCTGTATGTATATTTTTGACCCAGCAGATTTGGTGACATTTTCAGCAGACCCATAATAAGTTTATGAAAGAACCAAATTTTATGACTGTTTTTTGTGACAAACATGTATGTGTTCCGATCACTCTATCACAGAAAAATAAGAGTTGTAGAACTTATTGAAAACTCAAGACAGCCATAACATTATGTTTTTTTACAAGTGTATGTAAACTTTTGACCACAACTGTAAGTAACGCTTTGTATGAGGATAACCTACAATACGCGGCGATGAAGTCTGTTTGGCGTGCACCTTTATAGTGCCAGTAATCAGTATTCGGGGCTTCCTGGTGGAAGCAGGTGAGGTGTCACGTGATCAGGTGAGTGCGTGATGTCAGCGGGTGGTGCATTCTGGGTAGTGTAGTTGTTAACCTGAGAACCTCCGTTAGAGCTGGGTGTGGAAGGGACAGAGGAGCTAACAGCACCAGACGTGACAGTGGGAAGCGCCGCCTCCTTCAGACACAGTAGCGCAGTGCATCGTGGGTCCGATGCATGAGAAGTCGCATGTCCTGATGCGATGAGAAGTTGAGTTTATATGCAAATAAATCCGTTCAACGCGATGCATTTATCCAATCAGAGAGCAGGTGTTCGCCTGATACGCGTCCTCAACGCAGTGTATAAAAAACATTTTAGTTCCGCTTTCAAGCATTCCAGAGAAGCATGGAAGAGAAGTTTCAGGCTTTCCTGTCCTTTATGATCAATCCCTGCTGATTTACAGCGACTCTGATCAGCGTAATCCAGTCTGGAGAAAGGCTGCAGAGATTGTTGGGGTCTCTGGTGGGTTTTTAAAATATTAGCACATAATTTAATTGGAAAAGCTGCTCAGTAGACAATATAATGAAGCTCAGTGAAACATTTATATTTATTCATTATAAGGAAATAATAATAGCTTGTATAAAAGCATTTCCCATTTATTAAAATGATTTAACTAGACTACGCAGGAAAACACCTTTAAGTATAGTGTCAGGAATGACCCAGGCGAGGAGACGAGGAAAGAGGATGCAAGAGCAGGTAAGGGCGAAACGAATAATTTAATAAATAAATAAATAACAAAGATAAACAAAGAGACAACAAGAGATAATTATAATAAACAAAGAGGGAGGCTAATAGATGAAGAACTACACAGAGCTAAGAACATAAACAAGGAATAAACGAGAGACTAGAAACTAACAGGAATAACCGAGGATAAAACAAAACTAAACAGGGCGGGGATATATACAAGGAAAACAACAAGAAGCTAAACTAGACAGGGAATAACTAAACTAGACAAGAATAAATAAACTAAACAGGGCAAGGAGAAAACAAAGGAAAATAACAGGGAACTAGAAATAAACAAGAAGATATAAACATGGAACTAGGGCTAGGGCTAAGGCTGTAATAACAAAGAGACACGGAGAGACAAACAACAGGGGTTAGTGCAAAGACCGACGAAGACAAAGTGGCACAGGGGATCTGTTTATATGAACAGGAAACACACTAGAATTGGAAACACCTGGGGAAGGGGCGGAGCTACAAATGAGACACATGGTGGAAAACTACTGAGACAGGAGACACAAAGGAGCATAGATCACGTGGGGAAAACACACAGAGACATGAGACAAGGCCAGGACCTGGCGTATAGCTTTGTTTACTTCACTTTCGCTTAACTTTAGCTGATTTATAAGAAAAACATGGCCACACCCCTGTTCTTAGGGGAAGCACCTAAGTAAACACAACTGTACGTAATTCTTGAATTTTTTTTTTACAAATTTCTCTCCTGAAAACTGTCTAAATAAAGGATTTTATTACAATACTTACATTCTGAATAGTATTGAGATCATATCCAAATGCTGACTAAAACTAGAGAATTAGGAAAAAAAAAAAAAACATTAATTAATATGTCTTTCACATGGTAGTTGGGGTGTTTATACTTTCTGAAACTGCTTGATTAAGCTCCACTAATAAATTCAGAGACTCAGAATTAGATTTCTAATTACAAACACTTGACAACACCATGGCAATCGCATAGGGTACCGCAGCAACCACTACCATGTAGCTTTTACCAGGTCAGTAAAGAAAAAACAACAATTAGCAATGTTAGAAAGTTATAATATGAAAAATAGCTTGTGTGTTTGTACTTTTTGTGCCTGATGTGTCAGAAAACTCTCTAAATTGTCTGGTGAAACTAGTTTCTGCACTAAATATTATGTAAAAAAAAGTGTACACCACCGTTAGAAGTGTTTTTTAGCTAGATAAAAGTATACCCAGTGTTTAAAAAATCCAGCAGCACTGCTGCATCTGATCTGTTTGTACCATTACAACATTTTTACGTTTTTTCTATCCTCTTATTTATTTTATTTTCCTGTTTTAACTTTTAGCCTTTTTATTTATTTTATCATGGTTGTGCATTGCAAAGCACAAAGAAACTACATAGCAACCAACACAGATACCATAGCAACGCCTTCGTAAACACCTAGCAAACACGTAGCAACACATTAGTAACCACCATGGACACCATAGCGACCACTTAGCAACACCATGAAAAACAGCACAGCCACAACTTAGCAAACACCTAGCTATTGCTTAGCAACATCATAGCATCCACCCTTGGTGCTGGAGAAACTTTACCGACACTTCTTTATAACACTGTACTTCTGATTTTATACATAAAGCTTACTGTTTTGGGGAAAATTAAGGCAGTACTTACTTCCTAAATATTATTTAGATTATATCCAAATGCTGACTAAAACTGGAGAATTATTTGTATGAAATCTACTTTAAACAGCTTGCTATTGGAGAAGCTGGTGCAGAAGCTCCTATTTTATGGCTTTTATACTGCTGCACTACATAGGGATTAAGGAGCCACTTGAGATTTAGCCCTGGATTCTTGTCATCGCAACATATAGAGCGTGAGCTTCTGGAACTACGGATGCTTTAAAGGGTCAAACCATTAGAAAAAGGGGTCCCCGAGTCCCCAGAGCGGCTGTATCGTCTAAACGCTGGCCCCTATTATCTGGAGATCCCAGGTTTCATCCCTGGTGATGTCACAGCCATCCAGGAGCCCAAGACAGCAGAACTGTGCTCACTTACTCTCTGGGTGGGGAAAACTGAGTCTACTGGGTTTAATTAGATCACAAGGAATTGTGGGTAAACCATCCAACAGTTTTCCAGACTCCAAATTGTAGGATCTGATTATAAAATCCAGGCATATTTGGAATAGAAATGAATGGAGTCAAAAATTCAATAGTATTCCATTCAATCTCATGAGGTACTACCACTTGGCAACACCATAGCAACCACCCGGAATATCACAGCAACTGCAAAACAATAATCTAATGTATGCAGTAACAACCTCAAAGCAACACCATAGCAAAAAAAACAAAAAACTGAAAATCCATAGCAACCACATAGCAACACTTCTGTTGCTATCCGTCTACCAACCACCTGCCTAAGTCCTTAAAGCACCACTTTACATACCATAGTATCAATTTTTCAAGACCACAGCATCCACCTTTTATACAATTGGGAGCACCTGTGATTCCATAGCAACCACCTAACAACACCTTATCACCCACCAACTAGCAACACCGTCACAACCAACTTGCAACCACTAAAAAACAACAGTACAACAATCAGTAGAAACCACTAAGCAAGTAATCAATTAGCAATACCATAGCAACCATTCTATTGAACAGCACCATAGCAACCACCTAACAACACAATATCACACACCTGGTAATTGCCAAACAAATCAATTGCAACCTCCTAGCAACACAATAACAGCCACATTGCAATCACTAATCAGTAGCAACCACTTAGGAACTTAAAATATCTAATAGCAACACCATAGCAACCATTTCATTGAACAGCACCATAGCATCCACTTAAGAAAACCATATTACCCACCTAGTAACTACTAAACAAATCTATAGCAACCTCCTAGCAACACCATCACAACAAACTTTCAACTGTTAAAACAATCAGTAGCAACAACCTAGTAGCAACTTTTAACAACTTAGCAACCATTTCATTGAACAGCACCATAGCAACCACCTACACTGTAAAAAATAACCTTGCACTTTAGTTATCTGAACTTAAAATGTATTGTTAATATGACTACACATTGCGGAGTTTGTTGAGATAACTCATTATTTCATGTTTATTGTTTCTTAAAAAATAAAAAGCTTTTTCAACTTAGATTTTCAAGTCAACTGAAATCACCAGAGTAATTTAAACCGCGCAGGTGCCCTCAACGTCTTTTTTTAACGTGCGGTACGTCAGCGCAGGGGGCGTGTCTTCAGGATAGAGGGCGTCCGTGAGGTCCGCCATTTCATGCTGGAGACAGTTCTCAAATCTGGCGAGTTGAATCTGGCGGGCATTTTACCTTTTCGGGTAAGTTTTTTTAATCTCTTCACGCTTTTATTGCGTTTGAGCCGGTATAATGTTCTCATAGTTCTCCTAAGGTGTCTGATAATATGTAAGGCACGTTGCTGGCTGGCTAGATGTAATGTTAGCTAAAGTAATTGTTGTCTGGCCTTCGGTAGCTAACTAGTTAGCTTAGTTGCTTGCTAATAACCATGTTAGCTGCTAGCTACATAGCTAGAGAGAGGCATACCTCTAAATAAAAGTATCTATCAAACATTTAGACATATGTTAGCTAACCTATGTATGTTTTAAGATTAGGGTATAATTAGCTGACCTGAGTTCTTTAGCCGTTCCACCTTAAATGGTGAGTCCTTTCTGGCGCCAGCACCTTATTTAAGGTGGAACCGAATACTAAAATGAGAGGCTGGCAGAAATACCTACATTTCACCTTCAAAAAAAGTGCAACAGGCTAGTATTTACCCTGAAAATATGATGGGTAGTTCAGTATAAACACTTAAATGGGGTTAGGAACGTTTTTTTAATTTAACTCAGGGTCGCAACAGGCTAACTAACTGAAGTTAGTCCGGTAAAATGCAGAGCTTCAGGGAAACATGTTGAGGTAGGCGACCACTGACATTTTTTTCGTGTTGCTTTTTCGACTTTTTTTAACAAAATTAAGGCTCCTGGTGGGATCGACAGTGTATTTAGCAAAAATCAGTCGAGGAACGTTCTCGCCTTACAAGTTGCAAACAAATGCAGAGTCGGAGGTCTAGCCGCAGCGCTAACCTAGATCAGCAGTTTCAACAAATGCCTTCGTTTAACAGGGTTCCCGCGGTTCCTACGCTACGTAGGAGTATAACTAAGGTTAGCGCAGATCTAGCTAACATACTGACCTTACGGGCGAGTTAACTAAGCTACCGGGAAGAAACCTAAGGTTAGGGGAGAGCTAACTTACTGAACTTTAGCGTTGGGCTAGCTAACATGTTAACAAACGAACGCTTTGCGGCCAGCTAGCTAACTGGAATGTCTAAAAAAGTCTTGACTAAGGCTTTAATAAATAAATATTATTAGTCTGCATTTTACAACTGCAGTTCTTTTGTGCATGGTAAATGTCACTGGGTCTTCCCACCCAAGTGGGGGTACATATCACAATCTGCACGCTGTGCAAAACTTGTTTTTGTGAGTTTTTATGACTTAGCCACATTTTTAAAAATGTGGCCAACTCAGATAATGATGAACATTGATAAAAACTATTCATAAAAAATATTTGATTGATTTGATTTTTAAGTTTTGTTTTCCAATACAATGCATTTTCTCCCAAAGTAATAATGGCTATGATTTGGGTTCTTAATTTATATTTATTAAAGCCTTAAAAGGTCTTAAAATGCATGATTAATTTGTCTTTTAAATGGTGCAAGAATCCTGTTAAAGAAAAGCTGGCTTATTACACTTTTTCCCTTTCTACAGGTTACTAAAGACTGCAACACTATCTAGTTAGTAAATTTGGAAAGAGACTTTTCTGCTATACTAATCATGTCAGAAATAATCCTCTTTATTTGCAACAACTAGTTATTTCACAGATAAAACAGATATACAGTAAAAAAACATTTTTAATGTTAAGATCCTATTGAATGGTAAGAGTTGTAGGTAACGCCTGCCGAGTTAAATTCTAACTTGAACTAAAACTCTTAAAATCCTTCAATCTATAATGATTATAATAAGCACGTTTACAGTGTGGTATTCATACTATTACTTATAGGACAGTTTTATACACTTCCTCATATACATCTACCTCAACATAAACATGATTTAATTTTATAACTCGATATTGTTGTAGCAGTTTGTATTTATTGTTATAATTATTGTTGATAATGTAGGGTAATTGTAATACTAATAATTAGTGTGATTGCAGTAATGCAATCACAGTATTGTTCTTCTTAAGTCTTATTCTTATTATTATTATTATTATTATTAGTGTGATTGCAGTAATGCAATCACAGTATTGTTCTTCTTAAGTCTTATTCTTCTTCTTCTTCTTCTTCTTATTAGTGTGATTGCAGTAATGCAATCACAGTATTGTTCTTCTTAAGTCTTATTCTTATTATTATTATTATTAGTGTGATTGCAGTAATGCAATCACAGTACTGATCTTCTTAAGTCTTATTCTTCTTCTTCTTCTTCTTCTTCTTCTTATTATTCCACCTGTTTTTTGTCCGGTTAACTAGTGCCGCAGTTTTCGAAATATCGACTTCGTTCAAAAGAGAAAACGTGCGTCCTTATCGGGAATGGTGGGCTTGTATACAGCTTTCCGATCGGACTTACGTTTTTCGTAAAAACTTCGTAAGTACGCGTTTTTTTGACCATTGAAAATGAATGGGCAGAACTTTGCACGCCCGTGGACGTCGCAATTTTTGAAATACGAAGATGAAACCAATTGAGGACCTGTAGAACTTATTGAGCTCTTTCCGAAAATATGCGTTACGAAAAGTTACGTCGTACGGATTTCGTACGATTGTCGTACGAAGTGGCCCCATTGGAATGAATGGGGCCAATCGGAGGACGGCAGCTAGATCGAAGGACAGGTAGCTAGAACTCCAGTACTGTGTGTAATGGAGCAGCTATGGGATAAAACAGCATTAGGTCAAAAGTTTGGACACCCCGGCCCCCCAGTACTGTGTGTAATGGAGCCACGGGTCAAAAGTTTGGACACCCCGGCCCCCCAGTACTGTGTGTAATGGAGCCACGGGTCAAAAGTTTGGACACCCCCGAACGGCCAGAGCAACCTAGCGTGCATAGCTGATTGATGTATTTGCACGTTGCGTAGCAACGTGCAAACACCATTTAATCAAACTTATGCATATACATCACCTAGCAACCACTTAGAAACACCATAGCAACCACCCTGGATACCATAGCAACACCTTAGCAACCACCAAGCAACTGCTTAGTAGTGACCTACCAACCACTTAGCAACACCAAAGCAACCACCCTGGATACCATAGCAACACCTTAGCAACTGCCTAGCAACACCATAGCAACCACCTAGCAACCATCTAGCAACACCTTAGCAACCACCCTGGATACCATAGCAACACCTTAGCAACCGCCTAGCAACACCATAGCAACCACCTAGCAACCACCTAGCAACACCTTAGCAACCACCCCGGATACCATAGCAACACCTTAGCAACCGCCTAGCAACACCCTAGCAACCACCTAGCAACCACCTAGCAACACCTTAGCAACCACCCCGGATACCATAGCAACACCTTAGCAACCGCCTAGCAACACCCTAGCAACCACCTAGCAACCACCTAACAACACCTTAGCAACCACCCCGGATACCATAGCAACACCTTAGCAACCGCCTAGCAACACCCTAGCAACCACCTAGCAACCACCTAGCAACACCTTAGCAACCACCCTGGATACCATAGCAACACCTTAGCAACCGCCTAGCAACACCTTAGCAACCACCTAGCAACCACCTAGCAACACCTTAGCAACCACCCCGGATACCATAGCAACACCTTAGCAACCGCCTAGCAACACCCTAGCAACCACCTAGCAACCACCTAGCAACACCTTAGCAACCACCCCGGATACCATAGCAACACCTTAGCAACCGCCTAGCAACACCTTAGCAACCACCTAGCAACCACCTAGCAACCACCTAGCAACACCTTAGCAACCACCCCAAATACCATAGCAACACCTTAGCAACCGCCTAGCAACACCTTAGCAACCGCCTAGCAACACCTTAGCAACCACCTAGTAATCACCTAGCAACACCTTAGCAACCACCCCAGATACCATAGCAACACCTTAGCAACCGCCTAGCAACACCTTAGCAACCACCTAGCAACATCTTAGCAACCACCCCGGATACCATAGCAACACCTTAGCAACACCTTAGCACCAGCCAGCACTGCAATCACACTCGCAGTTTCTGCAGGAACTGCAATCTAGTTATTATTATTATTATTATTATTATTATTATTATTCCACCTGTTTTTTGTCCGGTTAACTAGTGCCGCAGTTTTCGAAATATCGACTTCGTTCAAAAGAGAAAACGTGCGTCCATATCGGGAATGGTGGGCTTGTATACAGCTTTCCGATCGGACTTACGTTTTTCGTAAAAACTTCGTAAGTACGCGTTTTTTTGCCCATAGAAAATGAATGGGCAGAACTTTGCACGTCCGTGGACGTCGCAATTTTTGAAATACTAAGATGAAACCAATTGAGGACCTGTAGAACTTATTGAGCTCTTTCCGAAAATATGCGTTACGAAAAGTTACGACGTACGGATTTCGTACGAATGTCGTACGAAGTGGCCCCATTGGAATGAATGGGGCCAATCGGAGGACGGCAGCTAGATCGAAGGACAGGTAGCTAGAACTACAGTACTGTGTGTAATGGAGCAGCTATGGGATAAAACAGCATTAGGTCAAAAGTTTGGACACCCCGGCCCCCCAGTACTGTGTGTAATGGAGCCACGGGTCAAAAGTTTGGACACCCCGGCCCCCCAGTACTGTGTGTAATGGAGCCACGGGTCAAAAGTTTGGACACCCCCGAACGGCCAGAGCAACCTAGCGTGCATAGCTGATTTATGTATTTGCACGTTGCGTAGCAACGTGCAAACACCATTTAATCTAATTTATGCATATACATCACCTAGCAACCACCTAGAAACACCATAGCAACCACCACAGATACCATAGCAACACCTTAGCAACCACCTAGCAACACCTTAGCAACCACCTAGCAACACCTTAGCAACCACCCCGGATACCATAGCAACACCTTAGCAACCGCCTAGCAACACCTTAGCAACCACCTAGCAACACCTTAGCAACCACCCCGGATACCATAGCAACACCTTAGCAACCGCCTAGCAACACCTTAGCAACCACCTAGCAACCACCTAGCAACACCTTAGCAACCACCCCGGATACCATAGCAACACCTTAGCAACCGCCTAGCAACACCCTAGCAACCACCTAGCAACCACCTAGCAACACCTTAGCAACCACCCCGGATACCATAGCAACACCTTAGCAACCGCCTAGCAACACCTTAGCAACCACCTAGCAACCACCTAGCAACACCTTAGCAACCACCCCGGATACCATAGCAACACCTTAGCAACCGCCTAGCAACACCTTAGCAACCACCTAGCAACCACCTAGCAACACCTTAGCAACCACCCCGGATACCATAGCAACACCTTAGCAACCGCCTAGCAACACCTTAGCAACCACCTAGCAACCACCTAGCAACACCTTAGCAACCACCCCGGATACTATAGCAACACCTTAGCAACCGCCTAGCAACACCTTAGCAACCACACCGGATACCATAGCAACACCTTAGCAACCGCCTAGCAACACCCTAGCAACCACCTAGCAACCACCTAGCAACACCTTAGCAACCATCCCGGATACCATAGCAACACCTTAGCAACCACCTAGCAACCACCTAGCAACACCTTAGCAACCACCCAAGATACCATAGCAACACCTTAGCAACCACCTAGCAACACCTTAGCAACCACCTAGCAACCACCTAGCAACACCTTAGCAACCACCCCGGATACCATAGCAACACCTTAGCAACCGCCTAGCAACACCCTAGCAACCACCTAGCAACACCTTAGCAACCACCCCGGATACCATAGCAACACCTTAGCAACCGCCTAGCAACACCTTAGCAACCACCTAGCAACCACCTAGCAACACCTTAGCAACCACCCCGGATACCATAGCAACACCTTAGCAACCGCCTAGCAACACCTTAGCAACCACCTAGCAACCACCTAGCAACACCTTAGCAACCACCCCAGATACCATAGCAACACCTTAGCAACCGCCTAGCAACACCTTAGCAACCACCTAGCAACCACCTAGCAACACCTTAGCAACCACCCCGCATACCATAGCAACACCTTAGCAACCGCCTAGCAACACCTTAGCAACCACCTAGCAACCACCTAGCAACACCTTAGCAACCACCCCGGATACCATAGCAACACCTTAGCAACCGCCTAGCAACACCCTAGCAACCACCTAGCAACCACCTAGCAACACCTTAGCAACCACCCCGGATACCATAGCAACACCTTAGCAACCGCCTAGCAACCACCTAGCAACCACCTAGCAACACCTTAGCAACCACCCCGGATACCATAGCAACACCTTAGCAACCGCCTAGCAACACCCTAGCAACCACCTAGCAACCACCTAGCAACACCTTAGCAACCACCCCGGATACCATAGCAACACCTTAGCAACACCATAGCAGATACCAGCCAGCACTGCAATCACACTCGCAGTTTCTGTAGGAACTGCAATCTAGTTATTATTATTATTATTATTATTATTCCACCTGTTTTTTGTCCGGTTAACTAGTGCCGCAGTTTTCGAAATATCGACTTCGTTCAAAAGAGAAAACGTGCGTCCTTATCGGGAATGGTGGGCTTGTATACAGCTTTCCGATCGGACTTACGTTTTTCGTAAAAACTTCGTAAGTACGCGTTTTTTTGCCCATTGAAAATGAATGGGCAGAACTTTGCACGCCCGTGGACGTCGCAATTTTTGAAATACGAAGATGAAACCAATTGAGGACCTGTAGAACTTATTGAGCTCTTTCCGAAAATATGCGTTACGAAAAGTTACGACGTACGGATTTCGTACGAATGTCGTACGAAGTGGCCCCATTGGAATGAATGGGGCCAATCGGAGGACGGCAGCTAGATCGAAGGACAGGTAGCTAGAACTCCAGTACTGTGTGTAATGGAGCAGCTATGGGATAATTCAGCGTTAGGTCAAAAGTTTGGACACCCCGGCCCCCCAGTACTGTGTGTAATGGAGCCATGGGTCAAAAGTTTGGACACCCCGGCCCCCCAGTACTGTGTGTACTGGAGCCACGGGTCAAAAGTTTGGACACCCCCGAACGGCCAGAGCAACCTAGCGTGCATAGCTGATTGATGTATTTGCACGTTGCGTAGCAACGTGCAAACACCATTTAATCTAATTTATGCATATAAATCACCTAGCAACCACCTAGAAACACCATAGCAACCACCACAGATACCATAGCAACACCTTAGCAACCGCCTAACAACACCTTAGCAACCACCTAGCAACCACCTAGCAACACCTTAGCAACCTCCCCGGATACCATAGCAACACCTTAGCAACCGCCTAGCAACACCTTAGCAACCGCATAGCAACCACTTAGCAACACCTTAGCAACCACCCCGGATACCATAGCAACACCTTAGCAACCGCCTAGCAACCACCTAGCAACACCTTAGCAACCACCCCGGATACCATAGCAACACCTTAGCAACCGCCTAGCAACACCCTAGCAACCACCTAGCAACCACCTAGCAACACCTTAGCAACCACCCCGGATACCATAGCAACACCTTAGCAACCGCCTAGCAACACCTTAGCAACCACCTAGCAACCACCTAGCAACACCTTAGCAACCACCCTGGATACCATAGCAACACCTTAGCAACCGCCTAGCAACACCCTAGCAACCACCTAGCAACCACCTAGCAACACCTTAGCAACCACCCCGGATACCATAGCAACACCTTAGCAACCGCCTAGCAACACCCTAGCAACCACCTAGCAACCACCTAGCAACACCTTAGCAACCACCCCGGATACCATAGCAACACCTTAGCAACCGCCTAGCAACACTCTAGCAACCACCTAGCAACCACCTAGCAACACCTTAGCAACCACCCCGGATACCATAGCAACACCTTAGCAACCGCCTAGCAACACCTTAGCAACCACCTAGCAACCACTTAGCAACACCTTAGCAACCACCCCGGATACCATAGCAACACCTTAGCAACCGCCTAGCAACACCCTAGCAACCACCTAGCAACACCTTAGCAACCACCCCGGATACCATAGGAACACCTTAGCAACCGCCTAGCAACACCCTAGCAACCACCTAGCAACACCTTAGCAACCACCCCGGATACCATAGCAACACCTTAGCAACCACCTTAGCAACCACCCCGGATACCATAGCAACACCTTAGCAACCGCCTAGCAACCATCTAGCAACACCTTAGCAACCACCCCGGATACCATTGCAACACCTTAGCAACCACCTAGCAACCACTTAGCAACACCTTAGCAACCACCCTGGATACGATAGCAACACCTTAGCAACCACTTAGCAACACCTTAGCAACACCATAGCAGATACCAGCCAGCTCTGCAATCACACTCGCAGTTTCTGTAGGAACTGCAATCTAGTTATTATTATTATTCCACCTGTTTTTTGTCCGGTTAACTAGTGCCGCAGTTTTCGAAATATCGACTTCGTTCAAAAGAGAAAAGGTGCGTCCATATCGGGAATGGTGGGCTTGTATACAGCTTTCCGATCGGACTTACGTTTTTCGTAAAAACTTCGTAAGTACGCGTTTTTTTGCCCATTGAAAATGAATGGGCAGAACTTTGCACGCCCGTGGACGTCGCAATTTTTGAAATACGAAGATGAAACCAATTGAGGACCTGTAGAACTTATTGAGCTCTTTCCGAAAATATGCGTTACGAAAAGTTACGACGTACGGATTTCGTACGATTGTCGTACGAAGTGGCCCCATTGGAATGAATGGGGCCCATCGGAGGACGGCAGCTAGATCGAAGGACAGGTAGCTAGAACTCCAGTACTGTGTGTAATGGAGCAGCTATGGGATAAAACAGCATTAGGTCAAAAGTTTGGACACCCCGGCCCCCCAGTACTGTGTGTAATGGAGCCATGGGTCAAAAGTTTGGACACCCCGGCCCCCCAGTACTGTGTGTAATGGAGCCACGGGTCAAAAGTTTGGACACCCCCGAACGGCCAGAGCAACCTAGCGTGCATAGCTGATTGATGTATTTGCACGTTGCGTAGCAACGTGCAAACACCATTTAATCTAATTTATGCATATAAATCACCTAGCAACCACCTAGAAACACCATAGCAACCACCACAGATACCATAGCAACACCTTAGCAACCGCCTAGCAACACCTTAGCAACCACCTAGCAACCACCTAGCAACACCTTAGCAACCTCCCCGGATACCATAGCAACACCTTAGCAACCGCCTAGCAACACCCTAGCAACAACCTAGCAACCACCTAGCAACACCTTAGCAACCACCCCGGATACCATAGCAACGCCTTAGCAACCGCCTAGCAACACCCTAGCAACCACCTAGCAACCACCTAGCAACACCTTAGCAACCACCCCGGATACCATAGCAACACCTTAGCAACCGCCTAGCAACACCCTAGCAACCACCTAGCAACCACCTAGCAACACCTTAGCAACCACCCCGGATACCATAGCAACACCTTAGCAACCACCTAGCAACACCTTAGCAACCACCCCGGATACCATAGCAACACCTTAGCAACCGCCTAGCAACATCCTAGCAACAACCTAGCAACCACCTAGCAACACCTTAGCAACCACCCCGGATACCATAGCAACACCTTAGCAACCGCCTAGCAACACCCTAGCAACCACCTAGCAACCACCTAGCAACACCTTAGCAACCACCCCGGATACCATAGCAACACCTTAGCAACCGCCTAGCAACACCCTAGAAACCACCTAGCAACCACCTAGCAACACCTTAGCAACCACCCAGGATACCATAGCAACACCTTAGCAACCGCCTAGCAACACCTTAGCAACCACCTAGCAACCACCTAGCAACACCTTAGCAACCACCCCGGATACCATAGCAACACCTTAGCAACCGCCTAGCAACACCCTAGCAACCACCTAGCAACACCTTAGCAACCATCCCATATACCATAGCAACACCTTAGCAACCACCTAGCAACACCTTAGCAACCACCCCGGATACCATAGCAACACCTTAGCAACCGCCTAGCAACCACCTAGCAACACCTTAGCAACCACCCCGGATACCATTGCAACACCTTAGCAACCACCTAGCAACACCTTAGCAACCACCTAGCAACCACTTAGCAACACCTTAGCAACCACTTAGCAACACCTTAGCAACCACCCTGGATACGATAGCAACACCTTAGCAACCACTTAGCAACACCTTAGCAACACGATAGCAGATACCAGCCAGCACTGCAATCACACTCGCAGTTTCTGTAGGAACTGCAATCTAGTTATTATTATTATTCCACCTGTTTTTTGTCCGGTTAACTAGTGCCGCAGTTTTCGAAATATCGACTTCGTTCAAAAGAGAAAACGTGCGTCCATATCGGGAATGGTGGGCTTGTATACAGCTTTCCGATCGGACTTACGTTTTTCGTAAAAACTTCGTAAGTACGCGTTTTTTTGACCATTGAAAATGAATTGGCAGAACTTTGCACGCCCGTGGACGTCGCAATTTTTGAAATACTAAGATGAAACCAATTGAGGACCTGTAGAACTTATTGAGCTCTTTCCGAAAATATGCGTTACGAAAAGTTACGACGTACGGATTTCGTACGAATGTCGTACGAAGTGGCCCCATTGGAATGAATGGGGCCAATCGGAGGACGGCAGCTAGATCGAAGGACAGGTAGCTAGAACTCCAGTACTGAGTGTATGAAGCAGCTATGGGATAAAACAGCATTAGGTCAAAAGTTTGGACACCCCGGCCCCCCAGTACTGTGTGTAATGGAGCCACGGGTCAAAAGTTTGGACACCCCGGCCCCCCAGTACTGTGTGTAATGGAGCCACGGGTCAAAAGTTTGGACACCCCCGAACGGCCAGAGCAACCTACCGTGCATAGCTGATTGATGTATTTGCACGTTGCGTAGCAACGTGCAAACACCATTTAATCTAATTTATGCATATAAATCACCTAGCAACCACCTAGAAACACCATAGCAACCACCACAGATACCATAGCAACACCTTAGCAACCATCTAGCAACTGCTAAGGAGTGACCTACCAACCACTTAGCAACACCATAGCAACTACCCTGGATACCATAGCAACACCTTAGCAACCGCCTAGCAACACCTTAGCAACCACACCGGATACCATAGCAACACCTTAGCAACCGCCTAGCAACACCCTAGCAACCACCTAGCAACCACCTAGCAACACCTTAGCAACCATCCCGGATACCATAGCAACACCTTAGCAACCACCTAGCAACCACCTAGCAACACCTTAGCAACCACCCAAGATACCATAGCAACACCTTAGCAACCACCTAGCAACACCTTAGCAACCACCTAGCAACCACCTAGCAACACCTTAGCAACCACCCCGGATACCATAGCAACACCTTAGCAACCGCCTAGCAACACCTTAGCAACCACCTAGCAACCACCTAGCAACACCTTAGCAACCACCCCGGATACCATAGCAACACCTTAGCAACCGCCTAGCAACACCCTAGCAACCACCTAGCAACACCTTAGCAACCACCCCGGATACCATAGCAACACCTTAGCAACCGCCTAGCAACACCTTAGCAACCACCTAGCAACCACCTAGCAACACCTTAGCAACCAACCCGGATACCATAGCAACACCTTAGCAACCGCCTAGCAACACCTTAGCAACCACCTAGCAACCACCTAGCAACACCTTAGCAACCACCCCAGATACCATAGCAACACCTTAGCAACCGCCTAGCAACACCTTAGCAACCACCTAGCAACCACCTAGCAACACCTTAGCAACCACCCCGGATACCATAGCAACACCTTAGCAACCGCCTAGCAACACCTTAGCAACCACCTAGCAACCACCTAGCAACACCCTAGCAACCACCCCGGATACCATAGCAACACCTTAGCAACCGCCTAGCAACACCTTAGCAACCACCTAGCAACCACCTAGCAACACCTTATCAACCACCCCGGATACCATAGCAACACCTTAGCAACCGCCTAGCAACACCTTAGCAACCACCTAGCAACCAACTAGCAACACCTTAGCAACCACCCCGGATACCATAGCAACACCTTAGCAACCGCCTAGCAACACCCTAGCAACCACCTAGCAACCACCTAGCAACACCTTAGCAACCACCCCGGATACCATAGCAACACCTTAGCAACCGCCTAGCAACACCCTAGCAACCACCTAGCAACCACCTAGCAACACCTTAGCAACCACCCCGGATACCATAGCAACACCTTAGCAACCGCCTAGCAACACCTTAGCAACCACCTAGCAACCACCTAGCAACACCTTAGCAACCACCCCAAATACCATAGCAACACCTTAGCAACCGCCTAGCAACACCTTAGCAACCACCTAGCAACACCTTCGCAACCACCTAGTAACCACCTAGCAACACCTTAGCAACCACCCCAGATACCATAGCAACACCTTAGCAACCGCCTAGCAACAGCTTAGCAACCACCTAGCAACATCTTAGCAACCACCCCGGATACCATAGCAACACCTTAGCAACACCTTAGCAGATACCAGCCAGCACTGCAATCACACTCGCAGTTTCTGCAGGAACTGCAATCTAGTTATTATTGTACCTTAATTTGTACCTAAATTAATTTCTCCCTGTTGCAACCCTAATTGTTATTCTTTTATTTTATCCTTTAGGTTGTGATCTGAGGGTGTGAGTGCTGTTAATGCATGAAGTGGAAATGTAAGCTTTGCACTTACTTCACAAACAATCGTCGAAAAATACTTGGACATTACAGATCAAGCCACTCTCATTACGGAGGACGAGTACCGATTCCTTGTATTTACTGTGTGTGCTCTTTTAAGTCACACAAGGCTCTTGGAATACATGTGAGACAACATGGATTTTGCTACGGTGAAAAAGTGAATTTTAGAGTCAGATGTCTGCTATGTGCATTTAGTCAACTTGCAAATCATAAACAATACTTTTGTCATCTTAACACTCATTTAAAAAACAAGGAAACTGTCACCTGCCCATTTAATGGTTGTAATTTTAAGTCAAAAGTTTATTCCAGTTTTACCTCTCACAGAAGTCGATATCATGCCTTGGATTTTTTACAAAATTTTAAAGCAGAGCTTCTTTATGGCCCACCACATGGTGAAAACTCTGATCCCCTATTAGACACTGGTGGGTATTCTTCTAATAACACTGAGTCAGCTGTTCGTGATAGTTTTGATTTTCAGTCTGATGATGATGAGGATGCTGCTGATGATGAAGAAGAGCGAGGTAGCATTGGTGACAAAATTAGGAATAGACTTGCATCTTTGCTTCTACGAATGCAAGCCATCTTGCATGTATCTAAATCAGCTACCCAGGAAATAATCAATGAACTTCACGAAATTGGAATTTTAGCAGGTGACCTGTCAAAAAAAACTGCAGAAAACATTTTTACAGAGCTCAGTTGTAATATAGATGAGGCCACACTAAAGTTGTTAAAGGAAAGCTTACAGGAAACCAATCCTTTTAGTTGTCTGTCACAGAGTGGACCACTGGGAACTGAATACAAAAGACAGTTGTTTTACAAGGAAAGATTCAACGTAATTGAGCCAACTGAGTATGTGTTAGATCCTTTACTTAACAAAACATTTGTTTATGTTCCAATTTCAGGTGTGTTGCCAGCATTGTTGAACAAGTGTGATGTAATTGACAAAGTTTTAGAGGAAACAAATCTACCATCGCTCTCTGGTCAGTACCGATCTTTTCATGATGGACTGTATTTTAAAGAGAATCCAATTATTTCTCAAGAAGAATTATCAATTTCTTTAGGATTGTATATAGATGAATTTGAAATCTGCAACCCTTTGGGAACTTCAAGGAAGAAACATAAAATAACTGCTATTTATTGGGTAATTGCTAATTTGCCTGCCAAATACCGATCTGCCCTATCTAGTATATACCTTGCCTTGCTGAGCAATAGTAATGATGTGAAAACATTTGGGTATGCACAAATAGTTGAACCACTGCTTAAAGAGCTTTGTACACTTGAAACTAAAGGATTTTACATTGATAGGCTAGGTACGTTTGTCAAAGGCACAGTCCTGTATGTGTCTTCAGATAATTTAGGAGCACATTCGTTTGCTGGCTTTCAGGAGTCATTCTCTGTTGATAAATTTTGCAGATTCTGCTTAGCCAGTCGCAGTGATATTCAGAGTACATCAGTAAGAACTGGATGCTTTCCACTAAGAACAAAAATATTGCACAATGAAGCTGTTAAGAGCCTTAAAGAGCACGAGAGCATAGTTGTTGACGGAGTTAAGGGTGACTGTGTTTTAAATGAACTAAATTATTTTCACTGCATAACGGGCTTTCCACCTGACTTGTTACATGATTTGCTAGAGGGAATAGTGCCTGTGGAGCTGTGTTTGTGTTTAAAGACATTGATTGGCAAGAAGTATTTTACTTTAGAGGAACTGAATACTGCCATTCAGCGTTTCCCATACAAGTTTTTGGACAAAACAAACAAACCACAAGCAATTCCAAAGGCATTCACGTTAAAGGGGACAATTGGGGGGAACGGGCATGAAAATTGGACACTTTTGAGACTGCTGCCATTGCTAATTGGGGATAAAGTACCAGAGAACGACAAAGCTTGGGGTGTCATTTTGGATCTTAAAGACATTCTGGAAATTTTAACTTCATCTACATTCACTGAGGAAAAACTGTTCTACCTTGAGGCCAAAATCTTTGAACATCGGCAGCTTGTACAGGAAGCTTTTCCTACGTTTAAGCTAAAACCAAAGCACCACTTTCTTGAACACTATCCCTATCTAATTCGCTGCTTTGGTCCTCTGCTCGACTTCTGGACAATAAGATTTGAGGCCAAACACAGCTTCTTTAAGAAAGTTGTCCGGGATGTTAATAACTTCAAGAACATTTTGGTGACTTTAGCTTCAAGGCACCAGCTCATGTTAGCATATCACATGGACATGCCTAACATGTTCAAACCAACAGTGGAAGTTGGAAAAGTTTCAACTGTTTCATTTGAGATTTTGGACCTCTTTGTGAAAGATGCTATCAGAAGGAAATTTGGATGTTTGACTTCTGTATCTCTTGCCACAACTGCCTTTATCCATGGGACAAAGTACACTCAAGGAATGTTTTTATCCACTGGAAGCACAAGTGGACTTCCTAATTTTGGGAAAATGATTAATGTGCTATTTGTGGAAAACAAGCCCTGTTTTGTTGTGGAACCTTATACAGCTTGGTACCTGGAACACCTCAGATGCTATGAAGTCTGCAAGAACCACTCTGCAAAGCTGCTTGTAGTCCAGCCAGAGGAGCTCAATGACTACTTCCCCCTGTCAGCGTATATGGTGAAAGGCAGACTTCTGATCTCTCCAAAAGGGTTTCTGCTCCATTGAGGTAAATTTCACCAAATTTAGTCAAATACAAAATAGTTATAAATTTTACATTACCACGTTATAAGATGTTGCAATTTTTTAGAATTGTTTTGTGGTGTTCATGTATAATTGTATGTCTTGCTCATTTAAGTGTAAAAGACATAAACAATTTTATTGTTTTGTCCATTCAGAACATAATAACCACATCCTTGTTTCTATACTCACTGTCCACTTATCAGCTTCACTATACATATAGGACATTATATGATTAGTGAGTCATTTGATTTCTATGCATACTTTATTATCCTCCCTTTACCATTTTCTTCCATGGTCTGGACCCCACAGTACATACTATTGTCTATTAAGTGCTAGTGTCTTTATATGGGCTAAAAAATAATAGCACAAATATAAATAGCTTGTAATGCATCAGCTTCTTTAAGATAATAATTCCACCTTTAATGTAACCAAGACACTGTAGTGTACTGTTGAATGTAGAATGTGAAATTTTGAACAAGGAGCTGGTGAATGAGAAACAAAACAGTGTGATGAGGCAATATAGTGAGTTTTTTTTCTCTCTCCTTCTCTCCCCTCCTCCCTCTCCCCTAGATTCCAGTGTACAAAATGTTGCTAAGAATCATTATAAACAAGGATGATATTAGGAAGATACAAACTGACAGTGAGCCAGAGACTCTTGATTCCTTTTATTCTTTTTTGAAATGCAAGCTTGGATTGGGAGGTGACTTTGTAGTTCAATTTCAAGATCCAGACTTTGGCAATGAGTTCTGCAACTTGTCAAGCTTGTCTGAACTTCCAAAAGAGAAGGCCACTTTAAAGGTAATCCTCAAGCAAATCCCCGAGTCCCCTCAGACTGACTCAACGTTGGACACGGCAAGTCTCTCGTCGCCCTCATCATCTTCCATGGAGGACACTCCTTCCTGCCGTCGGCCATGGCCTGACCCTTTTGTGATTCCAAAATTCTCATACGATGTGGAATTGAAGCTTAAACGTGGTAATGAAGCCTACCAGGAGAATGGAACCCTTCTGATTACAAATAAAGACACTAAATCTGAGATACTTGAAAAATTGGCTGAAGAAATTTACAAATACTCAGCATACCCATCTCGAGAGCAGTATGACATTGTTGCACAGAGCCTTGTTAAGAAACATCCTTGCCTGAGAGAGCCTGGATCTGTGAAGGGGTGGTACTGCTGGAAGTTCAGTTTAAAGTTTAAAATGGGAAATTACCGCAACAAGCTTCGTGTGTCTGGATGTTCAGAGCTAACAGTGAATCGCCGAAATTCAGGACCAAAGCAGAAGCTCAAGAAAGCTAAAAAGTCTGAAGTCAACTTTCTTCCGGATGTTCCTGAAGGCAAAACACAGAATGTGCTGGAAGAGGAGAGGGCAGCCATTGTTGCAGAGATGAAGAAGAAGAAAGTTGATTGGAAGAAAGTTACTGACATGATGGCCAGCACATTCCCTCTGCGACGAAAAGAAATAGTTGAAGAGCAACCACTTGTGGCAGAAGTGAAGGCCAAGTGGCCAGCTTTGTTCACAGATACACAGGTAAGTCTATGCTATGTTGAAAATATATTTTTTTGTGTGAACTAGCTTCATATGGATAAATTGTTAAATTTTTGCAATTACATAAACCATAATTATTTAGGTAACAATGAATAATTTGTTAGTTCTGCTTTGTTTTGTAGATTGAGGCTGAATTTGCTCGACTAACTTCCACTGACCTGTGGGACACGTTTGTTTCTGGGCTGGATCAGTATATGGAAAGATTCTTGCAGATGTTTAGGGCCAAGAGTCACTGCATTCAAGCACTTAGCAGCCTCCTGTCTCTGCTTCATGATGATGTGAGTACAAGTGTGGAAATGTATAGGCCAGAACATGCCATGCATACTCATCTGCCACACATTCTCTTTTATTTAGCTCTTTTTTTTATGTGGACTTGTGTGCTTTGCCCTGTGAGGGGCCAGTATGTCTGCAACTCAGGACACAAAGTAATGACCATGCCAGCTGAAAACTTAGGTTACACTTAGTGATATACATTTGGTCTTGTTGGATTAGATTATTTGTAGTATGTACATAAAGATTTTTCTTTGTTTGAATACATAACGTTCTAGCATCAGAATGTATTCGGACATACCCAATGTTAATTGTTTTGATTGTGGTGAAAACCAATGTGCACTGTCACTTTGTCTTAAGAGTGTGCTGTCTTCAACAGAATTCAGTTCAAAAGAAAAGGGCAGTCATTCTGAGAGGCCTGCCACATTTTCTCAGGGAGGATCCATCCAAACTTCTAAAGATTGCTGAGGTAAGCTTGACTGGAATTTTCTATTTTTATTTTGCATCTAATCATTATCTTTTATGCAGACAAATGCATGCTTAGTAACAATGTTAGTTACACTCAAATTATATAGATTTTTGTTCATCATATACAGGGCCATCTCAAAAAAATAGAATATCTTTGAAGAGTTACTTTATTTCAGTAATTCAGTTTAAAGTGTGAAACACATATATTATATAGATGTATTACACACAGAGTGGTCTATTTTAAGCGTTTATTTATTTTATTGTTGATGATTTTGGCTTACAAACATCAGTGTATCAGAAAATTAGAATATTGTATAAGACCAATTGATACTTGATGAAATCCGCATCTCCATAAAAGCTGTCAGCAGAGGGAAGCATGAAGTGCTGTAAGATTTTGTGGGAAAAAAAACTGCACTGACTTAAGACTTGACAATAAATCCCAGTGGATCAACACCAGCAGATGATTAGCATATCTCTCCAAACCATCACTGATTGGTGGAAACTTCACACTAGACCTCGAGCAGTTTGGACTGTGTGTCTCTCCACTCTTCCTCCAGACTCTGCTCCCTTGATTTACAAATGAAATGTAAAATTTACTGATGATCAGTGCTGGTTTAGAGATGCATGTCATCTGCTGGTGTTGATCCACTGTGTTTTATTATCAAGTCTAAAATCAGTGCAGTGTTTCCTGGAAAATCTGCTGACAACTTTTATGGAGATGCAGATTAAATTTTTCCAGCAGGACTTGGCACATTGCCCACACTGCAGAAAGTACCAATTGGTCTTATATAATATTCTAATTTTCTGATACACTGATTTTTGGGTTTCGTTGGCTGTGAGCCATAATCATCAATAATAAAATGAATAAACGCTTTAAATAGATCACTGTGTGCAATACATCTATATATGAGATTCACCTTTTTAACTGAATTACTGAATCAAAGTAACTTTTCAAAGATATTCTTATTTTTAAACATTTATTTAATTGTGTGTGTGTGTGTGTGTGTGTAAAATTACTGCCTGCTAGATTGATTGTCCATCACTAATTTAGTAGTTAACTCATCATTTTTCTTTTCTCACTTGTAGACTACAGAGAGTGAGGAGCAGATGGCAAAAGGAGTAAGTATTGGTGTCTTGCTGATACAAGAAGAGGAGGACGTCATTGACTTTTCAGTGGTACTGGAAGAGCAGATCATCCTGAATGGCATTACTGACTTCCCCCATGCGGTAGCTATGCTTGTTGGTCTGTTATTCGCACTTAATATTGACTACCCCAAGGAACTGCGCTACACCTTCGAGGTCATTCAGAAGGTTTTAATGAACATTGGAGGTGAACAGTGTTCTGCTAGGGTTCACGGACTCAGAAACAGACTCTTGTGTAAAACTCTGTAGGTGGTAAAGCAGTCAGTGGATATCCCAAGAGTGTGCTGTGTTTATCTGAAACATACATGTGCTTAAACTGAGCATAATATTTTTTTCTGAAATGTTAAAGACTACATGCAAAGTTCTATATAATTGAATTGATCAGGTGTAAATAGGTCGTTCAGAGTGGTTTGAAGGGATTCATTATAGAGAAATTTACAGGCTTATTTTTTTATTTTTTTTAAATGGTCATATTTTTCTTAGCTATCCATACCTCCCGTAGCTTATATTTAGGTTATGTGTTGTAATATTTTATTTAGTTAGAATTAAGGTCCTAATAGATGTATTATTCAATCTCATTTGGCCACTCTTGACTTATTTACTTTTTTTCTTTAACAAAGTATAATTGCCAAGTTCCATAATGTAAGAGTTTATTCTGCAAGGTCTGTTGGACTGTATTCAGGATACTATGTAAGTTGATTTCTGGTATTCATGGTTCCTGTTTGAGCAAACATGCTTCTAGTTATTATTTTTGTTGTTTCAGATAAAGAGTTTTAGCTCTACACTGCTGCACAACTTGTTAAAAAAAATTCAGCCAATTTAGGTGAAAGTAGGGCTGAGTGGTATGATAAATATTTTATTACAGGGATTGCAATGGTCCAGCTACTAATCCGTGGATCAGTCCCGGGTAATGCTGCTTACCATTGGCAGACAGAGCCTCAGAGAGTACAATCGGCCTTGCTCTCTCTGATTGGGGGGGGGGGGGGGGGACAGAGCTCCATATAATCACCCGCTCAATGTTTGTGAATTAGTAACCCAATGATGCTGTTCAAACAGTTCAAAAAGAACCAGTGTCTGACCTATGTTATATAGGAGGCATGTGTTAGTCTTCACCCTTCTAGTGTGGGTGGGGTAATTGATTTTTCTAAATTGGCAATGCATTAATATTATTTTCCATCAGAAAAATGCATAGTACTGGCAGATTCTTAAACAATGTGCTGCACTTAGACTAATTATAACTGTAATCAAACGTGCAATTGGTCAGGGTGTTTTTAGTACTGATGAAATGTACATTATACACAGATGCGTATTATTGCTAATTTTATGATTATACAATGAAATATTGTCATATTGCTCAGCTCAAAGTTGTTAGCTTTCAACTAGAATGGATCAAACTTTTCACAAGCACATATAAGCTGTTATAGGCTGTTTTTTTCCCCAACTGAGTTACTGAAGTTGTGTGCTGTTGTACAACTTATTGTATGTGACACTGTTAGTCATTAGCACTGCTAGAAAAATCTCTGTATTCTGCCAAATTCTGCTTATGACTTGTACATTAGCTAAATTTAACTAGTAACTTTCTTACAATTTGTGTTTTATAATTTAATAATTTATTTTGGATTGGACTGAGCAGGCTGTTTTTCCTTGTTTATTAAACTTCTGAAAGTGTTGTAGTTGAATTGCTATTTTTTCCTATCAGTAACTTTACATAAAATAGTGTTTGTAACAAATTGTTAAACTATTTGGAAGATGTTGTATAAACCTTATGTCAATTAGGTACGTTTTCAGATAAAGGGAAGTCTGTGCTAGAGAATTGAATTAAGAGAGTCAAAAATCATGTTAAATGATCAAAGGTATTCAATTGATATTAAAGTGATAAAGCTGGTTAAACTAAGTAATTTTAGTAGAACTAAATAGTGGACACATTACATTGACTACATAATTCTATTTGAAAGAAGTCAAAATCATGTTAAGTGAACAAAGGAATTCAATTGGTATTAAAAGGGGACAAAGTTGGTTAAACTAAGTAATTTTAGTAGAACTGATTTGATGTCTAGTTCATACAACAATACAATTCTATTTGAATTAAATTGTCAACTAGTTACTTTAACTCGAGAATTTACGTTCAAGCAACAAAAAAACGTTTTCACTTAACTAATTAATTTAATCTTTGTAACCTTTATGCAAAGTTTTAACAACTGGGCTTTCTAATTTTACTTAACTTAAAATTTTAAGGCAGCATGGACACTAACTTTTTTAAGTTGAAACAAAAAGGATTTTTTTACAGTGTAACTACACCTTATCATCCACCTAGTAACTACTAAACAAATCAATAGCAACCAAGTAGCAACACCATCACAACCAGCTTGCAGTAGCAACTGCCTAGCAACAACATAACAACCACCAAGCTTTTTGGCAAAAACGTAGCAAACATCTAGTAGCAATACCATAGCAGCTATTCAACTGAAGAGCACCATAGCAACCATCTAAAAGCATCATACAACTTACCTAGTAACTACTAAACAACCACGTATCAATATGATAGCAACTACTCCATTTATAAACATCATTGAAACCACTTACAAACACTTACCAAGATCATAGCAATCACTGGGATTTCACAGCAACCACCTAACAACACCATATCATCCACTTAGTAACTACTAACCAAATCTATAGCAACTACCGAGCAGACACTATACAATACAACAACACTGAAAAAAGACTATCACCCTATCTACCAACCATATGGCAAATCCGTGAATAACATTTGCGATACCATAGCAACCACTCATAAACATCATAGGAAACCAGAATACCTTGCTTTAGGGAAAAAAATATAACAAAACAGAACATTGCTATTAATAAATCAACGTGTTTTTATATCTAACAACATCTTGTTTGTTTTCTCTACATCAATTCAAAGACTACTTGTTGCTTAGTTACAAGAACAGAGATTAACTGTATTGTTATCTTCTGAAACTTCCTTTGAAGAAAACCAATAAAAAAACAATAGTTAACTGTGTCTTTCACATGGTAGTTGTTATTATTTTACTTTCTGAAACTGCTCGATTAATAGAGAGATGTAGAATTGGATTTCTAATTACATACACTCAGCAACACCATGGCAATCACATATGTGACCGGCGAAAGGACGCACACCAAATGACAAAATACTTTTTCGGGTATTTTATTCTGATAGATCCCACTCTAGGGATTTTTATGAAATATAAAAATGTATATGAATTATAAAAACAATAGAAAATAATCAAACACAATATGTCACTGGCTTCTTACAGACAATGAGCCTCAAATATGAAATAAAAGCAAAATACAGACTATCAGCACTTTCACTGGCTGAGCAGAAATATTATTCTCAGTGCACAACAACACTGCACCACCTATCTTTGACTTATTACAGATGTATAGACTTTTATCAGAGCTTGTACTCAATTGTACTCAAAATAACAAAAATAAAATGAATACACTGTAAAACCCTAGCTTAGAACACAGCACAGTATTTGGTAGTGGCACTAATTACAGAAAATAGATAAATAACATTAATACCACCTTAATACCATTAACAGAGCTCTTTTTATATTTGTTTTTAAGCTCACCTCGATTTACTCAGCTTTACTCAACAAGATTTGAGCATTTCTTTAAGAGAACTTGGACAAACAGCTTCTGTAACCCAGAAAAATACAAGGCTTGACCACGAGGAGCACACTACCCCACAGAAACAATGCCATCTGCCCGCATCTGGTTGTGATTCATCCAAAATACATGTTTAGAAAGGCAAAATAGGCATCTACTACTGTTATAGGCCAACTAAACCTTATATTGTTCAGTATTTCCTGATTTTTACCTCTTATTTCATTAGGATGGCTCTGGATGAACCCTAAAATGGAGCACCACCATTCACTGCAGCTTGAGCCTCCTTCTCTACCATGCTCTTAGCTCCTCCCTTTCCTCTCTCCGGTGACAACACTTCTGATTGTGTTTCTTAAACTTACAGACACACATTTAAAAGGTGTATTCTCAATTCACCACCTGGCTACACATAGGATACCACTAGAGGTGGGCGGATCGATCCAAATATCGATAATATCGATACCAACGCTGGTATTGGTATTGAGCAATACTCGTGTAAAAATATCGATATTCAAGCTTTTTTCTCTGCCGCACGCACTGACTGCTTCGCACGAGATTCACCACAGTCTACTCTCTGGTCTCTTGTTGTTGCACATGCGTCACATGGCTCAGCAAAGCCAGCAGGTAGGCTCAGCCTGGCCCCGCCCACTCAGCGCTCTCCTCGAGTCGACACGCCTCTACCTCAGGAGATTAGTGAGTGATATTTTTTTACACTCTGTTTATTTAAGAAAAACTTGCATTTGAATTGCACTGAAAGGAAGACAATTCCTTTTTTTTATTGTTTTTCCAAATGACAATTCTATTAAAAAAAGAAACAAAGAAACAAAGAACTAGAAAAGATGTCTAGTGAGGGGAGAATTTTTTTTTTATTTTTTTATATTTTTTTATTTTATATTTAAACTTTGTTTTGTTACTGTTCCATTGTTTCAAAAAAAATGTTGATTGTGATACTAAAGTATTTTGTTATCACTTACAATGTTTGGTGAAATTATATCGTAGGTTTTTGGATCATTTGGATCTATAAAGATAAATATTAAAAAGTATCGGTATCAGTATCGATATCGGCAATACTGGCCCTGCGTTTACTTGGTATCGGATCGATACCAAAATTCCCGGTATCGCCCACCTCTAGATACCACAGCAACCACAACCTCGTAGCTTTTATCAGGTCAGCAATGAAAAAACAACAACGATTAGCAACGATAGAAAGTTATAATCATAAAAATAGCTTGTGTATAAGTTAGAAGTGTTTTTTTAGCTAGATAAAAGTATACCCAGTGTTTAAAAACTTCAGCAGCACTGCTGCAGCTGATCTTTTACCATCACAATATTTTTTTTTTGTTCTTTTATTTATTTATTTTTCTGTTTTACCTTTTAGCCTTTTTATTTATTTTATTATGGTTTCACTTACAAACTACACAGTAACCACCACAGATACCATAGCAACAGCTTAGCAACCACCGGGCAACACCTTAGCAATCACCACGGATACCAAAGCAACAGCTTAGCAACCACCGGGCAAGACCTTAGCAATCACCCTAGCAATCACCTAGCAACCACTTAGTAACACCATAGCAACCAACACGGATACCATGGCAACACCTTATCAACCACTTAGCAACTACATAGCAACCCCAATGGACAACATAGCAACACCATGGCAACCAGTTAGCAACACCATAGGAACCACCATGGACACCATAACAACACCTTAGCAACCACCTGGCAGCACCTTAGCAACCATTTATTATCAACATAGATACCATAGCAACAACCTGGCAACTGCTTTTTTTTTTTTTTTTTTTTTTACAATTATCATGCAGCAATAGGCAAATACACTATAAACTGGTTTACTTAGCAACCCCCATGGAAACCATAGCAACCAGCCACGAACCAGCACTGCAATCTAGTTTTATTAATTACTTTATTTTATTTATTGTATTCCCTGTTTTACTTTTGGTCTTTTACCTTTTTATATCATTAAACTTGTCCTTTTATTTATCTATCTTCTGTTTTACCTTTTATTTTATTTCCATCACATACTTTCTTTATAATTTTGGTATTATTTTAGCTACTTCATTTTTTAGTCCTCTACTTCTTTATTTGTGCTAATAAATGTTTATTAAATCATGTATTTCTCATGTTAGTCGGGGTGTTCTTACTTTCTGAAGCTTCTGGATTAAACGTCACTAATAAACAGACTCAGAATTACATTTCTAATTACATCACTTCCTAACTAATTGCCCCAGCCTCACCTTTCATTCACACGCACCTAGCAACACCATAGCAATCAAAACGGATACCGTAGCAAAACCTTAGCAACCACTTAGAAACTATATAGCAACCACAATGGACACCATAGGAACACCATAGCAACCAGTTAACAACACCATAGCAACCATCGTGGACACCATAACAACACCTTAGCAACCACCTGGCAAGACCTTAGCAATCACTTAGTAACAACATAGATACTATAGCAACCACCTGGCAACTGCGTTTTTTTGCACAATTATCATGCAGCAACAGGCAGAAACACTATAACATGATTTATGCAAATGTGTTACTGAGCCACCTAGCAACACCTTAACAACCACCAGAGAAACCATAGCAACCAGCCACAAACCAGCACTGCAATGTAGTTTTATTAATTACATTGTTTTACTTATTGTATTCCCTTTCATTAAATTTGTTCTTCTATTTATCTATCTTCTATCTTCTTTATAATTTTGGAGTTATTTTAGCTACTTCATTTTTTTTAGTATTTAATTTCTATATTTGTAGATGTATTTCTCTGTGTAGTCAGGGTGTTCTTACTGTATTTACTTTCTGAAGCTGCTGGATTAAACTCTGCTAATAAACAGACTCAGAATTAGATTTCTAATTACATCACTTCCTAACGAATTACCCCCATCCTCACCTTTCATTCACACGCTAACGATCACGCCGACAGCCTCGTCAATTCACCCCCCGACCCCCCCGACTGACCTCCACAGCCCCCCGCCCCCACCTGCCAGCATCTGCCCCACTGTCCATCTCCCCGTTAGCGTTAGCTCCTCCCCCTCCAGATGCCCACTTATCTGCCCTTCATCAATTAACACTAATTAAAGAAGACACACAACAGGATGAGACCCAAACGCCAAGCTGATAAAACCAGCCTTTCAATTATTTATAGATCAGAGACACTGAGATCTGCTGAGCCTTTTATACACAGCTGAATAAACTGACCTGGTGGAAATATATAAAGGTAAAGGTGGAGCAAGTCTTCAGACATCTGATCAATCATTGTCTATTATATATATATATATATATATATATATATATATATATATAGTTTATCCTGGTCACCTATACCACTTGTTCTTGAAAATGTTTTATGGGGGGGTCTGAACAAATTCTGCCTGAAAGATCCAAATTATTATGTGGAATAATAGTTCATTAAAAACAATTTAATTTATGATTTGTTGTACTTTTTTTACATCAAATAATTAAAAGTAACTATGTAACTTTTACTCAAAGTACATTTCAAATTGAGTACTTTTTTACTTTTACTCGAGTAGATTTTTAGATGAATACTTTTACTTTTACTAGGGTTTTTTTTAGATGGGTAATTTTACTTTTCCTCGAGTAGATTTTAAGATGGATACTTTTACTTTTACTCGAGTAGATTTTTAGATGGGTACTTTTACTTTTACTTGAGTAGATTTTTAGACGGGAACTTTTACTTTTACTCAAGTAGATTTTTATATGAATACTTTTACTTTTACTAGGGTTTTTTTTAGATGGGTACTTTTACTTTTCCTCGAGTAGATTTTTAGATGGGTACTTTTACTTTTACTAGGGTTTTTTTTAGATGGGTACTTTTACTTTTCCTCGAGTAGATTTTTAGATGGGTACTTTTACTTTTACTAGGGTTTTTTTTAGATGGGTACTTTTACTTTTCCTCGAGTAGATTTTTAGATGGATACTTTTACTTTTACTCGAGTAGATTTTTAGACGGGAACTTTTACTTTTACTCGAGTAGATTTTTAGATGAATACTTTTACTTTTACTCGAGTAGAATTTTAGATGGGTACTTTTACTTTTACTCCAGTAGATTTTTAGATGGGTACTTTTACTTTTCCTCGAGTAGATTTTTAGATGGATACTTTTACTTTTACTAGGGTTTTTTTTTTAGATGGGTACTTTTACTTTTCCTTGAGTAGATTTTTAGATGGATACTTTTACTCGAGTAGATTTTTAGATGGGTACTTTTACTTTTACTAGGGTTTTTTTTTAGATGGGTACTTTTACTTTTCCTCGAGTAGATTTTTAGATGGATACTTTTACTTTTACTCGAGTAGATTTTTAGATGGGTACTTTTACTTTTACTTGAGTAGATTTTTAGACGGGAACTATTACTTTTACTCGAGTAGATTTTTAGATGAATACTTTTACTTTTACTCGAGTAGATTTTTAGATGAATACTTTTACTTTTACTCAAGTAGAATTTTTGATGGGTACTTTTACTTTTACTTGAGTAGATTTTTAGATGGATACTTTTACTTTTACTCGAGTAGATTTTTAGATGGGAACTTTTACTTTTACTCCAGTAGATTTTTAGATGGGTACTTTTACTTTTAATCAAGTAGATTTTTAGATGGATACTTTTATTTTTACTCGAGTAGATTTTAAGATGGATACTTTTACTTTTACTCGAGTAGATTTTTAGATGGGTACTTTTACTTTTACTTGAGTAGATTTTTAGACGGGAACTTTTACTTTTACTCGAGTAGATTTTTAGATGAATACTTTTACTTTTACTCGAGTAGATTTTTAGATGAATACTTTTACTTTTACTCGAGTAGATTTTTAGATGAATACTTTTACTTTTACTAGGGTTTTTTTTAGATGGGTACTTTTACTTTTCCTCGAGTAGATTTTTAGATGGATACTTTTAATTTTACTAGGGTTTTTTTTAGATGGGTACTTTTACTTTTCCTCGAGTAGATTTTTAGATGGATACTTTTACTTTTACTAGGGTTTTTTTTAGATGGGTACTTTTACTTTTCCTCGAGTAGATTTTTAGATGGATACTTTTACTTTTACTCGAGTAGATTTTTAGATGGATACTTTTACTAGTGTTTTTTTTAGATGGGTACTTTTACTTTTCCTCAAGTAGATTTTTAGATGGATACTTTTACTTTTACTCGAGTAGATTTTTAGATGGGTACTTTTACTTGAGTAGATTTTTAGACGGGAACTTTTACTTTTACTCAAGTAGATTTTTAGATGAATACTTTTACTTTTACTCGAGTAGATTTTTAGATGAATACTTTTACTTTTACTCGAGTAGAATTTTAGATGGGTACTTTTACTTTTACTCCAGTAGATTTTTAGATGGATACTTTTACTTTTCCTCGAGTAGATTTTTAGATGGATACTTTTACTTTTACTAGGGTTTTTTTTAGATGGGTACTTTTACTTTTCCTCGAGTAGATTTTTAGATGGATACTTTTACTTTTACTCGAGTAGATTTTTAGATGGGTACTTTTACTTTTACTAGGTTTTTTTTTAGATGGGTACTTTTACTTTTCCTCGAGTAGATTTTTAGATGGATACTTTTACTTTTACTCGAGTAGATTTTTAGATGGATACTTTTACTTTTACTCGAGTAGATTTTTAGATGGGTACTTTTACTTTTACTTGAGTAGATTTTTAGACGGGAACTTTTACTTTTACTCGAGTAGATTTTTAGATGAATACTTTTACTTTTCCTCGAGTAGATTTTTAGATGAATACTTTTACTTTTACTCGAGTAGAATTTTAGATGGGTACTTTTACTTTTACTTGAGTAGATTTTTAGATGGATACTTTTACTTTTACTTGAGTAGATTTTTAGATGGATACTTTTATTTTTACTCGAGTAGATTTTTAGATGAATACTTTTACTTGAGTAGAATTTTAGATGGGTACTTTTACTTTTACTCGAGTAGATTTTAGATGGATACTTTTACTTTTACTCGAGTAGAATTTTAGATGGGTACTTTTACTTTTACTCGAGTAGACTTTTAGAAGGGAACTTTTACTTTTACTCGAGTAGATTTTTAGATGAATACTTTTACTTTTACTCGAGTAGAATTTTAGATGGGTACTTTTACTTTTACTCGAGTAGATTTTAGATGGGTACTTTTACTTTTACTCGAGTAGACTTTTAGACGGGAACTTTTACTTTTACTCGAGTAGATTTTTAGATGAATACTTTTACTTTTACTCGAGTAGAATTTTAGATGGATACTTTTACTTTTACTCGAGTAGATTTTTAGATGGGTACTTTTACTTTTACTTGAGTAGATTTTTAGACGGGAACTTTTACTTTTACTCGAGTAGATGAATACTTTTACTTTTACTCGAGTAGATTTTTAGATGAATACTTTTACTTTTACTCGAGTAGAATTTTAGATGGGTACTTTTACTTTTACTCCAGTAGATTCTTAGATGGGTACTTTTACTTTTAATCAAGTAGATTTTTAGATGGATACTTTTATTTTTACTTGAGTAGATTTTTAGATGGGTACTTTTACTTTTACTCGAGTAGATTTTTAGATGGGTACTTTTACTTTTAATCAAGTAGATTTTTAGATGGATACTTTTATTTTTACTCGAGTAGATTTTTAGATGGGTACTTTTACTTTTACTCGAGTAGACTTTTAGATAGGTACTTTTACATTTACTTGAGTAGAATTTTATCAAAGTAAAGGTTCTTTTACTTAATTACAATTTTTCTGTACTTTTTCCACCTGGTACTGTATATATGTATATATATATATATATATATATATATATATATATATATATATATATATATATATATATATATATATATAGCTTCAGACTCCATAGCTCCCTCAAACCCCTCCTGTATTGTATTATTTAGAGGCCCGCTCTATGCTCCAGCAGTCGAGCTATAGGAACTGTCATCTGATTAATAAAACAATGATAGTCAGCCTGTCCAATCAGTCACAGCGACATCATGTTCCCGTGCCTACCTTTTGCACCTTCTGCATTCTAACAGGAGTAAAAAAAAAAGCGAATTAAAGGAGAATGGCATCAGCGTAAACCGAACGTGGTTCGGGGCTGACCTGCTCCGACTCGGCTGTTAATGAAATATGCTGTGCATCACTGAAGTAGAATTAATTAGACTGTTCCTCAGCGGTGAAATATGCTCCCGCTGGCAGGGCTGACAGGTGAGCTGAGGAGGTGGCTGGACTGGAACGCTCTGTTGGGTATGTGATGATACAGCAGGATACAGAGTAACTAATGACTAATCCGTGCCCCGGCGCTAGTCACGCTAGTGCGTTAATAACCTGCTCCGAATAAATGTGTTGCTAATGTCACGCTAGCGCAGCTGTTCACAGTCTGAAGCCGTGTCGTCAGTTCTCAGGTACGTTAAAATGGATTTAGGGCATCAAAAATCAACACTGTCAGACTGCAGATCTCGTTTTTCAGCTCCCAGTAAACATATTTAACTGTTAAAATACAAAAGAAGCTCCATATTAGAGCACTTTAGAGCAAACGTTTAATGTTATTGTGTTAGCATGTTTGCTAGCTGCTAATGCTACTATGTTAGCTAGCTCTCCACTATCTGTAGTTCTCTCCCCAGTAATGTAGCTAGATAACTTGCCGCTAATGTTACTATGTTATCTAGCTCACTGCTATTGTTAGCTAGCTAGCATTGCCAACTCGCCACTAATATAATGTTAGCATGTTTGCTAGCTCGCCACTAACGTTTTTATGTTAGCATGTTATCTAGCTGCTAATGGTAATGCTACTATGTTAGCTAGCTTGCCACTAATGTTATGTTAGTATGTTAGCTATCTCGCTGCTAATACTACTATGTTAGCTAGCTCTCCACTATCCTTAGTTCTCTACCCAGTAATGTAGCTAGCTAACTCGCCACTAATGTTAGAATGTTAGAATGTTTGCTTGCTCGCCACTAACGTTTTTATGTTATGTTAGCATGTTAGCATGATATCTAGCTGCTAATGCTACTATGTTAGCTAGCTTGCTGCTATTGTTAGCTAGCTTGCTGCTAACCTTAGTTCTCTCCCCTCTAAAGTTGCCAACTCGCCGCTAATGTTTTTATGTTAGCGTGTTTGCTAGCTCGCCACTAATGTTACTATATTAGCTAGCTCTCCACTATCCTTAGTTCTCTCACCAGTAATATAGCTAGATAACTCGCTGCTAAAGTTAGTATGTTGGCTAGTTCGCCGCTTATGTTACTATGTTATCTAGCTTGCTGCTATTCTTAGCTAGCTTGCAAATCTTAGTTCCCTCCCCTCTAATGTTGTTAACTCGCCGCTAATGGTATTATGTTAGTATGTGATCTAGCTCGCTGCTAATGTTACTCTGTTAGCTAGCTCTCCACTATCCTTAGTTCTCTCCCCAGTAATGTGGCTAGATAACTCGCTGCTAACATTAATATGCTAGCTAGCTTGCCGCTATTGTTAGCTAGCTTGCTGCTAACCTTATTTCCCTCTCCTCTAACGTTGCTAACTCACCGCTACTGTTAATATGTTAGCATGTTAGCTAGCTTTCTGCTAATGTTATTATGTTAGCATTTTAGCTAGCTGCTAATGCTAATACTACTATGTTAGCTAGCTCTCGCGTATTCCTTAGTTCTCTCCCCAGTAATGTAGCTAGATAACTCATCTAGCTCACTGCTATTGTTAGCTAGCTTGCCGCTAACTGTAGTTCTCTCCCCTCTAATGTTGCCAACTCGCTGCTAATGTTATTATGTTCGCTAGCTTGCCACTATTGTTAGCTAGCTTGCCGCTAACTGTAGTTATCTCTCCTCTAACGTTGCCAACTCGCCGCTAATGTTATTATGTTAGCTATGTGCTAGTGCTAATGCTACTATGTTAGCTAGCTCTCCACTATCCTTAGTTCTCTCCCCAGTAATGTAGCTAGATAACTCGCCACTAATGTTACTTTGTTGCCAAACGTTGCCTACTCACCGCTAATGGTATTATGTTACCGTGTTAGCTAGCTCACTGCTAATACTACTATGTTAGCTAGATCTCCACTATCCTTAGTTCTCTCCACAGTAATAGCATAGTAGCTAGATAACTCGCTGCTAACGCTAGTATGTTAGCTAGCTCTCCGCTAATGTTACTATGTTATCCAGCTCGCTGCTATTCTTAGCTAGCTTGCCCCTAACCTTAGTTCTCCCCCCTCTAACATAGCTAACTCGCTGCTAATGTTATTATGTTAGCATGTTTGCTAAATCGTCGCTAATGTTACTATGTTAGCTAGCTCTGCACTATCCTTAGTTCTCTCCCCAGTAATGTAGCTATATAACTCGCTGCTTACGTTAGTATGTTAGCTAGCTCACCGCTAATGTTACTATGTTATGTAGCTCACTGCTATTCTTAACTAGCTTTCCCCTAACCTTAGTTCTTCCCCCTCTAACGTTGCTAACTTGCTGCTAATGGTATTATGTTAGCATGTTATGTAGCTGCTAATGCTAATGCTATTATGTTAGCTAGCTCTCCACTATTCTTAGTTCTCTCCACAGTAATGTAGCTAGATAACTCGCTGCTTACGTTAGTATGTTAGCTAGCTCGCTGCTATTGTTAGCTAGCTTGTCGCTAACTGTAGTTCTCTCCCCTCTAATGTTGCCAACTCGCCGCTAATGTTATGTTAGCATGTAAGCTAGCTTGCCGCTAATTTTATTATGTTAGCATGATAGCTATGTGCTAGTGCTAAGGCTACTATGTTAGCTAGCTCTCCACTATCCTTAGTTCTCTCCCCAGTAATGCAGCTAGATAACTCACTGCTAATATTACTATATTATCTAGCTCACTGCTATTGTTAACTAGCTTGCTGCTAACTTTACTTCTCTCCCCTCTAACATTGCTATCTTGCCACTATTGTTATTATATTAGCATGTTAGCTAGCTTGGCGCTAATATTATTATGTTAGCATGTGAGATAGCTCGCTGTTAATGCAAATATGTTAGCTAGCTCTCCACTATCCTTAGTCCTCAGTAATGTAGCTAGATAGCTCGCCGCTAATGTTACTATGTTATCTAGCTCGCTAACTATAGTTCTCTCCCCTCTAACATTGCCAACTCACTACTAATGTTATTATGTTAGCATGTAAGCTAGCTCGCCTCTAATGTTACTATGTTAGTATGTGAGCTAGCTTGCTGCTAATGTTACTATGTTAGCTTGCTCTCCACTATCCTTAGCTCTCTCCCCAGTAATGTGGCTAGAAAACTCGCTGCTAATGTTACTATGTTATCCAGCTCGCTGCTATTCTTAGCTAGCTTGCCCCTAACCTTAGTTCTCCCCCCTCTAATGTTGCTAACTTGCTATATGGTGTTATTATGTTAGCTATGTGCTAGTGCTACTATGTTAGCTAGCTCTCCACTATCCTTAGTTCTCTCCCCAGTAATGTAGCTAGATAACTCACCGCTAATGATATTATGTTAGCTAGCTCGCCGCTGATGTTAGCTAGCTCTCTGTTAACCTTAGTTCTCTTTCTGGTATGTTAGCTAATTTCATACCTACAGCAAATTTACAGTAAATTTAAGACCTTAATTACTGGCATTTTAAGACTTTTTAAGTGACCCTGTGTTATCTGTTATATCAAGTCCAAAGTCAGTCTTACAGCACTTCAGGCTTCCCAATGCTGACAACTTCTTAAATGGAGATGCGGATTTCATTTTCCAGCAGGACTTCCAAAAATACTGTCAAAAAAAGTACCAATTGGTCTTACTGTATGTACAGTAATATTCTCATTTTCTGAGACTTTTTGGGGTTTTTCATTGGCTGTAAGCCATAATTATCAACAATAAAAGAAATAAATCTATATAATCTACAAATTTCACATTTTTAAGACTAGTACAACCGATATAAGAGTCAGCGGTCGTTGAGTCCGCATGGATTCCTGCATCGGTTAACAGCATGGCTCTGGAGAAGCTGCAGAAGCTGGAGAAGCTGGAGAGTCCTCATTCATTTCACATTCTAATTCCTCTCATAATAGCATGAAAATATGTTCCTCCAGCTGCCTTTGTTCTCTGGCCTGTGGGGACTCGCAAGCGAAGAAAAGAGGCGTAAGCAATCCCACCATGCATAATGGCAGCACAAGAGCAGAAGAAAAAAAGAAGAAAAGAAATAAATAAACGCAGGATCTCGGGGTCACAATGGAGGCTATGCATCGCCTTGTTGTTGGAGGCTACATATCTCTCAGCTGGGTTATGAGGCGCATTTAACAAATGAGTCGACGTTTAACAAACGGCACTCTGACCCACTGCGGCCGCAATAACGCTGGTAAGTAATGGTTTTAGATGTGCGAGATGCTCCCAGCTATGCCCACGACCAAGACCGCTTTAATGAGCCCGTCCACTTTCTTCTTTCAACCGGCGTAATCCCCTCGCCTCAGCCTGGAAAGCACTCATAATTGCTTTGTGTTTCCCGAATTTCAAATATTATGTGCAACTCCCTTAAAGACCTTGCAGCATTTTAAATGAGCTTCTGTTCGAAAAACAGCGTGTTTGGGTTTTGTTTTTCGTGTTCGCAGGGCTTGTTCCCGTGCCAGAGAACAGCTCAGAAAAGAGTAAAAGCGTTGTTGTGTTTCCTCTGGAGTTTTTATTTTTTTTCGCCTCTGATTGGCAAGAGGGAGCTCACGCACTGTTCGAGCAGACGTGTGACCAGAATTTCCAATTTCCAATAGATGATCTGATCCAGGATAATTAATTCACCACGTGAGATTCTCCAGATGACGCGACGGTACAGTAGGAGAATCGAGCTAATTGCTCTGGTACAAAGTTTAACAAATCCAATCAGTGACTTTAGCCTAATTAGTCCAATTAGCTTAATTAGCCTGATTACTGACAATTTGCCAAGTCAAGTGCAGACTGAAAAAATGAAGAATACAATCTCTCATACGAATTTCTATGCTGCTATATTTTGTACTTCAGAATATAGGAATGAAAAAAGAAAGGAGAAGGAAACATTTTCAAAGGCGATGAGAAATAACCCTGTAAAAGAACAGAAACTCAAAAAGAGAAACTCCCTAAAATCACGAGGCAATATCTCTATCTATTTTAATGTGAGCATAAAGTCAAAACAAGAAAAAAAAATATGACTTTCCAAGATGAGAAAGAACCAAATGACTGGAATCAAGACCAAATAAAGGCTCAAATGAAGAAACGTTCAAAGAAAATTAAGAAGAACCCCTAAATAAACTTCCTAAGAAGATGCAGAACCACTGACAATTACTTTAAGAAGACTCTAAAAAGAAACATTTTAAAACTACTGAGAGGAAATGAGATAAAAAATGACAAAATTATTAAAAAGGAACCAAGAAGAGAAACAGTCTAAGACTTTTAGAAAGAAACCCTAAACAGATCCAATATTCATATTTATTTAACTATAAAGATATGAGCCACTCAAAGGAACTGATACTAAAATTTAGAAGTGTGTGCTGATTGTCCAGCTGATGCGACAGTACGACAGTATGACTGATGGAACCAAGAAGAACACATGGAAGAAACACTGGAAAGACTCAAAGCTCAAAAAGAGAAACTGACCATTAGCATAAAGAAGGATCACTAAGAGGAACCAAGATACAAGTCTCTTTAAGACTATAAGGATATGAACCACTGAAAGGAACTTTCTGAGACCATGAGAACGAACCAACTGGGTTAAAAGTTATTTTGATGGAAAAGGGCTATGATAGAAACTGAGTGTCAAAAATAATGAATTATCTAAGCAAATAAAGAAGAACCACTCAAACAATTTACCTAAAAACAATAAAATGAACAATTGAGTAGCATTAGTACTTAATGGAAGAAACTGTCTCATAGCATAAAATTGTTTAAGAAGAACCAATAGTCAATAAGAGAAACTCCCCAGGGTAAGTACTGAGATTTAAAAAAGAAGGACTTCATGAGAAAATGGGAAAGAACCATTGGGAGGGAAAAAGAGAAAGAGAAGCTGTCTACTAAGATAAATAACCATTGAGAGGAACTAAGGCTCAACAGTAGTCAAAAAGAAATAATTCCTAGAAAGATGAGAAAAAAAAAAACACTGATATGAACCAAGAAGAACCAAAAAAGAGAAGAAATAACTACTGAGAAGAACCAAGATACAAGATGCATATAGAGGAATGCTTAGTTGAATAAAAGGCAGCACCAGAGAACAGCTCACTGTATCCTCTGGAGGTTTTTTTCCACTGATTGGCAAGAGGAAACTCACGCACTGCGATGTGTGACTGGAGTTTCCAATCAGACTGACGTGAGACGTTTCTTCTACCGTTCTGAGAGATGATCTGATCCAAGATAATTTACTGTGTGAGACTCGCGGTGCGTGCCGATTCGCCAGATGACGCGACGGTGCGAGAATCGAGCTAATTGCTCTGGTACAAAGTTTAACAAATCCAATCAGTGACTTTAGCCTAATTAGCCTAATTAGCTTAATTAGCCTGATTACTGACAATTTGCTTAGTCAAGTGCAGACTGAAAATGAAGAATACAATCTTTCATAAAAACTCATACTGTGCTCCAAAATGATGCTTAAAACATGAAATTCAGGACGTAAGATTCAAAAGGGTAAAAAAAAAGCCGTTTTTTATTTTTGTATTTTATCTTTGTGTTATTAATGACATTTAATTATTCTCTTCACTGCTGAAACTGAGATATGAGCCCTATCTGGCCAGGATTAGTTTCTCAGGGGGTTCTGGGGTAATTTAATCTTTTATAGGGGTCCTCTGTGATTTTAATCCTGTCCAGAACGACCATGTACGTGTTTTTCTAAGATGGCCTCTCTCTTTTTTGTGGTCCTCCGGTAATTTTAGTCCTGTCCGGACGCACATCTCTGAGTTTCATCTCCTTGCATTTAATAAAATAGCTATTTGTCCACTGCTACCCACCGTAATTACACTTTGGGTGCGTTGAGCGTTTCCACGGAGATCCACATTAAAAACACAACAGCGAGTGGAAATGGAGGAGCTACTGAACGCCGTGATGTCATGTGACCAAGAAAGACAAAAAACTCACTGGTCCTCTTGTTTTTTTTTTTTTTATTGTAGTCCGGATGCGAGAGTTTTAATATTTTTCAAATACATCCCCCTAAAAAACTAATCCCTTCCAGATAGGGCTTTAGTCCAATCATGTTAAGCTAAGCTAAAGGCTAAAGCTGTTGTTTCCATGTGGGTCAGCCAGACGTGATTCTTCCTGTATCAGTTTTCTCCAGTTTTTTCCAAGAGTCTTTATTCAAAGGTGTAGGAAACAGAACTGACCTCTCTCTGGCTTCTGTATCTGTAATGTCTCTAAAGAAAAGAACTTCTACTTTTAATAGTTTAACAGAGGTCTCTGTGTTTCTGTGTCTTTTTCTAGTTTTTATGATGGTGAAAGTGTGAAATGTGCTGTAAGTGTGCAAATGTGTAAATGCTGCTGCAGTAGAAAGTAACAGCAGTAACACCATCTGTTCCAGCTTTACTGCTTTACTTTGTTTGTTTTTTTTATTATACAGTTTTTAGCCCAGGAAGTTTAATGTTAACTTTTGTAGCACTTAACTTTGCTTTTTTTTAACCTTTTTCCTTTTTCTTAACCTTTTTATTCACTGGACCTGAAGAATGTAAGACCTTAAAGCCAATGTCTGTAAGTTTTGAGATTTGGGGGATTTAGTGCTCTCCCTGGCGAGAATGGGTAATTGCATAATTCCACCGAGCATGTGGAAGAATCATTTTAAACTGGGCGGGTGTGATGGGGTCTCCTTTCAGAGCAGATGAATCCGATTCCAGGTTATGTTTAGTCTGAGAAAGAGAGAGAGAGAGAGAGAGAGAGAGAGGGAGTGCTTGGTCAGAAACTTCCTTCACTCCTTTGTTTCTTTGTTTTTACTATGAGTTTTGCTACTGAGCTCTGGGTTTCCTCTTCTGAAGTCTCCATTGCTCCACCAGCCGCTCGCGTTCAGTAAAACTGAGCCGGATCCTCTTGTTTTAGAGGCTGTACATGTGACGTAAGTACGTAAAGAAGAGTGACGTGACCAGAAGAAGAACTCACGCGAAAAGCGACTCGACGCCCCAGTTTTTGGAATGAATGTATTAGCTTAACAGGCCTTAGCAGGGATGGTGGTTTCAGCACACTGATACCATTAAACACTATATTTTATCCATATTCTTCTCCACTCAGAAATGCTTCTGCTTTCAGTTTAGAAACTAAATAATACAAACTGCTGCTTTAAATGAAGAACTACTAATGCCATTAATTAATCATGGGTGTGGTTAATTTTGGGCGTAACGTGAAACCAATAAACCAATCAGTGTGTAAGTTCTCATTCCCTTTAAGAGTCGGGCGAGCTCTGACTTTGGCTCATTCGTATCTTAACAGCGCGTCGCTTTTGTGCGTCTCAGCAGAGACAGATACTGACTTGTGGGAACAGTAATGTTATTTTATTCTTTATTCTGTTTATTGTTGAGTTAAAAGTCAGGTTTTGCACCTATAGGAATGGACTCTGATGATTGACTGTTGTCAGTGTTTTAATCAGTCAGTGGCGCACTTGTGTTTTCCACTGCCAAAATATATATAGAAGCACGGCAGAAATTTACCTGAACTCACCTCACTTTCAGACCATCACACCAAACCATCAGTGTAGATTTATTTCTAAACTCTGACCCTGTTTCATCAGGGTGTAAGACAGCAATGAGCATTCTACAATAGGCCCTAGTGGTTCCTTTTATTTTATTTTTTTAAGTGAGTAGTTTTAACACTTAAGATTGAGTTGGACTTACAGTAAATTGGAACGAAAAATACACCTGTATATTTTTTGCCATTTAGTCCAATCTCCAGCTGTGATACCGTAGGTTATTCACTGTGAAAATCAATAGAAATTCAAGCCGACTTTTAAAAGGTCATCTCTCTGGTCTTTCTACGTCTCTGTTAAAGTTCATTGAAAATTGGAATTGTGACAGTAAAACGCCGGTGCGTTTAATTGGCTTTCGCTGTTGTTGGAATATCTTTTAAAGGAGGAAAAAAAAGCCTGACCCGAACCCAATTTACCTTCAGGCCATGAAATTTGAATGGGGCTTCAGAAACCAAGCCAAAATAGAGTTTCCACGCTTATTTAAAACTTAATAAATCAAGGCCGGCTCGATGAGGGTCCGCAGACGATCCATACTCTAGTGCTCATCGAGGAGCACTTCATATACACCCACATAAATTATCGATCTGCCTGTATGCAAGCGCCCGACCTGCAGTATTAATTCTGCATGCAGTTTACCAGCCTTAACGAATGAGAAGAGAGTGAAAAATAAAGCTCTGGAGGCTTTAAATCAAATGTTTTTTTTTTTTATTTTATCTTGTTTTTTTTACACAGAATGGTCAGATAAGACCAGCATTAGAACACCTTAAAACTGACTATTCTTCTGATTTATTGGCCAATTTATTGGAAACAACTGATTGCTACTTGCTACTATCTTGTGCTTCCATTATCTGGCCACTTTATTGGAAACACCTACCTTATATACCCTACAGTTCCACTAACTGGCCACTTTATTAGAAACACCTGCCTGTTATACTGTTTTTCCAATCAATTACTGACCATTTTATTAAAAACACCCTACTATATTACCTTGTGCTGCAACTCAGTGACTGGCCACTTTATTGGAAACACCAACTACTATACTACTACCTTGTGCGTCCACTCACTGGTGGCCACTTTATTGGAAACACCTACAAAACTACCTAGTGTTTTAATTCTCTGGCCCTTTTATTGAAAACACTTATAAAACTACTACATTGTACTACATTGAACACTGGCTACTTTATTGGAAACACCTTCTACTATACTACTATACTACTACCTTGTGTCTCCACTCACTGGCCACTTTATTGGAAACAGCTACTACTAATGCTACTACTACTACCTTGTGTTTTAATTCTTTGGCCACTTTATTGGAAACACCTACTACTACTACTATCTTGTGTTTCCACTTACTGGCCACTTTATTGGAAACACCTACTACTAATGCTACTACTACTACCTTGTGTTTTAATTCTTTGGCCACTTTATTGGAAACACCTACTACTATCTTGTGTTTCCACTGACTGGCCACTTTATTGGAAACACCTACTACTACTACTACTACTATCTTGTGTTTCCACTCACTGGCCACTTTATTGGAAACACCTACTGCTACTACTACTACCTTGTGTTTCAATTATTTGGCCACTTTATTGGAAACACCTACTACTAAAACTACCTTGTGTTTCCATTCACTGGCCACTTTAATGGAAACACCTACTAAACTAACTAGTGTTTTGATTTTCTGGCCACTTTATTAGAAACACCTACTAAACGACTATCTTGTGCTTCTACTCTGTGACTGGCCACATTATTGGAAACACCTACTGCTAGCTTGTGCTTACAGTCAGTGACTGGCCACTTTATTGGAAACACCTTCTACTATACTAATACCTTGTGCTTCCACACACTGCCAACTTTATTGGAAACAGCTATACACTGGCCACTTCATTTTATGAAATATTTATAGCTTAAATAATTATATTTATATTTAATGATTTATTGCATGTTTTTTTTCTGCAGACATTTACAAATACAACAAAATAAAAAAAATACCTGGTTTAAACTTCTAAATCCAGTGAATTATAAGCCTTTGAATAAAATGAGAATAATTCATAAAATGATTGATTATTCTCAAATGAAATTCGCCTATTCATCACAGTACAGAACAAACGACTTATAAATATTATTTTTGCTGGGATTTTTGCCAGTGATGATAAATTCACATAACATCAATATTGTGTGTTTGTTCTGCTGAAATGACATATGGATTTGGCTCCGCTATAAAATGTGAAGTGTTTTTGGCCCGCAAATTTTATTATATTATCACTTGCTTCTCAGGAATTATGAAAATGGATCATCCAGCAAATTAAACCCTTTAGTGACTCTGTTGACTGTGTCTCTTATCATCTGCTTGTCCTGATCAGAGTTGCGGTTTTGGGCCAGAAACTGGAATTTAATTGTCTTTAAAGATGTAATTTAATAGTTTTTTTTTCATTCATTTTAAAATATCAAGTTGTGTCTCTAGTATGAATGAATGCAATGTGAGCTGTTTCAAAAAAGTGTTCCGGTGATTCGGTATAACACTGCTTTAGTCCGGTTTAGGAGTGGACGGGGAAAAACAATATGATTTCAGCTCTTGCTCATGAATATTCATACATGCAAACATATTGCCTCTGATTGGCTAACAGCACTTTGACACCAGGAGGCAGCGAGACCGAAAAAAGTTAGAAACGTTTTAAAATAAAGTTAATAAAGACATTTTTGCACTAATAACAGTCTTTGCAATGTCATAGGTTACTTTACAACATGTGTAATGCCCTGCTAAGTGCAGTTCAGCCACTGACCTAAAGTCTTAGAGTCACCAAAACAAACCCCTGGGTGGATTTTTACTTTTAACTAGTGTGAACAGAACTGTTCTAAACATACACCTATCTATCTCAATTGTACTTGGCTGGTGGTGTTGTTCCTCAATAGACTAATTCTAACCATTTCTTTCTTAGCTCTGAATTACTGGGTAAAGTATATAAATAAATACTGATGTGTTATTCACACGAATAACACAGGAATGAACTGCATTCTGTTCCTAGCGCTGTTATTTAGGCCCTATCTGACGAGACGGCTTCAGCTCTGCCTGTGGGCGGTCCCGAGCCGAGGTGGGCGGGGCCATGAATACTAATTCATGGGTTGATGTTGATGTGCTTTTCCTGATCGACTCGTTTTTCTAAATATTTTCTTTTACTAAATACTGCAGACAGTCGAGTTTTAACTAATAACCTCAACTATCTTTATTAAGTTTCTTGTTAAAGGTTGGGGTAGCAAATTAATCTGTGTTGGCAAAATTTACAAATTGTAGGTGAACCCTAGTTTAGAGTAAGCCCAATACTCTGCACTACTGCACATGCTCAGTTTGACTCTTTAGTTAACAAGGTCTACTGAGCAATTCCGCAGGGGGTTTCCATTCTCCACAGGCTGCTGCTGCTTCTATAAACCATGTGTTAACTTAATTTTTAACTTTATCCTAAAGAATAGTCAGCAGAATTTACAATACACATTTTATAGAACTTAAATTAGGCCAACTAAAAACGTAAAGTGAATTTTTAAGTTGGTGAGACGTAATATTTCCATTTTTATTAGGGCTGTTAATGTTTAAGCATTTGGAATCAGTAATGTGTTAATATATATATATTTTTTTCACATTGAATTACACCACCAAGTTTGACACCAACCTCTGCCTTAATCTAGGTCTTGCTCTCTCTTTGTGGGTAGGTAGAGTAGATGGCGCTCTTTCTTCCCCCTCATGACTCCAAGGGTGATGTTGATCTGCACGAGGCTGCATCTGTGAGCTGATGTATCTAAAGTCTTTCTAAAAGTCGCTGCGCTTTCCTCCGAGCGTTAGCGCTGTGATGCTACTCGGCAATACTGCATCAAAAGAGAGGAAAGAGTCTGACTTCATGTGTACTGGAGGAGGTGTTAGGGCATCAGTAGTGATTGGGGGAGTGCTAATGAGTGGGTTGGATAATTGGCCTTGTAAATTCGGGGAGAAAAAAAAAAAAATTACATTTCTTACATTCATTATTTTATTTCCACGTAAATATCCACTATAAAAACTTGGACTTAGAAAGAACCAATGCGAATAATCGCAGTTAATCACAGAATATTGTTGTGATTAATTGGATTGAATTTTTAATCGATTGACACCACTACTAAACTTAAACTAAATATCTGTTGTCTAAATATATTGTCTAATTATAACTGTCTGTGGTTTTCTTTACAACATACAAGTTGCCCTCAATGCTCAAAAATCTTTTTTTTATACGACAGTTTACAAACTTATATTACAAATATGGTTAGTTTTATAAATCCAAATTATATATACATATTTTTTCGGTACCACTTTAAAATAAGACTACCTTTATAAAGGGCTTATAAATGGTTTACAATTAGTTTATTAATGGTTATTAATTAGGTTGTAAATGCCTTAAAAATCATTAATAATCAGTTATAACACATCGTAGAAAGGGCAACAATGACCTGTTGTTTGCCAAATAGTGAACCCACTGGCATCTATATTGTTGCCCTTTTAATTGTGTCATAACTGATTGTTAATTATTTTTAAGGCATTTACAACTTAATTAGTAACCATTAATAAACTAAGTGTAAACCATTTATAAACCCTTTATAAAGGTAGTCTTATTTTAAAGTGGTACCATTTTTCTATGGTTTTTCTTAAAGAAGGGATGCAATAAAACAGTCGATACACCAACCAGCATGTTTTCTGAAGGTGGAAGAATCCAGAATACCATAGAAACCCATTCATACGTGAGAAGAAGAACAGTATACCTGCCTTCACACCATCAATGATTAATCAGATTCTTCTTAAACGTGAGCCACATTTCCAGCTTTCCTGTTTCAGCAGACATGTTTCTACAGAACGCTGTGGGAGGAGGATGATGATGATGGTGGTGATGATGAAGGCGAGTGTTGCACAGAGACAGAGAGGCATTGAGCTAATTAAAGAGAGTAATTGAGTTAGACTCAGAGCTTCACTGAAGAGAAGAGATGATGAAAATGAGAAATCCTCCCAGCTGGACTGGTTGTGTGAATGATCCAGCTGGTGGGAGAAGAGGTTCTCATGTGGTCTGAGAAGCTGCTGCAATCTTCAAAAATCCAACAATGAGAAATACAGGTGATTCCACTTCAGCTGAGGATATTTCATATCTATTAAATCAGCAAACGCTTGTTTTCCATCCATAAATACCATCTTTTGTAGCTTCAGTTGGTGGGTTGGATCCATCAATCTAATAATAATTGAATGCATTCTGAAATTTAGCTGATGTTCATGATGCACAAGTACACACAGATGCACCTCAAAAAAAATCACAGTATCATTGAAATGTTACCCATATATTATATACAGTAGATTGATTAAACACACATAGTGATCTATTTTATTGCCAATGAAAATCCAAGTAAATCAGTGTCTCAGAAAAAAATTATATTATATAAGACGAATTGGTTCTTTTGGCAGTGTGGGCAGTGTGCCAAGTCCTGCTGGAAAATGAAATCCACATCTCTATAAAAGTTGTCAGTAGCAGAGGGAAGAAGCATGAAGTGCTGTAAGATTTTGTGGGAAAACAAAACTGCACTGACTTTAGACTTGATAATAAAACACAGTGGATCAACACCAGCAGATGACAGACATGACTCTCCAAACCATCACTGATTGGTGGAAACTTCACACTAGACTTCGAGCAGTTTGGACTGTGTGTCTCTCCACTCTTCCTCCAGACTCTGCTCCCTTGATTTACGAATGAAATGTAAAATTCACTGATGATCAGTGATGGTTTAGAATTTGGATGGTTTAGAAATAATGGAGATGCAGATTTCATTTTCCAGCAGGATTTGGCGCATTGCTCACACTGCCAAAAATAGTTACCAGTTGGTCTTATATAATAATCCAATTTTCTGATACACTGATTTTTGGGTTTTCATTGGCTGTAAACCATAATCATCAACAATAAAATAAATGAATTGCTAAAATAGATCACTCTGTGTGTAATACATCTATATAATATATGAGTTTCACATTTTGAACCGAATTATTGAAATGAAGGAACTTTTTATAGATACTCTCTTTTTTGACATGCACCTATATACAATTAAATACTATTTGAATAAAAAAAAACATTTATTGTGTTGTTATTCTTCATGCTGAGGTAATATAAATATATATATATATATATATATATATATTTTTTTTTTTTCATTATTAAAGATTGCATCTAGAAAGAAGTCAAGTGTAGAGCAAAAGCCATAAAGAAAACACTAAAGTGCCCTAGAAATCAGTGTCTTAACCGTTTATTTGCAACAATCAGTATACAGTGGCTTGCAAAAGTAGTCATACCCCATGTACTACCCAAGATTTTCACATTTTATCAGCTTAAGGTGTCCCTTAATTATGTTCATGGGTTTAAGATTAATCTACAATGTAGAAACTAAATTGAATAAGGAAAAAAAAAGAAAACACACAGAAGAAAGACATTGGAAATTGATCATTTTGACTGGTACAGTAATCAGGTTAATCTTGTACAGTAGGATTAACCTCTGGTTTTGCTAGTTATATTATATATATATATATATATATATATATTTTTTTTTTTTTTTTTTTTTTGAGTAAAATGAACATTGTTGTTTTATTCTATAAACTACAGACAACATTTCTCCCAAATTCCAAATTAAAATATTGTCATTTAGAGCATTTATTTGCAGAAAATGAGAAATGTCTGAAATAACAAAAAAAAAAAAAAAGATGCAGAGCTTTCAGACCTCAAATAATGCAAAGAAAAGAACAAGTTCATATTCATGAAAAGGTTTTAAGAGTTCAGAAATCAATATTTGGTGGAATAACCCTGGTGTTTTTTAATCACAGTTTTAATCATGCATCTTGGCATCATGTTCTCTTCCTCCACCAGTCTTACACACTGCTTTTGGATAACTTTATGTCTCTACACTCCTGGTGCAACAATTCAAGCAGTCCAGCTTGAACATTCCATCAGTAGCATTAATGTTACCACGGATTTGCAGCGATTTAAAGGGGCCCTGGCACTTTTAAAGCAAGAGGGATGAAGTGACTAGCGTAAAAAAATCGCTCTGTTAACCGTATTATCGTACGACTTCCCAGAAAAGCACCACGATTGACCAGGAAGTTGACGTGCAAAGAGAAATATCATCATGCGGCACACAGAGCCTGACCATAATGTCAGAAATAGGCATTTCTAACAAGATTACTCGCCTCATCCGCCAGCTCTAAACGCATGCCCCCTCATTCTCTGCTTTTTTTTCGCTGGGGTGCGAAAACACAAATGCGAGAGCTTTAGGACGAGGGGAAAAAAAAGCCGGGAATTCTTGATAAATACACTTATCTACTCATTTGCAAATTAAATGGCATTTGCCCTTCTCCGGGTAATTTCGTTCCAGCTCGGCAAAGACACCGCATCCCTCTCCACCGCAGACAGACAATTTCATTACTTCAGCAATAGCAGCAGCTGTAAATTCTAACCGGTCTCGAGAGCAGCCACCCAGAGAGGGCCTTGGGGGCACAAAACCTTTCTTTATGCCGTCTGTAATCCGTCCCCGGCGCTGGCAGACAGAAAGAAGGATGGCAGGATTGCTCATTCCGCTTTAATGGTAGCACCAAAGGCAGGCGGTTGTCTTTTTTTTGTTTTTTTTTTGCTCCTCTTTATCTTCCTGAAGAATACGCTTCTGAAAAATAAAGTATCCGCCGTCGCTTCAGTCGTGGCGGCCCTGTTAATTAATAGGAGCCCAAACAAATTGCAGTCCAATCAATGGCCATCGATTCACACCTGGACCTCGCGTTACGTCTGAGCTGCACAGTTAAAAAAAAAAAAGAAAAAAAAGAAAGGCTCTATCTCACGTTTCCTGACTTAACTTCCATACTGCAATAATATTTTACCTGTATTTTACACTTTCCTGAGCTTATCACTGTAAAAAGACATTGACCTCTTGCTCTCATTGGCCTATTGTTATCAGTATTTATTACCAATACTGATGATTGACAAGGATGTCTGTGTCTGATACTGTATCTTTTACACTTTTCTTTAGGCATGCTAATCACCCCAATATAAAACCCAAGTCTTAAACCCAAAAGTTTAAGACGTTTTTAAAACGTATACTTACATTGTCTTTTATTCGAATACACAACACAGCAACCACCTGGAACACTTCTGCAGCCAATTAAAACACCTAGTAACAGCTACTAATCACATGGGATACCACAGCAGCCACCTGAAAGACTTCAACGACCAACTGAAATACATTACCAACAACTACAAACCACTAGGGATATCACAGCAACCACCCAAAATGCATTAGAATACATACCAACCACATTGGATACCACAGCCACCACCACCTGTGTCACGGATGAGAGGGATGGACGTAAGTGAAGATATAATATTTATGTTTATTAAACAAACAAGAATAATAAAAACAGAAAACAAAATGCGGGTAACGCAAAAAAACTTACAAAACAAACAAGACTAGGATATAAATGAACTAAGACAAAGACAAGGAAAACTAAGGAAACAAAAAAACTCTATAAAACTAACTTTAAACAAAGAATATCTAGAAAATACAAAAACAACAGACCTGGATCGTAGTGACAAAAAGATACTAAGGAACACAAAACACAAAATCTACTCACAAACCTACAGCCACAAAGATACAAAAGACTCCACAAGGAAACACTCATACAAGGGGCTATTTATACACAAGGAGGGTCAAGACAGGTAATGAGGGGGCGGGGTTACAAACAAGACACAAGGTGACAACACTAATGGCTAGGGCAGGGCTAGGGCGGGGCTAGGGCGGAGACAGAACAATAACAAAACAATGCCATGTGCTCAAAAAAGCACATGGCTGGGAACACAAGACAGGAAAACAGGGAAGGAGCACAGAAAACCAAAAGAGGGAAAAACACAGGACAGACACAGGCTAATATGTGACAACCTGGAACACTTTAGCAACAACTAACAACCACACAGGATTCCACAGCAACCACCTGAAATACCCCAGTAACAACTACCAACCACATGGCATACCCATGCGATACCACAACAACCACCTGGAACACTTCTGACATCACCTGGAATACTTTGCAACAATTTTTAATCACATGGGATACAACAGCAACAACCTGGGACACTTCTGCTACCACCTGAAATACTTTAGCAACAACTAACAACCATATGAGAGACCACTGCAACCACTGAAAATACCTGTGCAACAATTAGCAACCACATGAGATACCACTACAACCACCTGAAACACTTCCACAACCACCGGAAATACCTGAGCAACAACTACCAACCACACTAGATACCACAGCAACCACCTGGGACACTTACGCAACCATTTGAAATGCCTATGCTTGAAATAGCTATAACTTACAAACCACATGCACTCTAAAAAACAGAGGTACAATATAAGTACTTTTTTGTACTCAAAGGTACACTCTTCATAATTGTACCCTCAAAGGTACAGTATTGGTCTTTACAGGGTCAGATTTGTTCCCTCTAAAGTACAAAGTAATTCCTAACAGCAATAAGTACAAATTTGTACCATTTAATCAGCCAAAAGGTACATTCAGTATTCTGTACCACTGTACTAATAAACAATATATATTTTAATTGCACATTTTTTATCTGAAAGCCAGACAATTTTCGATCATCAAGTTTTTGAGCCATATTTAGTTGATGATAATGTTTATAATCTTTATAATCTTTACTGGCACAAAAACCACAGGTACAAAAAAGGACTTTCACTGAAAGGTACTTTTTTGTACCTCAATATAAGGTACAGCCCCAGCGACAAGCTTTGTACCCTTCTTAGTGTGTGGTATACCACAGCAACTATCTGAAATACCTTAGGGAATACCACAAGCAACCACGTGGGACACTTCCGCTACAACCTAAAATACCTTAGAAACAACTAACAATCCCATGGAATACCACAGCAACCACCTGGAACACTTCTAAAACCACCTGAAGTACTTAAGCAACAACTGTCAACCACACGGGAGACCATTGCATCTACCTGAAACATTCCTGAAACCACCTGACATACTTTGCAACAATTACCAACCTCATGGAATACCACAGTGATTACCTGGAACACATCTGCTACCACCTAAAATACTTTAGAAACAACTACCAACCACATGGGATACCACAGCAACCACTTACACATGTGACACAGTGAATTAAGGAATGTTAAATACTTCAGAAAGGCAACATCCAATTCATCTGCACCCACTTTTCAGACTCACAAGATATCACCTCACAACTGTTGATGGGGTGTAAGAATGCTAGCCAAATAGGCAGCTCTGGAAAAAAATAAGAGAGCACTTAAAAATTACAAGTTTCTTTGATTTTACCAAATTGAAAACCTCTGGAATATAATCAAGAAGAAAATAGGTGATCACAAGCCATCAAACCATTAAACCAAGCTGAACTGCTTGAATTTTTGCACCAGAAGTAAAGCAGCATAAAGTTATCCAAAAGCAGTGTGTAAGACTGGTGGAGGAGAAAATTATGTCAAGATGCATAAAAAACAACTGTGATTAAAAAACAGGGTCATTCCACCAAATAATGATTATTTCTGAACTTTATAAACTTTATGAATATTAAATTGTTGTTTTCTTTGCATTTAAGGTTGGCATCTTTTTTTTTGTTATTTCAGCCATTTCAGCCCATTTCTGCAAAAAAAAAAATAAATTCTCAATGTTCATTTTACTCAAACATAAAGCTTTAAATAGCAAAATCAGAGAAACTGACTCAGAAACTGAAGAGCTGAATGTATATATTGTCAGATGAGCTCACTTTTCTTGGTTGGCTTGCTCTGTATTGTCAGTCTCTAAGCATTAGCAAATAAAGCCTCTAAAGCTAACGTACTGAAACCTTATTGGTATTGGCAATGAAGATACGTACGTACCTTGTAGTCAGTGTGCTGTGCTTTAGTAGTGTGAAATTAAATGGATCATTTCATTTCAAAGTAAGGGTTTTTTTTTTGTTTGACCTCCTCAAACTCTCTCTAAATCTCTTTTCTCTCTCTCTTTTTTCTTTTTTATACTATCTAAAGGTTTATCTACAGTCCCTAACCTTGCCATTTCTTTTTCTTTTCTTTTTTTTGCAGTATTTCATGTCTGAAATGAGACTTTTTTTAAAATAATTATTACCACAGATCCTCCTTTAAAAACGAAGTTATTGAAAAAAAAAGAAGAAGAAAAGATGAGACTCGTACGCCGCAGATAAAGCAGAACATACGTGCAAAGAGATACGTACTCGTACTCGGCGAGAGTGTTCATCTGTAGCTAGCGCGTCCAGGTCCAGCGTCTTCGCCTCAATGCCTCAGGACTCCGTCGTCGTCTTTTTCAAGGTGAGCGCGGAGCCGTTAGCGGTTAGCGGGTTCGATTAGCGACGGTTCAGTTCAGGAGGGCCGGAGCGGCTCGTTTCAGCCGCGATGCCGTTCAGAAAGTGGTTCTTCTGGGATTAAAATGCAGTTAGAAAGCTCCAATAGCTCTTTATTCACGTAGGCGAGTCGCTTTGAAACAACTTGGTGAACTTCTCGCCCTCCTTTCCTGCTTTATCACTCTTTTGGCGGAGGAATAAAAAGTGGGGAAAGAAAAGGGAGAAAGAGTCTGTCAGGCCATTTGTGTTTCCCAAGGCTAGTGTCTAAGTGACTGCAATTACCTCCTCCCCTGCTTTTAAAATAGGCCATACAGCACACACGCCTGCCTGGATGCTCCACAACTTCCTGTGGCAAAGTGCCTATTAACTTTATTTTTATTTTTTTCTCGGCGAGAGATTATTTTTGTTGTCCGGGTTCCTACGATTGGACCTTTGACTCCCGGATCTCGTGGAAAAATCTCTGCTAACAAGCGTCTTATTAACCCCTCTTCCTTCTCTGAATTGCGCTGTGCTCACTACTGTGTGTGTTGAGTGTTTGTGTGTGTGTGTGTGTGCTGAGTGTGTGTGGTAGTGTAGGCGAGATGCTAAATAAACTACTGCTTGTTATAAAGATCTCATTCCATGTTTTTCTCATTCATTTTCATTCAAAATGAATGAAAAAGTCTAGTTGTGGTCTCCAGTATAAATGAATGTCCTGTGAGCTGAGTGGTTTTCGTAATAAAAAGTGCTCCGGTGATCCAATATAACGCTAACACTGCTTTAGTCCCGTGGAGGAGTGGGTGGGGAGAAACAATAAGATTTCGGCACTTGCTCATGAATATTCAAAATACTAATAACAGTCTTATTTTACATCAGCTGTGCAGTTCAGACACTGACCTAGTCTTAGAGTCTCTGTAAAATGCAAAATCCACCGGAGATCCTATTCAAACCTATAGTTAATTACACACAGAGGTGGGTAGTCCAGGTCCAGAATGTTCAAATCTTTAACTAGTGTAAGCAGAACTGTTCTAAACATACACCTACCTATCTCAATTGTAACTGGCTGGTGGTGTCCCTCCATAGACAAATTCTAACCATTTGTTTCTCTGAATTACTGGGTAAAGCATATAAACACTGATGTGTTATTCGCACAAATAACACAGGAATGAACTGCATGCTGTTCCTAGCACTGTTATTTAGCTCCTATCTGACGAGACGGTGTCGCTGCCCGGCTTCAGCTCTGCCTGTGGGCGGTCCTGAGCCGAGGTGGGCGGGGCCATGAATACTAATTCACGGGTTGATGTAGACACTTCTTGATCAACTCGTTTTCCTTTTTCTTTTTTACAAGCTACTGCAGACAATGGAGACTGAGGAAGAGTTTCACCATGTGCAGCATCATAAACAACTCAGAGAGACCTACTGCATTTCTGCAGTTAAATAAGTTATTTACATAGCTTTTTAATTTTATTTACATAACTTATTTTTGAAATCTCCTACAGGACACTTGGAGAAGCTGCCTGATCTCTCTCTACTCCACTTAATAATTCCAGATCAGTAACAGTAATCAACCCAAATTCTACAGGTTTGAAAATAGATGTAAAAAAAATAGACAAATATAATGAAACTAAAGATTTGGAGGAACATGAACTGTTTGATTTGTTTTCAGGAAAATATTGATTTTAAATTGAAGTTCAGGAAAGAGAAAATTTTACGATTGTATTCATTATATTTTGTCATTAGCAGATTTACTTAAATAGTTTTTTCTATACTTTCTATTATAACAATTACAATTAAACTACAATTACAATTATAATTTTCAGCAACGTTCCTTATCAAACATGAAAGCTTTTTATGTAATGCTTAAATAGAAATCCTCAAGATTTAGGGGTGTAATGTCAGGCAGGCAATTGACAAAAATCCATTCCATCCATGGCCATTTAAGGGGTTAAACCCCATTTTATTCATGCAATTTCCGTACATTATCTAGTTCTGGAGCATGGGCGTATGTGTGGGAGCATTGTGCTCTTACTTTAATGTGGTCCTATATTTTAACCTGCACAAGGTTAAAACATTGCTCAATGCTCATTGCTATCTTCCTACCCCACCAACACTCTATTTGCACACCGTCCACCTGCGTCGGTTACGTAGCAACGGTGCTTCTGAATATATAAATCTACACTGTTGGGCGTGGTGGTCTGGAAATGAGGTGTGTTCAGGTGCAGCACTGACTGAATACAACCTAGAACCTAGACGTCAAGAGTCAGACGTTCATTGCTATCTTGGCAGCACCGCAGCAGTGCACAAAGCCACACAAACTTTTACATCAACAATAAACAGAATACTAAATAAAATAACATTGCTAATCCCGTAAATGAGCTGCTGGAGCTCCTTCACAGTGTGAACGAGCAGGTCAGTATCCTCTGCTGAGAAGCTGCACCGTTAAAATAGCAATATGCCAAAGTCAGAGCTCACCTGGGAATGAATTTCAAGGGTTAAAAGCCTTTTTATTTGTATGATTTTCATAAATTATCCAGTACTGGAGCATATGGTATGTGTACAGGGGTTGGACAATGAAACTGAAACACCTGGTTTTAGAGCACAATAATTTATTGTGGTGACGGACAGTTCTGGTGGAAACAGGAGAGTTGAGGTGCACATTGAATTCTGTCGTGATTTGATCAGCCGTGGTTTTATGTTTTTTGGATACAATCCGGGTTAGCGCCCGAACATCCCTTTCAGACAGCTTCCTCTTACAGCATCCACAGTTAATCCTGTTGGATGTGGTTGGTCCTTCTTGGTGGTATGCTGACATTACCCTGGATACCGTGGCTCTTGATGCATCACAAAGACTTGCTGTCTTGGTCACAGATGCTCCAGCAAGACGTGCACCAACAATTTGTCCTCTTTTGTACTCTGGTATGTCACATAATACCATAATGTTGTGTGCATTGCAATATTTTGAGTAGAACTGTGCTCTTACCCTGCTAATTGAACCTTCCCACTCTTACTGCTCTTACTGGTGCAATGTGCAATTAATAAAGATTGAACACCAGGCTATTTTAGTTTAGGTGTTTCAGTTTCATTGTCCAACCCCTGTATGTCCGAGAGCATTGTGACTTTACTCCATTGTGGATCTTTGCTCTTCTTACACATTAACTGAACCGACAAACGCAATAAGGCCGAGGCTTTAGCTCTTTAGCACTTTAGCGTGAGCTGCTCTACTCTCAGGATTATTTTTAGGTCAGGAAAACAACATAAACCTTCCTCTGCACTGCGGCCGAGATAAATATTAATTTGCTGTCAAGGACAGGTGAGTGCTTAAAGATTGTGGCAGCATGGCCATCAGAGGGAACGGCCAGTCAGTAATGCTTAAGCACAATTTATGGACCACCTTTCAACATGCCGCCGTCCTCCGGCTTGACGGCCATCAGAACGTCCTGCTGTATCGACTCGCAGCGCTGTGTGAATATTCTAGCTGGAGAGGCCGGCGGTGGTGGGAGGCACTTTTTTCCCGAGTGTTTTCCCTCCAGACCGGCCGTCATGGCCTGCAGGCTGATTCGGCTGACTGCTGTGACAGAGGCGACAGTGTGGGCTGACCACGGCCTGAACCCGAGAGCACACAGGCCAGCGAGCAAACACACCACACGGAAAAGCCCTGGAAGAAAAACGGGGTTCGGCCAAAAATTCTAATCTGGATATTAGCATTAATGTGCACCACCAGCCCAGGCATGTAATGAGATGTAATATAAGCATATGTCCACCAATTACCATGTATAAATACTGATATTACACACTACAAAAAAAAAAAAAAAAAAAAAAAAAAAAAAAAAAAAAAAAATATATATATATATATATATATATATATATATATATATATATATATATGATAGATAGATAGACATAATGTATATATATAGATACAATGTATAGATAAATAGATAGAATGTACAGATAGATAGATAGATAGATCGACATAATGTATATATAGATACAATGTATAGATAGATAGATAGATAGATAGATAGATAGATAGATAGATAGATAGATAGATAGATAGACAGAAAGAAATATACAATATTCAAACATTTCAGACCTCAAATAATGCAAAGAAAAAAGTCTTAAGAGTTCAGAAATGTAATATTTAGTGGAAAACCGCTGTTTTTTTTTTTTTTGAACCACAGATAAAAAAAATGCTTCTTGGCATGTTCTCCTCCACCAGTCTTACACACTGATTTGGATAACTTTATGCTGCTTTACTCCTGGTGCAAAAATTCAAGCAGTTCAGTTTGGTGGCTTGATGGCTTGTGATCATCCAATTTCCTCTTTATTATATTCCAGAGGTTTTCAGTTTGGAAAGAAACACATAATCTTTAAGTGGACTTTTTCATTCATTCCAGGTCATTAATTGTTGATTGTTTCAGTAAAACAAGCTAGACCAATTGTCCCACCCATTCATCTGCTACTCAGCTGTATATCCTCCATCACTAGTGATGCCACAACACCAGGAAAGTGAACTCTAGCACACGCCTCCTCCGATACATGTGAAGTCAGACTTCGCCTCTTTTTGAACTGCTGCTGATGCAGCATTGCTGAGTAGCATCACAGCGCTAACACTCCGACAAAAGCGCAGCGACTCGGTTCTGATACATCAGCTCACAGATGCAGCCTTGTGCTGATCAACATCACCCTAGAAGTGATGGGGGGAAAGAGTGACATCCACTGTACCCACCCAGAGAGAGAGCAAGACCAATTGTGCTCTCTCAGGGCTCTGGCAGCTGATGGCAAGCTGCATGACTGGGATTCAAACCCGATGATCTCCCGATCATTTCTCAAGAATTCTACCTTTTGGAATAAACTCCCTTTGAGTGTAACCAACACATTTAGGGCTCTATCCTACACCTGTGTTGCGATGCTGATTGCTATCTTACACCCCGCCAACACTATATTTTCAGTCGTTCCCACCTGCATTGTTTAAATAGCAACAGTTCTTCTGAATAAATCTACACTGATGGGCGTGGTGGTCTGGGAATGAGGTGTGTTCTGGTTAATTTATGGCATATTGCTCTCTTGGCAACAGAAAACACTGGTGCGCCACTGACTGAATACACCCTAGAAAGACATCAACAGTCAGATGTTCATTACTATCTTGGCAGCACTGTACAATTGCACAAACCCAGCTGCTGGTGTACCTTCACAGTTTCCTCTGCTGAGAAGAGTTGGACACGTCCAGGTAGCTGTGAGGTTAAAATAGCAATCTGCCAAAGTCAGAGCTCACCTGGTTCTTAAAGGAAATGAATGGCAAGTGATAGACTAATTGGTTTATTTCACATTACGCCCAAAATTAACCACACCCATGATTTATTAAGAGAGTTTAGATTAGTAGGCGTACAAGTTGTACTTTTCCCGACTTTACGATAGCAAAGACACACTGATATGCTCTCAATCAAGTTGCAAGGTAAAGAAATCTATTGATTTTAGCCTTATTAAACATTTCTTTAAATATTATAATGAACGTGAACATTAGAAAAAATCACATTATGGTGTAAATTACATTAATAAAACACGACTAACACAGTTTGTCTCTGTAATTAAAGGGTTATTACACAGTAACAGAATGGGAAAAGGTGAAAATGACCCTGAAAACAGTTTCCAGACAGTTTTTTTGAGTCTGGAAATGAACGTTACTGCCTTGAACTTTTATTTCATGTCATTAGTACGCAGCCTGAGCTGTGGGAAAAATGAAAATCTCGAGCTCGGCCTGAAAACATGTCGGCCACAGACGTAAAGACTGAGTAAATTTATTCTGGCAAATAACACAACTTCCTGCCCTCCAATTAGAGTGTATGGGAGGTGTATGAAATGCTAAAACAACAGTGGCAGGCAAGGCCAAACAAACATACGTGATGTGCATGAGACTGCATCCAGCGCAGCGCCTGCAAATACCGGCCTATTGGAGAATTTACCAGAAAGAAAATATATATAATAAAACAAAAATACTCAAAAAGTTGCCTTTTCTTGTCTTTAAGTGAAAACAATCATGATTGTGATGCTAAAGCTTTATATTTAAAGTGTTAATCTATAGATAGAAGTCTTTGTTATAAATGTTGGAACTTCAGAGAGCACTTCATATAAGAAACCAAATAAAAATGATGGGTTTCTTTGATTTTACCAAATTAAAAACCTCTAGAATATAATTAAGAGGAAGATGGATGATCACAAACCATCAAACCACCAAACTGAACTGCTTGAATTTTTACACCAGGAGTAAAGCAGCATAAAGTTATCCAAAAGCAGTGTGTAAGACTGGTGGAGGAGAACATGATGCCAAGATGCATGAAAAAAAAACTGTGATTAAAAACCACCAGAGTTATTCCACCAAATATTGTATATTTCTGAACTCTTAAAACGACTCTTTATGAATATGAACTTGTTGTTTTATTTGCATTAATTGAGGTCTGAAAGTTCTGCATCTTTTTTTTTTTCATTATTTCAGCCATTTCTCATTTTCTGCAAATAAATGCTCTAAATGACACTATTTTTATTTAGAATTTGAGAACATTGAGAAATGTTGTCTTTAATTTATAGAATAAAACAACAATGTTCATTTTACTCAAACATAAACCTATAAATAGCAAAATCAGAAAAACTGATTCAGGAACTTCAGCTGTATACTGTATATTTTGTATTATTATATACTATTTACTACTTGTTACTATATACTGTATTGTTTACTGTATACTATATACCATATACTATATAACTTATGGTAAAGTATTGTTTCAACTCTTTGATGTGCGACATCAAAGGCTCAGATTTAACTTGTATATCTTTGCAATAAATTACTTTAATCATTCAGTATTCATGGTATTTCTTATGTAACTTGTTTATATATATGTAGTTGCATTCTTATCATTTTTAACACCTTATTTTTTTGCTTATGGTTTTATTTGTATGATCTTATTTGTTTTTTTAATATCCTATATCTAATCTTATTTTAAATATCTTATGTGTTTTATTAAAATGCTGGGTCCTGTGTATTGGCTCGGCTACATCGTAAATAAGGGCCACCCTTAATGTACTCCGAGTTTAAATAAAGGTTGATTGGTTGATTGATTACTTGATTGATTGATACTTAGATTGCAAAAAGCTAAATGATCCTATTGATCAAACATTTAGGTTAGTAAAAACACAGTGCATCCAACAAGAACAAAAGCTTTTACACAGCAGCAGAAAAATGGCATAAAACAGAACTATATAAATATCAGACAGTTATACAGTGCCATAAACCATATAATAAAATATATCGTGAGCAAATAAAGGTTTAATCGTGTGCAGTCCTGATAAGTGCCAGTTCTATCATTCTAATGTTTTTGATGGTCTTTGTAGTGACTGTACTTGAGGATATTTTCAAGTTCTTGGATTTTTTTATGATTGAATTCCCTTCATTTTTTCAAGTCATTGTTTTTCTTATTTGGTTAAATATTTCTGCTCATAATATGATAATGAAATAAAAATAATGAATAATGAAAAAACACTGAATTCTATGTGTCCAAACTTTTGACTGGTACTGTATAGTACAGTGCATTTTCATTAATGAGGATATAAAGCAAAATAAGGTAAGAACTTTGTACCAAATCTTTATTTTCCAACTTTATGTTATTCATATACATTTTTACAATGTGTATATATATATATATATATATATATATATATATATATATATATATATATATATATATATATATATATATATATATAACAGTTTATATTTTCATAGCTTTTGATTAATAGAATTAATTATTGGTCTTTGCTATTTATAGGTTTATGTCTGAGTAAAATGAACGATGTTGTTTTTATTCTATAAACTACAGACAACATTTTTCCCAAATTCCAAATAGAAATATTAGCATTTTAGAGCATTTATTTGCAGAAAATGAGAAATGGCTGAAATAACAAAATAAAAAAAACACTCAGAGCTTTTAAATTCTTTAAGTTTTAAGAGTTCAGAAATAATTAATATTTGGTGGAATAACCCTGGTGGTTTTTAATCACAGTTTTAATTTCATGCATCTTGGCATCATGTTCTCCTCCACCAGTCTTACACACTGCTTTTGGATAACTTTATGCTGCTTTACTCCTGGTGCAAAAATTCAAGCAGCTCATCTTATATTTTTTTCATTTTCCTTTTCTTTAGTAAGGATTTTTAAAGCTTCATGCAAAATAATAATGTGCATTGCAGAACTGAAGCTCTCTTCCAAATCTCCCGGAGTTCTCGGCCTCTTAAATCCTAAATCTTTACTTAAATTATATTAAAAATAATATTCTTTAGTGTTGAACATCCATCCGGCTCTAAAGACCCGCATACAGCTCCAGAATTTCCCTTTGATGCTCGGAAAAGTGTGTAACTTTCATATTAATTTCCTAGTAGTTGCTGAATAATTCATAGTGGTTACTGAGTAATATGCCTGGAGGTTAATAAGTGGAATAGCCCAATAGTGCGTGCGGTGCGTTTTAGGCCTATTCTCATCTCATTACATCATCTTACCACATCTAAATTACTCATTACATTAGCTTCCTGCGCTTTCAAGCCTCCACTGCTCTGGCAGATCTCAGAAACGCGAGTCCTGATTCAGAATCTGTCCGAATCTCCAGCCGTGAGCTGATTTTAGAGTAATGACTTGTTTTAAACAGGAGGCAGTTCCAGCTCTCTGACAGCAGCAGTGTGTCGGGGTGTGAAGGTGTGACAGTGACCCCTAGGGTCCAGTCACTCTTCCCTGGAAACAAAAGGCAACTGTATTCAATGCCATAATGAACATTATGAGCAGTTTTTGGAAGCATCATTAGCTTTTATGAGGGTGAACATCAGCTGATCCATGCAGAGAAGAACTGCAGAGGCTTAAAAACAGCACTAAAAAGACTGTAGAGATACTGTATATACACAGTACTGTACAGTGCATCATACAGCTCTGAAAAAAAGAGAGATCACTTAAAAAACGATTAGTTTCTCTAATTTTGCTATTTATAGGTTTATGTTTGAGTAAAATGAACATTGTTGTTTTATTCTATAAACTACAGACAACATTTCTCCCAAATTCCACATCATTTACAGCATTTATTTACAGAAAATGAGAAATGGCTGAAAAAAAAAGATGCAGAGCTTTCAGACCTCAAATAATGCAAAGAAAACAAGTTTATATTCATAAGAAAGGGAAGAGTCCAAAATCAATAATTGAAAGAATAACACAAAGTTTTAATCACTACTGAAGAGCAGAAGCAAGCAAATTTTTTTTTCCAGGATAATCTGCGGTTCAATTCATTTAAAGACCAAACTGCACCAAATCCAGCCTTGCCGAAGCATCCACAGATCATCACCAATCCTCCACCAAAGTTTTTAAAGGCATTGAGCAAAGCTGGAAATTGGACTTATCGTCCGATTCTTATGATCTTTTGAAAACTTCAGCCTGGCTCTTCTTTGCTTCTCAGTGATGATGATCCTTCCTTTAAGAGATTGTTCTGAACTGTTCTTTCCACGCACTTCACCCCAGCTGCCATTTGCCATTCTTTTTATAGGTCACTTGATGTCATCCTGCGGTTGCTGACTAATATTCAAATAAGTTGACGGTCAATCTCCAGAACTGAACCCTACTGAAAAAACCCTCTGAATGCAATCATGTAAGATGGAAGATGGATGATCACAAGCCATCAAACAAAGCTAAACTGCTTGAATTTTTTAACCAGGAATAAAGCAGCATAAAGTTATCCAAAAGCATTAAAATTAGGGTTGTCTTTAATGTATTTTTCAATTATTATTATTTTTTTTTCAAAAATATTTGCAAATAAAATTCTTTGCAACCAAAATCTTTCTGTTTAGCGTAATAAAAAAAAACTGAGATATCTGCTTTTTATCTTTATTTTTCATGACCTGCATCGTCCACAGGCACCGAAGATCATCAGCTTTTAAACACGTTTTTCAATTTCAAATCAGTCCAGGAGCTCATCTTTGTTAACTACACATCCATAATTTATCAGGTATTATTAATAAAAAAAACATTATGATGAAACTGGCACTCATCAGTATTTTCATTAAAGTTAACAGCCTCAGAATCCGCAAAACCGCAAGTTACCAGAGTATTTATCCTTAACTTTTATTTCTTATTTTAGTTCTTCTCTTAGTTTGTTATACTTTCTTTTATTTCATCATTTTATTTTTAATAGTTTTGAATAAAGATTTGTTTAAGTTATTTTAAAATGTTTCTTTTCTTCTTCTTCTTCTTCTTCTTCTTCTTATTATTATTATTATTATTATTATTATTATTATTATTATTATTGATATTTTTATCATACGCTGTAAGTTTGTTTTATCTCAATTTCTGATCAATTTAACCTCAAGTTTCATTATTGTTATTTTTATCTTTTTGTTATTTTACATTTTCTTTTAAATTAAATTAAAAGGCATGTCAATCCCTTAATTTGTAAATGCCCAGCTACATTAAAAATGTCTTTAATGTACTTCAGAGTCAAAATAAAAGTTGATTGATTTATTAAATATATATATATATATATATATATATATATATATATATATATATATATATATATATATATTTATTAAATATATATATATATATATATATATATATATATATATATATATATATATATATATATATATATATATATATATATATATATTTTTTTTTTTTTTTTTTTTTTTTTTTTTTCCGGCCAAGTCACGACCTGCATTGAGAAGATCATCAGCTTTTCCACAGGTTTTCAATTTCAAATCAGTCCAGGAGCTCATCTTTGTTAAGGACACATCCATAATTTATCAGGTATTATTAATAAAAAACATTATGATGAAACTGGCACTCATCAGTATTTTACTCATCAGTCAGAGTTGCCAGCCTCAGAAACAGCAAAACTGCAAGTTACCAGAATATATATCCTTAACTTTTATTTCTTGTTTTAGTTCTTCTCTTCGTTTTTTATTTTTTTTTCTTTCAATATTGTAGTTTTATTTTCAGTTTATTATTTTTAGTTTTAAGTTAAGATTTTTTTACTTATTTTAAATTGCTTATTTTCTTCTTCTTCTTCTTCTTCTTCTTCTTCTTATAATACTAGGTAAGTTTTTTTTTATCTCTTATCTTCTTTTTATCTTAATTTCATTTTAATTAAACCTTAAGTTTTATTTTTAGTATTTTTATTTTTTTGTTATTTAAAATTTTCTTTTAAATTAAATTAAAAGGCATGTCAATCCCTGTATTTGTAAATGCCCAGCTACATTAAAAAATTTAATGTACTTCAGAGTCAAAATAAAAGTTGATTGATTAATTAAATATATATATATATATATATTTCTTTTTTTTCCAGCCAAGTAACAACCTGCATTGAGAAGATCATCAGCTTTTCCACAGGTTTTTCAATTTTAAATCAATCCTGGAGCTCATCTTTGTTAACGACACATCCATAATTTATCATGTATTATTAATAAAAAACATTATGATGAAACTGGCACTCATCAGTATTTTCATTACAGTTAACAGCCGCAGAAACTGAAAGTTACCAGAGTATTTTGGTTTGCTTAACACTTTTACATTTATGGACAAACTAATGATTTAAAAACAACAATTACAACAATTTTAGTTCTTCTCTTAGTTCTTTATTCTTTTTTTTCTTCTTTATTTTATTTTTAATAGTTTTGTATCATGATTAATTTTATCTTATTTCTTAACTTCATTTTCATCTTCTTTTTCTTCTTATTCTACTTCTTCTTTTTTTTCTTCTTCTTTTTCTTCTTATTTTTTTCTTCTTTGTCTTCTTCTTTTTCTTTTTCTTCTTTTTTTCTTCTTCTTCTTCCTCTTCTTTTTCGTCTTCTTATTATTATTATTGATGTTTTTATTGTACTAGGCAAGTTTGTTTTAGCCTTTTTTTTCGTTTATCTTTAATCTTTTTTTTATCTTTCTTATCAATTAAACCTTAAGTTTTATTTTTATTATTTTTATCTTTTTGTTATTTCAAAAAAAAATATTTTCATTTTAAATAAATAAATAAATAACTGTAATTCTAATTCTGTTTTTTGGCATGTCAATCCCTGTATTTGTAAATGTACTTCTGATTCTGAATTAAGGTTGATTGATTTAAAAAAAAAAAAAAAAATGTTCAAAAATATTTGCAAATATTTTTTTTTTAGCAATCAAATGCTTTCTATTTCATTTAAAGAAAATCTAAATAAAGATATCTGCATCTTATCTTTATTTTTAGCTAAGTAGCTAAAACCTGCATTGTGAAGATCATCAGGTTTTCCACACGTTTTTCGATTTCAAATCAATCCAGGAGCTCATCTTTGTTAACGACACATCCATAATTAATCAGGTATTATTAATATCTCTGTGTTTAAATCGATGCACTTGTTCTGAGGGACTTCTCTTCAGGGTTATATTTGGACGGCGTTTTTTTTTTTTTTTTTTCTCTCTCTTTAGATAGATTCTCTATTAAACAGCAATTAACCCACGATGCACCTTCTGCATGTTGGGTAAATTAGAAGATAATGAATTGTAAATTGGTCTTGTGAAATTAAGTAAAAAGCAATTAAAACGTAAGCTTTGGCAGCAGCAGGTTTATTTATTTTTATATTATTATTAATATTATTATTATTATTGCTGCAGTCAGAAATCTGTCTCCAGCTTTGGGACAATAATAAACAGGCGGACGGATGAGCGTGTTTGGATTGTTGGTAGACTGAAGCACTCTGGGAGAAATATATCTGTATTAAAGCAGAACAGTGTGGCGGTGGTGTTAATTAAAGGCGGGTGCTGAAAGGTGAGAGGAAGGTGAAGGGGAGGCTGCAGTGGATTGAGGACGATGTATCTGATGAGTTATGAGTTGTCTGGTTTTTTTCACCATTGCTCATTCCAATGTGACAAACCGCCTCATTCTTCACAGCCTCTCCTGAAAATTGCAGCATCAACACCAGACCTTGAGTCACTCATGCTGTTGCTTATATTTATGTATATATGAACCAGCCCCTTCCCAACCTTTAGCGTATCTGTGGAGGTTTCAATTTGATCCAATCTGAAATAAGATAAGGTTCATCCTGCGAATATCATGTGAAAAAACTCGTGGAAAAAGTAGATTAAAGTATACTAAGCATTAATTATTAGGGCTGCAGCTATCGATTATTTTAGTAATCGAGTACTAAAAAAAAATCGATTCGATTAATCGAGTAATTGGATAGAACATATTTGTTTGCTTAAAGAGTAATTAAAAAAAAATACACAAGAGAAAATAAGACATTTCACTTAATAATGAACGACTGATAATTACATAAAACTAAGAAATATATATATATATATAAATGATTTTAAGAAACGAAGGTCAATCAAGACTCCAGAATCGTTTTAAGAACTTTGAAAGTATCCTTTCCTCAAGTGCAAACTTATGATGAAACTGGCACTCATCAGAAAAGCAGAACAAAACTGAAACTGCAACAAACTAAATCTCAGCAAGTAAAAATATTAAATTTTAAGGCAATATTTTTTTTTCTCTGGTAAGATTGTTTTGTCTTACTACGCATTGTGTGTAAAGACTGTATTTACTGTATATTTTATATTGTAAAAAATACAGGAATTGGTTACAGTGCAGAAAATATAGGATAAAGCCACGTCTCTGTACAGATCAATCTGATGAATGGAGGCGTCCACTGTTATCTAGTCAGAGGTCATCCAGAGGACACGGTTATCAGGACCACACACAGTGACACAGTGTCGGTACGGTCATCAGGAGATGAGCAGGACGATCACAGATAATAAACCGAGAGCAGAACGGGAGCAGAGCCGCCGCGGGCGCGTTCCCGACAATACTCGTCCAAAAAACGACAACAGCTGATTGAGTAAATGAAAGTATCTCACATTAATCTAATACAGCGCTTTCTCTTCAATTTAATCTCACACTCGTTTATCCTTCACGCCATCTCATCCCCCGCCACGATATGCTAATTTAATTAGTTTAATTTCATTCAATCAACACTTTCGCCCGGGCCAAACTCTCTCCAGCCTGGTCTGCGGGATTCGCATCGCACAGAAATATATATATAAATATATATTCATAATCCCGTCCGTCTATTCCTCATCCTGTCTGGCTGCCCTCCAAAAAAATACCTCACCCTGATCTGCTGTGAATGGTGCCATCTTCTGGATCTGCACATCTTTTAACAGAGCTGGAAAAAAGTTTCAATCTGATCAATTTTATACATTATTACAATTAATTTAATATATTACTACAATTTATTAATTTTAGTTTTTTTTAGTTGTATTTTTTTAGTTGTAATTTTTTATGTTTTTGTTTTGAACTGGGGTAGAAAATATATTTCAAAGAACTGATACAGAGTTTCAAAAGTTTAAATGATTCAATTTTTTACAGTTTTATTATTCCTGGAAACTTTTAAGGAAAGCCCAGATTTTTCCTCTTTCAGTGTGTTTTTTTTTTTTAATGATTAATATTCACTATTTTTTTTTTTTACAACAAATGCCATTTTTAAACATCACATTCCCACAGTAAAAACTAATAAAAAAGCATTGTTAAAATTCTAATTTAGGAATTACAAGGTTAAAGTTATTCTTGAAGTTGCTTGTTTCTCCTAGTGTTTTTTGATAATGTTACTTTTTAATTATTTTTTAAGTTATATTTGTTTTCATCTTTATCTGTCAATTTAAGTTGTTTTTTTATAACAAATTTCTTTTTTTTTTACTATATATATTTGTGTATTTCTTTTTTTTACCATTTTTTTTTTTTTTTTTTTTTTTAATCAAATTTTTCCCATTTTCTCCCCAATTTACACAGCCAATTACCCAACCCACTCATTAGGACTCCCCCTATCACTAGTGATGCCCCAACACACCAGGAGGGTGAAGACTAACACATGCTTCCTCCGATACATGTGAAGTCAGCCACCGCTTCTTTTCGAGCTGTTGCTGATGCAGCGTTACCGAGCAGCCAGCGCGCTTGGAGGAAAGCACAGCAGCTCGGCTCCGGTACATCAGCTCACAGACGCCCTGTGCTGCAGACATCACCATAGGAGTGATGTGGGGAGAGAGCGCCATCTACCCACCCAGAGGGAGCAGGGCCAATTTTGCTCCCTCTAACGCCGGCAGCTTGATGGCAAAGCTGCATGAGCTGGGGTTCGAACCTGCGACCTCCCGCTCATAGTGGCAGCGCTTTAGACCGCTGGACCACTCGGCACCCTTTTTTTTACCATTTTAACTAGTTTTCTACTTTGGAATGTTTAATTTAACAATTTTAATATTTTAATTTAATAATATTATGTTATAATTTTTTGCCTCTCGGCTGCTTGGTAAATTAGGGCCCCCTCTGATGATGATGATGATGATGATGATGATGATGATGATGATGATAATGATAATGATGATGATGATATTTCAAATTACTTTACTTTAATGTACAAATGGCAAAAACTCGACAAAATACATAAAAATTGAGACACACATGAAACAACTTGCTGAATGGGGTAAGCAATTTTTGTTTTAGCAAGAAAAAAAACAAATAAATCTTATTAGATGACATTTTCTCATTTTAAGGCAATACATTTTCTCTTTTTCACATAAAAATTCCTGTCTTACTAAGTATTGTATAAGTATTCGATTATTTTGCCTACTTTAGTAATAATATTTTTAATCACACAAAAATCATTTTTGTTCTTGTATTTCAACTTAAGTAAAAAAAAAAAACAGCAAGTATTTGTGATTTGCAATTTGAAAAAAAAATGTAGAGATTTGTTTGCTTAATATGATCATGTAAGTTTCAATTTACATATATTTTATATATATTTTTAGTTTTTTTGCAATGCATGTACAGCTCTGAGAAATAAAATAAGAGACCACTTAAAAAGGATGTGTTTCTTTGATTTTATCCAAAAGCAGTGTGTAAGACTGGTGAAGGAGAACATGATGCCAAGATGCATGATTAAAAACTTTAATTAAATGTGACCAATAGTGCTTAAGACCTGGTGCGATATTACTCACACCCCAGAAGTGTGCACAGCTGGACACAAAGCTATCACGACTACGCCACCCCTAATAGTATAGACGGGGACCCCCCACTAGGTCACTCAACTAAATGAGTACCTGAGCCAGTCAATATTACATATGCACAATCAGGATGTCCAATTGCAGTTATTTATATATATATATTTTTTATTTAGATTGTATGACAAATATTTTTTAAAAAATAGAAACACTTTAATCACTACCATTAAAAATTACTACATCAGATCGGGGTTGAATGACGCACATCTATAACTACCACAGGCCAAAAGAAAGTGTGGTCAAGGAATGTCCAAACCCACAGAATTCACAGTCAATAACGACCACCACAGCACACAATTCACCTCACTACACTCTCTAATCGTATAAAGAAAAACACAACACACCACAGCAACACTATATGACCAACTCCACAACCCAGAATACTGGGGTGGCCCACTCCTTAACCACAAACAAAAGAAAACAAAAAAATACAAATGCTTAAATGACAACAACTTCCAAATAATAACTGGCCCGTGATATGTTATTACAATATTTTACAACAAAAACATAGAAATATGTTCAACCATCCAGATCTGACCAGAGTATTCATACAAAGAGAACAAAAAAACAGATATCTATAAAAACATCTAATCAGCAGTGGCTCAACACTATCTAGTTATAATCTGAATCAGAAGCACAAAGGGAAACTCTACACAATAAAACTTAAAAATAATTTATAGGGAGGGAGAAAACAGTGGCCCGCTTGCACCAAGACTGCGGTCCCACTCTACAGAAAAAAATATATAATCAAAAAATAGCATTCAAAATAACAAAATACAAACCAAAACATGAAATGGTAAAATTCACCATTATAGCCCTGAGAGCATGTGCAAATTAGGCATACAAGTCCACATACATAAGATATCCAGCACAACTGCTTAGCTAACCTTCTAATATAATCAAACACCATAATATAATTAAATATGTACGCAGCAATCACAGATAATCAGGATATACTCGTTATTTCTTAATAATAGCACTACAGCTGCACCCATACACATCCCTGCACCTAGACTTGTATGCCGTTGCACCAGATAGAGGCAAACACACATACCAAACGCCAAACACTGTTGGCATCAAGGCAGTAGAAGCACCCCGGCTCCGTAACTGTATCCCAAAAACAAGAAAATCACTCAGTAGGCTCCAACTAATACACGCACACACCATTAACCCCCACATACCGTAACTAGAGCCCCAATAAATAACAATGAAGTAAAAACTTCATTATAACACCTACCCAACGGATATACAGGCTACGTTAAGCCAGCCCCAGGTAGCAACCACAGCTAATCGCCACCACACAGACCAACCTAGGCTAAAGAGACCAAATACAGTTACCCATAACTAAAAAATGAGCTCTTACCAGATGAACAGTACTTCACTCCCGTCAATAACCGGCAGATACGAGTAATAAAACCAGCGACCTACCGATAATTCAGCAACACACACACACACGCACTCTTCAGCTTGCCTCCGGGCTAGTGGCTCCCAGCAGTACACATACGCTAAAAAACAATTAAAATAGCATCACAACATATTCTATAAACTTCAGCCTTTATGTATTAGCAAACAATAAAAACTAATTTCACATATGCATATCCCACCTACCGAGTCAAGTTCTTCCAGCAGCGACCATGCCACGCCAAACAATACGGCGCCCTCTTTGTTTTGCCCAAAGTGGAGGTGAGCTCACCTGGGTACGTCCCCCTTTATCTTCCCCCTCTGCACCAGACCCACTTCTTACCTGCATTCCACTTACACTGGCCGCGTCCCAATTCACTAAGGTCTTAGTGACCTGCCAAGCATTTAGGCTCTCACTAATGTTATATTAGTGTCCTATTATTGACACATGGAACATTAATCAGATGATAACCATTGCGAAATAAAAACAATCCTCCAGCCATACCACATAAAAACCAGGGTTATTCCAACAAATATTGATTTCTGAACTCTTAAAACTTTATCATTTATGATTTTTTGCAAATAAATGCTCTAAATGACAATATGTTTATTTGGAATTTGGGAGAAATGTTGTCTGTAGTTCATAGAATAAAACAACAATGTTCATTTTACTCAGACGTAAACCTATAAATAGCAAAAATATATATATTTTTTTCCAGAGCTGTATTTAAATAATTTTTTTAATCTTCGGGGATAAACTCTTAGCAAAATCAGTAAATCCAGTGTGAACACACACTGAGCTTTAAATATAAATTGCACATAAACAGGTAAAAAATAAACACCACACACACACACACACACACACAAAAAAAAAAAAAAAACACACACACACACACACACTAACTCCCGGCTCCAGAGGTGAATCCTAATAATCCTTAAGCAAGTCTTTCACTGCATCTCAAACCCACCCAGCCTCAAATTAAACCTGCTATTGAATTTCATTACATTATTTTGGTTTTGGTCCAATTAAGCTTCTTTTAGGCCGATGTGAGGAAGAGGAGGATGAGGAGGAGGAGAAGAAGGAGGAGGAGGAGAGATGAAGGCTGGAGGCCAGAATATTCAGTGGGGGCGATGTGTGGCACAAGCTGTGCTCCAATAGAGAGTTATAATAAATTGCTCCGATTCCCAAGGAACAGGTGGTGCGCTGCCTGCTGAAGCACAACAAGCCATATTTACCTCTATCAGCTCAGCCCACTGACTGCAGACTCGCTTACACAGTCACTACACAGCTTATACACACACTCACACAGTGACTACACAGCTTATACACACACTCACACAGTGACTACACAGCTTATACACACTCTCACTCAGTCACTACACAGCTTATACACACACTCACACAGTCACTACACAGCTTATACACACTCTCACACAGTCACTACACAGCTTATACACACACTCACACAGTGACTACACAGCTTATACACACTCTCACTCAGTCACTACACAGCTTATACACACACTCACACAGTCACTACACAGCTTATACACACTCTCACACAGTCACTACACAGCTTATACACACACTCACACAGTCACTACACAGCTTATACACACACTCACACAGTGACTACACAGCTTATACACACTCTCACTCAGTCACTACACAGCTTATACACACACTCACACAGTCACTACACAGCTTATACACACTCTCACACAGTCACTACACAGCTTATACACACTCTCACACAGTCACTACACAGCTTATACACACTCTCACAGTCACTACACAGCTTATACACACTCTCACACAATCACTACACAGCTTATACACACACTCACACAGTGACTACACAGCTTATACACACACTCACACAGTGACTACACAGCTTATACACACTCTCACAGAGTCACTACACAGCTTATACACACTCTCACTCAGTCACTACACAGCTTATACACACACTCACACAGTCACTACACAGCTTATACACACTCTCACACAGTCACTACACAGCTTATACACACACTCACACAGTCACTACACAGCTTATACACACTCTCACAGTCACTACACAGCTTATTCACACTCTCACACAATCACTACACAGCTTATACACACTCACACAGTCACTACACAGCTTATACACACTCACACAGTCACTACACAGCTTATACACACTCTCACACAGTCACTACACAGCTTATACACACTCTCACACAGTCACTACACAGCTTATACACACTCTCACACAGCCACTACACAGCTTATATACACACTCTCTCACAGTCACTACACAGCTTATACACACTCTCACACAATCACTACACAGCTTATACACATTCTCACACAGTCACTACACAGCTTATACACACACTCACAGTCACTACACAGCTTATACACACTCACACAGTCACTACACAACTTATACAAACTCTCACACAGTCACTACACAGCTTATACACACTCACACACAGTCACTACACAGTTTATACACACTCTCACAGTCACTACACAGCTTATACACACTCACACAGTCACTACAAAGCTTATACACACTCTCACACAGAGTCACTACACAGCTTATACACACTCTCACTCAGTCACTACACAGCTTATACACACTCTCACACAGTCACTACACAGCTTATACACACTCTCACACAGTCACTACACAGCTTATACACACTCTCACACAGTCACTACACAGCTTATACACACTCACACAGTCACTACACAAGTTATACACACTCACACAGTCACTACACAAGTTATACACACTCTCACACAATCACTACACAGCTTATACACACACTCACAGTCACTACACAGCTTATACACACTCTCACACAGCCACCACACAGCTTATACACACTCTCACACATACACTACACAGCTTATACACACTCACACAGCCACTACACAGCTTATACACACTCTCACACAGTCACTACACAGCTTATACACACTCACACAGTCACTACACAGCTTATACACACTCTCACACAGTCACTACACAGCTTATACACACTCTCACACAGTCACTACACAGCTTATACACACTCTCACACAGCCAATACACAGCTTATATACACACTCTCTCACAGTCACTACACAGCTTATACACACTCTCACACAATCACTACCCAGCTCATACACATTCTCACACAGTCACTACACAGCTTATACACACACTCACAGTCACTACACAGCTTATACACACTCACACAGTCACTACACAACTTATACAAACTCTCACACAGTCACTACACAGCTTATACACACTCACACACAGTCACTACACAGTTTATACACACTCTCACAGTTACTACACAGCTTATACACACTCACACAGTCACTACAAAGCTTATACACACTCTCACACAGAGTCACTACACAGCTTATACACACTCTCACTCAGTCACTACACAGCTTATACACACTCTCACACAGTCACTACACAGCTTATACACACTCTCACACAGTCACTACACAGCTTATACACACTCACACAGTCACTACACAAGTTATACACACTCACACAGTCACTACACAAGTTATACACACTCTCACACAATCACTACACAGCTTATACACACACTCACAGTCACTACACAGCGTATACACACTCTCACACAGCCACCACACAGCTTATACACACTCTCACACATACACTACACAGCTTATACACACTCACACAGCCACTACACAGCTTATACACACTCTCACACAGTCACTACACAGCTTATACACACTCTCACACAGTCACTACACAACTTATACACACTCTCTCACAATCACTACACAGCTTATATACACTCACACAGAGTCACTACACAGCTTATACACAGTCACTACACAGCTTATACACACTCTCACACAGTCACTCCACAGCTTATACACACTCTCACTCAGTCACTACACAGCTTATACACACTCTCACAGAGTCACTACACAGCTTATACACACTCTCACAGAGTCACTACACAGCTTATACACACTCTCACACAGCCACTACACAGCTTATACACACTCACACAGTCACTACACAGCTTATACACACTCACACAGTCACTAAACAGCTTATACACACTCTCACACAATCACTACACAGCTTATACACACTCTCACACAATCACTACACAGCTTATACACACTCTCACACAATCACTACACAGCTTATACACACTCTCACACAATCACTACACAGCTTATACACACTCTCACACAATCACTACACAGCTTATACACACTCTCACACAGTCACTACACAGCTTATACACACTCACACAGCCACCACACAGCTTATACACACTCTCACACATACACTACACAGCTTATACACACTCACACAGCCACTACACAGCTTATACACACTCTCACACAGTCACTACACAGCTTATACACACTCACACAGTCACTACACAGCTTATACACACTCTCACACAGTCACTACACAGCTTATACACACTCTCACACAGTCACTACACAGCTTATACACACTCTCACACAGCCAATACACAGCTTATATACACACTCTCTCACAGTCACTACACAGCTTATACACATTCTCACACAGTCACTACACAGCTTATACACACACTCACAGTCACTACACAGCTTATACACACTCACACAGTCACTACACAACTTATACAAACTCTCACACAGTCACTACACAGCTTATACACACTCACACACAGTCACTACACAGTTTATACACACTCTCACAGTTACTACACAGCTTATACACACTCACACAGTCACTACAAAGCTTATACACACTCTCACACAGAGTCACTACACAGCTTATACACACTCTCACTCAGTCACTACACAGCTTATACACACTCTCACACAGTCACTACACAGCTTATACACACTCTCACACAGTCACTACACAGCTTATACACACACTCACAGTCACTACACAGCTTATACACACTCACACAGTCACTACACAACTTATACAAACTCTCACACAGTCACTACACAGCTTATACACACTCACACACAGTCACTACACAGTTTATACACACTCTCACAGTTACTACACAGCTTATACACACTCACACAGTCACTACAAAGCTTATACACACTCTCACACAGAGTCACTACACAGCTTATACACACTCTCACTCAGTCACTACACAGCTTATACACACTCTCACACAGTCACTACACAGCTTATACACACTCTCACACAGTCACTACACAGCTTATACACACTCACACAGTCACTACACAAGTTATACACACTCACACAGTCACTACACAAGTTATACACACTCTCACACAATCACTACACAGCTTATACACACACTCACAGTCACTACACAGCGTATACACACTCTCACACAGCCACCACACAGCTTATACACACTCTCACACATACACTACACAGCTTATACACACTCACACAGCCACTACACAGCTTATACACACTCTCACACAGTCACTACACAGCTTATACACACTCTCACACAGTCACTACACAACTTATACACACTCTCTCACAATCACTACACAGCTTATATACACTCACACAGAGTCACTACACAGCTTATACACAGTCACTACACAGCTTATACACACTCTCACACAGTCACTCCACAGCTTATACACACTCTCACTCAGTCACTACACAGCTTATACACACTCTCACAGAGTCACTACACAGCTTATACACACTCTCACAGAGTCACTACACAGCTTATACACACTCTCACACAGCCACTACACAGCTTATACACACTCACACAGTCACTACACAGCTTATACACACTCACACAGTCACTAAACAGCTTATACACACTCTCACACAATCACTACACAGCTTATACACACTCTCACACAATCACTACACAGCTTATACACACTCTCACACAATCACTACACAGCTTATACACACTCTCACACAATCACTACACAGCTTATACACACTCTCACACAATCACTACACAGCTTATACACACTCTCACACAGTCACTACACAGCTTATACACACTCACACAGTCACTACACAACTTATACAAACTCTCACACAGTCACTACACAGCTTATATACACTCACACACAGTCACTACACAGCTTAAACACACTCACACACAGTCACTACACAGCTTATACACACTCTCACAGACACTACACAGCTTATACACACTCACACAGTCACTACACAGCTTATACACACTCTCACACAGCCACTACACAGCTTATATACACTCACACACAGTCACTACACAGCTTATACACACTCACACAATCACTACACAGCTTATACACACTCTCACAGACACTACACAGCTTATACACACTCTCACACAGCCACTACACAGCTTATATGCACACTCTCACACAGTCACTAAACAGCTTATACACACTCTCACACAGTCACTACACAGCTTATACACACTCACACAATCACTACACAGCTTATACACATTCTCACACAGTCACTACACAGCTTATACACACACTCACAGTCACTACACAGCTGATACACACTCTCACACAGCCACCACACAGCTTATACACACTCTCACACATACACTACACAGCTTATACACACTCTCACACAGTCACTACACAGCTTATACACACTCTCACAGAGTCACTACACAGCTTATACACACTCTCACACAGCCACTACACAGCTTATACACACTCACACAGTCACTACACAGCTTATACACACTCACAGTCACTACACAGCTTATACACACTCTCACACAATCACTACACGGCTTATACACACTCTCACACAACCACTACACAGCTAATACACACTCTCACACAGTCACTACACAGCTTATACACACACTCACACAGCCACTACACAGCTTATATACACACTCTCTCACAGTCACTACACAGCTTATACACACTCTCACACAATCACTACACAGCTTATACACATTCTCACACAGTCACTACACAGCTTATACACTCTCTCACAGTCACTACACAGCTTATACAGACACACACACAGTCACTACACAGCTTATACACACTCTCACAGTCACTACACAGCTTATACACACTAACACAGTCACTATACAGCTTATACACACTCTCACGCAGTCAATACACAGCTTATACACACTCTCACACAGTCAATACACAGCTTATACACACTCACACAGTCACTACACAGCTTAAACACACTCTCACACAGTCACTACACAGCTTATACACACTCTCACACAGTCACTACACAGCTTATACTCTCACACAGTCAGTACACAACTTATACACACTCTCACACAGAGTCACTACACAGCTTATACACACTCTCACACAGTCACTACACAGCTTATACACACTCTCACACAGTCACTACACAGCTTATACACTCTCACACAGTCAGTACACAACTTATACACACTCTCACACAGAGTCACTACACAGCTTATACACACTCTCACACAGTCACTACACAGCTTATACACACTCTCACACAGTCACTACACAGCTTATACACACTCTCACACAGTCACTACACAGCTTATACACACTCTCACACATACACTACACAGCTTATACACACTCACACAGTCACTACACAGCTTATACACACTCTCACACAGTCACTACACAGCTTATAATACACAAATAACCATCAGTATACACCCATATACACTAAATGGCCAAAAGATTTATTCCTAAACTCTTTAGACGCTATTTTAACAGCACTGGGGCAAGGCAGGAAAATAGATCGTTGATGGGGTGTAAAATAGCAATAAACATCACAACACATCTTCCGCAGCTTGTTTGTTATTTTTTTCTGCCTGTGGGTTACATTAGCTTTTCCTTTAATTTATATGTACGTTGCATTTTACATTACTGCTTCCCCACCACCCTCTATTCACTGCGAATTGCAATAAATAGAAAATAAATTAAAAGTTCACTGTTGTCATGGCAACAATTGCTAATGCAAATATAGATATTATATTATTAACAGTGTGTGTATTATTAACTACTGCCATCCTCACCACTGGAGATAACACATTCATACAATGTTCAAATAAACAAATCTGTGCTAAAGGTTAAAGTATTTCTTCAAAAAAAAAAAAAAAAAAAAAGGAGAACAGACCAACCCTTCATTCTTAAAGTAAAGTAAAGATGCTATAGATAAATACAAGTAGTCCATCAGTCTAAAGCGCTGCCACTATGATCAGGAGATGGTTGGTTCGAATCCCGGTCATGCAGCCTGCCAACAGCTGCTGGAGCCCTGAGAGAGCACAGTTGGCCTTGCTCTCTCTCTGGGTGGGTACAGTACAGTAGATGGTGCTCTTTCCCCTCATCACTCCTAGGGTGATGGGGAACAGCACAAGGCTGCATCTGTGAGCTGATGTATGAGAACCGAGTCGCTGCGCTTTCCTCTGAGTGGTATTCACTTGGGTCTGCTAGGCAATCTTTGTTTCTGTAATTATTTAATTACTTTGTTTATTTATTTATTTATCTAGCTGAATTTTCTTATCTATGTATTTTATGTATCTTCTCTCCCCAAGTTAATTACAGTGAAATTTAGGGGGAAAATATAGTTACAAATAAATAACTTATATTTTGCGGATCATTAAAAGGTTCTTAAAACATCTCTATAACAAATTTATCCTCAATAAAGGCAGTTATTTCATTAATCATCAATCTTAATCCTCAGGTTATATTGTCACATGTAATAAACAGCAGGAATGTTCTCATATCAAATTTACACATATTTATTAATGTTTAATATGTTTTAGAACATTACAGTAGTAAAAAAAAAAACATTTATTTAAAAAAAAAAACATGATTTGTACATCACTTCATATATATATATATATATATATATATATATATATATATATAATATTGAATATATATATATATATATATATATATATATATATAATATATTCAATAGTTAGCGTAATTAGAATTCTTACTAGTATAAATAAATCACTGTTCATTCCATATACTAGTGCACCTCAAAAAATTACAATATCATTGAAAGTTACTTTATTTCAGTAATTCAGTTCAAAATGTGAAACTCATATATTATATAGATGTATTACAAACAGAGTGATCTACAGTATTTAAAGGTTTTATTTCTTTTATTGTTGATGATTATGCCTTACAGCCAATGAAAACTCAAAAAAACAGTCTCAGAAAATTAGAATATTATATACAGTAAGACCAATTGGTACTTTTAGCAGTGTGGGCAGTGTGCCAAGTCCTGCTGGAAAATGAAATCCACATCTCCATAAAAGTTTTCTGAGACACTTATTTTTGGGTTTTCATTGGCTGTAAGCCATAAAAATCATCAACAATAAAAGAAATAAAGACTTAAAATAGATGATTCTGTGTTTAATACATCTATATAATATATGAGTTTCACATTTTACTAAACTGAATTACTGAAATTAAATCACTTTTCATTGATATTCTAATTTTCTGAGATGCTCTAGTATGTGTTCATTACAGCAATTGAGCTCAGCAAAGCTTAAGGTTTCACGCTTTAAATAACGGTTACATTTATTTTCCTGTATTTTTAAAGCTTTAAAATGTGTAAATTTGACTAATTATTGGTTATAGAAGCACACTTTACACATGCCTTTCTGGACAAGCTGAAAGAGACAGAAACAGAATCCATGAAATGAAATGCAATACATGGATAAATTGATAATGAAGTGTTGCCTCATGGCACAGCTTGGCTTGGGAATACCTAAGCCTGTATACATTGTGAGGTGTTATCTTGTGAGTGCGGTTGATTGGACACTGTAATAGAATAGTTATAGAGACGAGTGATAGATGGGTTTTTAGCTTAGAAACGTATCAGGTACAGCTGTTTTTTTTTTTTTTTTTTTTTTTTTTTAAACTCAGTTTAGATTAGCTTCTTTTTCTAATTTTACGATCAAAAAACCCAAAGTATTTGGATGCTTTCAAAACATTTTGTTAAGCCTTTGTTGCAATTGTGTATACACAATTATTATTATTTATTTTTACTTTAATGTCCTTGTCCTCATTGCTTTTAAAAGCTCACTGAGAGAGCTCCATTGCTTTCTTTTTTATTTATTTTTAATTATTTATAATTTTTTGCTTAACTTGACATGCGTCCGGCTTCTTCTTCTTCTTTTTTTTTTTTTTTTTAGTTCCTCAAAGCAAGCTCAAGGTCCTGCTGTACACGTTACTATAGTAACACATCATTTAGCGCTGACCTTCTCCATCGCCAGCTAACACAACGACGACACATGGGCATGTGGAAATGAATTAAAATACAAAAAAAAAAAAAAAAAACACAAAAGTAAAGCTTCATAAATATATAAATGAATAAATCTTTGTTCTGCATTTCTTTTACTTGCATACTTTATTTAGAGGTCCAAACAGTCTAGCAGTGCTTGTATTCCTTTGTGTGCGCTAATGATTTATCATTTTTTAATCATGTTTGGTGTTTGGTTTGCCGTCTATTTTGTTCGTCTTTTTTAAATCTGATTGCTCTTTTAATTTCTTCATTTTTTATGTATCTGATTGCGCTTTTTTTATTAGTGCAGCCTATCCAACCATGACTTAATTCATTAGGTAGTGTTTCATGCATCATAGATTTGCTTTCAGGAATAATTCCTAGAAAACCCTTGCAATTTGCAATGTGCATGAGCATTATCCTTCTGAAAATCACTGTACCAGTTGGATACCCAGCCATTTATAGGCAACAAATGCCATTATCATCCTTCATAGATTTGCATTATTGCTCATTCCAGGAAAACCCTTGCAATTTTTAGACGTGCATTATCCTGCTGAAAAATACCACTTGGAAGCCACGCCATTATCACGTCATCATTTATTAGCCAGTGTTTTTATGCATCATAGCTTTGCTTTCAGTGCTGGTTCCTAGAAAACCCTTGCAGTTTGTGGATAAGCATTATCTTGCTAAAAAATGCCAGAAATTTATAGGCAACGATTGCCATTATCATGCCTTCATTTTTTTCAGCCAGTGTTTTCATGCATCATAGATTACTTTCATTGCTCATTCCTGGAAAACCTTTGCATTTTGTGGACGTGCATTAGCCTGCTGAAAAATACCACTTGAAAGCCATGTCATTATCATGCCATCATTTATTAGCCAGTGTTTTCATGCATCATAGCTTTGCTTTCAGTGCTGGTTCCTATAAAACCCTTGTAGTTTGTGGATGAGCATTATCCTACTGAAAATTACTTGTACCAGTTGGATACCCAACTATTTAGAGGCAACTAATACCATAATTAAGCCATCATTAATAGTCAGTGTTTTGCATTCATTGCTCATTCCTGAAAAACTTTAGCTTAATTTGTGCATGAGCATTATCAGCCCTTCATGTGTGTGGATGAGCATTATCCTGCTGAAAAATGGCAGTTGGAAACACTAATATGGGAAGCCATGCCATTACCAATGCGTTTATTTAGTAGCCAGTGTTTCATGCATCATAGATTACATTAATTTCTCATTCCTAGAAAACCCTTGCATTTTGTGGACAAGCATTATCCTGCTAAAAATTCCCAAATACCCAACCATTTACAGGCAAACCGTTCCATCATTTATTAGCCAATTTTTAATGCATCAAAGATTAGCTTTCATTGCTCATTCCTGGAAAACCTTTTCTGTCTGTGGATGAGCATTATCCTGCTGAAAAATGCCACTTGGAAGCCATGCCATTACCATGCCATCATTTATTGGCCAGTGTTTCATGCATCAAAGATTAGCTTTCATTTCCTATTCCTAGAAAACCCTCACATTTTGTGGACGAGCATTATTTTGCTGAAAAGTGCCAGCCATTAGACATTTCACTGAGCTATTAATGTCCCTTGTATCACTACTAAATCTGCTCTTTGTTCATCATTTATTTTATTGTGCTGCATATTTTATTTGCAGCACCAATTAAAACAATGCAGCAGTGCTTGTATTCCTTTCTTTGTGTGTGTGTATGATATATTAAAAAAAAAGATTAATCATTTTTTAATCAGGTTACACGTTTGGTTTTCCATCTATTTGTTCGTGTTTTTAATCTGATTGCGATTTTAATTTGCTCTTTTTTTTATATATCTGATTGGGCTCTTATTAGATGATTCATTCTCTCTAAATGTTTGCAGTAAATGCAGCCTATCCAGCCATGCCATCATTTATTAGCCAGTGTTTCACGCATCACAGATTTGCTTTCAGTGCTGGTCGCTGCAGCTTTTCTATGTGTTGAAGAAGTTTAATCCAAATGGCACAGCTTGCCTATTCAATATATACTGTACACTTATTGACAAAAAAAAAAAAGAAAAAAATATATACATATACAGCTCTGGAAAAAATATGAGACCACCTAAAAATTATGAGTTTCTTTGATTTTACCAAATTGAAAACCTCTGGGATATAATCAAGAGGAAGATGGATGATCACAAGCCATCAAACCAAGCTGAACTGCTTTCAGGATAATCAAGAGGAAGTATTTTATATGGTGGAGTAATACATGGAGAGCTTCGGTTCTAGTGCATTACCGGCTGATAATGTCACTTATAAAACGCCTCTCAGCCAATCATATTGCAGGGTCGGAACTAACTGTGGTATGTTCGCAATAATACACTCGAGGTTCAATCTATAACATGCAATGATCTAAAACATGCCTATGACTGCAGCACAGCAGTGCCAATATTACATGTTATAACACTCTTTTTCGTGTATTATTGCTTAATAAACAGCTTAAACTCAAAAACTTAGGTTCAAAAGCTGACTTATGACTTCATGTCTGATTTGTTTGGCTTTGGACTCTTTGGACTCAACTTTAAAATACAGTTTAAAATAATGAACTTTTTTTTCTCATGCATTACATTCGATATTTACTATTTATAAGTATTAAATAAATTTACTTTAACTTAATTTTTTAAGTTATTCGAGTGCAACTGTTTAGTATGAGAATTATTTTTTTTACGCATAAGTAAAACTCATACATGCAACAAATGTCAACTTCCCCTTATAGCTTTTAACAATAAGGCTGACCAGTCAACATTTACATAAAAAAAAAAAAAAAAATCACAAGAAATCAAGGGAGCAGAGTCTGGAGGAAGAGTGGAGAGACACACAGTCCAAACTGCTCAAGGTCTAGTGTGAAGTTTCCACCAATCAGTGATGGTTTGGAGAGTCATGTCTGTCATCTGCTGGTGTTGATCCACTGTGTTTTATTATCAAGTCTAAAGTCAGTGCAGTTTAGTTTTCCCACAAAATCTTACAGCACTTCATGCTGCTTCCCTCTGCGACTGACAACTTTTACAGAGATGTGGATTTCATTTTCCAGCAGGACTTCCAGCACACTACCGATCTGAGACACTGATTTTTGGGTTTTCATTGGCTGTAAGCCATAATCATCATCAACAAAAGAAATAAACGCTTAAAATAGATCACTCTGTGTTTAATTCAACTATATAATATACGAGTTTCACATTTTTGAACTGAATTACTGAAATAAAGTAACTTTTCAATGATATTCTAATTTATAATTTGAGATGCACTTGTAATATTATGCTTTATCAGTTTATTATTATTATATATACAGGTTGTAAAATGTTCCCAATATTTTGAGGGTTATTTCTGATACACCTTTTACAGGGTAAAATTCAAGCACTTTTCAAGCACTTTTAAGGCCCATTTTCAAGTTTTTTCAGCACCTTTCAGCTGTGGAAAATTAATGATAATGGTGATATCTCAAAACGGCGATTCAGCAATAATTAATATATATCGCAAAACTATTCTCCACACTTCACAGCGACTATGTTACTGAGAAAAAATTCTATTCTAAAGTAAATAGCAGGAATTTAGTAGCAGTTTCACACAATTTATACATACATACATTCACTCAAAAGTATTGATTTGTGTCACATCTTGGCCTCGTCTCGTGTCTCTGTGTGTCTTCCCCACGTGCCCTGTGTCTCCTGTCTCAGTACTTTTCCATGTGTGTCTCATTTGTAGCTCCGCCCCTTCCCCAGGTGTTTCCAATTCTAGTGTGTTTGTGTTACTATAAATAGCCCTCCTCTGCCACCTTGTCCTCCGTCGGTCTTTGCACTAACCCCTGTTGTTTGTCGTACCTCTGTTTCTTGTGTTCATTCCTGCGCTCCTTGGTTTCCTGCTCTGTGTTTATCCCGTCTTGTTTTAGTTCCTTGTTTATCTTGTTTATTCCTGGTTATTGTCTCTGCTTTGTTTAGTTCATAGTCTTGTTTCATTCATTTGATTTCCTTGTATAGCCTCCCTCTTTGTTTGTAATTGATATTTATCTTGCTTATTCTCGTGCTCCTTAGTTCCCTCCTTAGTGTATATCTTTGTATATCTTTTGTTTATCCTTTGTTATTTTTAAGTTCCCTGTGTTTTCCCTAGTTTATTCCCTTGCCCTGTTTTAGTTCATCCTGCCTAGTTTTATAGTATCTCTTGTTTGTTTATGTTAGTTTTATATCACGTTGGTTTTCTTATTCATTTCATTGTTCTGTGTTTACCCGTCTATTTGTTTACTTGTTATTTATTTATTAAATTATTGTTTATTGATTTCACCCTACCTGCACTTGCGTCTGCCTCCTCGTCTCCCTGCCTGGGTCACTTCGTGACAATTTGCTTTTTGTCACACTGCGAAATATGTTTTTTTTTTTTGTATTATTATTATGTGAATACAGTCAGGATTATCAGAAATTTAATCAAATGTTGTATGATTCAAAATATATCACTGTCTATATCACTGTCTGTAGAGTTTGCTTGCTATCCATCTTGATTGGGTGAGTAATGAAACTAAGGCACAAAAGATCTCTAGGCAAATAACTTTAAATCATTTTTTTACTGAAAATTTAGAGGTGGGTAACCCAGGTCCAGAAAGAAAAATGCAATCCAGGGCTTTGAACCAACTCCATGAGTGGCTCTGCTGCAGATAAAAAAAAAAAAAACCCTGACTTCGATTTTTACTTCCTGGAACTGGGTTACCCACCTGTTAACCCGGCTTTTGGCTTTTAGCATAGCTAAATCGGCTCAGACCCAACACCGGCTCGTTGGAGGACGGGGACACCGCGTTAACACTGCCGAGCTGGGTTTAACCTAATAGTATATTATAGGTGTAACCAGTGATGGTAAAGTTACTTTGAAAAAGTAATCCGATTACTGATTACTGATTACTCCTTTAAAAAGTAACTTAGTTACTTTATGGATTACTTGATTTTAAAAGTAACTAAGTTACTTCACAAGTTACTTTATTAGTTACTTTCAGCAGCTGCAGACACCACCTCCCGCCGCCTTAACATAAACATTATAACCAGTTTTGCCCATACTCCCTTTATTGGAAAATGCATTTTTAACAGCAACAATTTATCTCTATTAAGTTGAACTATTTCCTAAAAAAATATATATTTTTAATAAAAATAAAAAAATTAACTTAACATATTTAAAAAAAATAAAATAAAATATGGTCTTTTTTGATTTTACTAAACATAAATACTTGTTTTTATAAAAAATATATAAAATAAAGAAAGTCTTTCTTGACCTGACATATTTAACACTGTGAAACTGAACATTGAACTTGTCTTCAAACACTTCAAATTTGTGGCAGACCGCTGCCCTGGCTAGTGAATTGGGACGCGGCCGCAAAAAAAACACCTTTATAAAGAGATAGGGAGCCCGAGAACTGGCGAAAAACGAAAACGGGCGGAAACTAAAGACACGCCGAGCGCGAGAGAGAGAGAGAGAGAGACAGGGGAGAAAGCGAGACGGGTGTGATTGGGGAAGAGCGGAGGGGGAATGGGTAAGGGAGTGGTGTGTGTGTGTGTGTGTGTGTGTGTGTGGAGCAGATGAGGTGGAGAGAGAGAGAGAGTAACGCACAGTGACTTAAATAAGTATTTTAATCTGATTACTGGATTGGAAATAGTAACGCATTAGATTACTCGTTACTGAAAAAAAGGGTCAGATTAGACTAAGTAACGCGTTACTGACATCACTGGGTGTAACCCAGATTATTACTATCATTATTTAAATATATCCAAACTTGCCGTTTAGCATAGCTAGCTAACTCTCCTGCTGTCCGTGTTTAAAAAACGCAGAGGCGCAAACAGAGCCGATTCCTCGGGAGCCAACTCCTCTTGGATTACGAGAAAGAACCGGACTTTTAGTCTCACATACGTAGAGGCACAGACAAAGCCTTTTTATGTAATTTATGTAGTCAGACAGTTATTTGTTGTAAAGTAAATGCACTTTCAAGGCCTGGAAAACAGAATGTTAAAATTCAAGCATTTTCCAGGATTTCAAGCACCCGTACGAACCCTGTCTGACCAACACCTTCCCTACAGGTGAGCTTCATCTGCGACCAACCGTAATGACCTTCTCTACATGTAAATGAGCTGAGTGTGCTGTGAAAGTCCATTAATGCTAAGCTAATGTGGATCTTCTCTCAGTGGAGAGCCCCGGCTCCAGTCGCTCCACTGGCCAGGATAAGCTCCCTGTAATTCTCTGCTCTTCTGCAGCCTCTTCTCCAAACCCTCCTCACCCTCCTCACCCTCCTGACCAGGCAGACGACACGTCTGAGTGACGGGCTGTAGTGGCGCGGCGTTCCACATTCAGACGGATTCGTGTCGGGAACGTTAGCCACTGGGAATAGGATTAGACAGGCTGTCCACTGCGGAGGATTGTAGTCACGACTCCAGCTCACCTCGGACACGTTGGATTAGTTCTATACAGAAGTGAATACAAAAGACTGTGTTTGTGCAAAAACACGTCTAAATACAGCTCTGGAAAAAATATTTTTTTTATTTTAACAAATTGAAAACCTCTGGAATATAATCAAGAGGAAGATGGATGATCACAAGCCATCAAACCAAACTGAACTGCTTGAATTTTGGAGTAAAGCAGCATAAAGTTATCCAAAAGCAGTGTGTAAGACTGGTGGAGGAGAACATGATGCCACGATGCATGAAAAAAAAAAAAAAACTGTGATTAAAAACCAGGGTTATTCCACAAAATATTGATTTCTGAACTCCTAAAACTTAATAAAAATGAATATGAAAACGAATTTCTCATTTTCTGCAAATAAATGCTCTAAATGACAATATTTTTATTTGGAATTCAGGAGAAATGTTGTCTGTAGTTTATAGAATAAAACAACAATGTTCATTTTACTCAAACATAAACCTATAAATAGCAAAATCAGAGAAACTGATTTAGAAACTCAAAAAGTATTTTAAAAATTTATTAAAAATATTGTTACAGTCAAATTTTAAACACACTTTAAATACTCTTTGGTGAGCACCCAATACTGTGTCGTGAACACCGGATACTATGTGGTGAGCACCAGATACTGAGTGGTGTGCACCAGATACTGTGCTATTAGCACAAGAAAATATATAGTGAGCACAACATACTCATGTGAGCATGAGATACTATAAAATAAGCACTAAATACTATGGAGCTTATGTGGCTAACATAAGATACCATGGCATTAGCGTAAGCTACTACGTAGTGAGCACCAGATATGTGGTGTGCACCAGATACTATCAAGTGTGGTCCAGATACAATGTAGTGAACACTGCATCAGATACTATGTGGCGGAAACCAGATACTATTTTTGTGAGCATGAGATACTATAAAATAGGTAACTGTTAGGTGATACCAAGCACCAGCCACTATGTAGTGAGGACCAGATACTTTGTAGTGAGCGCAAGATACTACGTAGTGAGCACTGCACCAGCCACTATGTAGTGAGAACCAGATACTTTGTAGTGAGCACAAAATACTATGTGCTGAGCACTGCACCAGCTACTATGTAGTGAGGACCAGATACTTTGTAGTGAGCACAAAATGCTATGTGGTGAGCACTGCATCAAAACAGTTAGATTTGAGAACCAGATACTATGTGGTGAGCACGAGATACAATGTAGTGGGCACCAAATACTATGTGGTTAACACCAGATACTTTGTTGCGAGCACTGCACCAGATAGTATGTGGTGAGCACAATATACTGTGTAGAGTGTGCCAAATACTATGTGGTTAACACCAGACACTACATTGTGAACTGAAGGTACTACGTAGAGAGCACAACATACTATGTAGTAAGCACAAGATAGCATAAGATATTATGTATGGGGCACAAGATACTATGTAGTGAGCACTGCACCTGATATTATGTGGTGAGCATCAGGTACTATGTGGTGAGCATGAGATACCTTGTAGTCTGCACCAAATACCATGTGGTGAACACCCGACACTACAAGCTATTAGCCAATATCGCCCTAGCTTACTGGAAGACTCAGGCTAGCGACTAGTGCTAGTGGTTAGGCGCTAATGCTAATGTGCTAATGCTGCTGCACCTAGCCTTAGTAGAATCTGGAAATATAAGCTTACTGTAAATAAAGGGAAGTGGCACAGAAGTGCTTTACTCACCCAAATAAACTGTTTTTTTTTTTTTTCAGGAAACAAATATGTGTGGATTAACAAACAGCGCTCATTTTACTTAAGAATTACAGTTTTGTTTATGCAGCTCAACATTTAGCTTTACTTAGCTTAGTAACGTCACCCAACACCACCCACGCCACGCCAATTTCCTTTCAAATTAAATTATATTTACCTACAGAAGAAGTTTTGACATTGTACACTTCACAGAGTGTGATTTTAGTCCAGATTTTTAGCTGCTTTACTAAAGTGAAATATTATAAAACTTCTTTCTTTAAGTTTTTTTTATAGAAAACCTTCCTGAACACCTTCATTCCAGCAGTGAAGCTAATTCTCTAATTGCAGACACAACAACTGTTACCAAACACCGGGACTACAGAAAAATCGAATCTCTGAGTGTTCATTACATAACCTCACGCTAACGCTACAGGCTAACGCTAACGCGAGCTGATTTCATTACAGAGGACTCCCTTACATAAGCGTTATTTAAGTGATTACTGACGATGCATTTCATCGGCCGCTGTGCAACACCTACACAGTGCATTCTGATCTCCCTTCATCAAAAACACCACATAACAGATACAGAACACGCTTATCTGTTTATCCATCAGATTAATGCCTCATGCACTCGTGCACAGAAATTCACTAATTAATGCACTTTAAATCTCCCAAACCGCGGAATCATCTCATCAATTTAAATGAAGTAATCATTTAATTACTTTATATTATAGCTGAGAATTACACAGCTTCTTACGGGATCATGGTGCATTTTTAGTTATTACTTTTTTCAGGTAACAGATCATGGTGATATTTTTTTTTGTTTATGTGAAGCCCCAAATAGTATGTGGTGAGCACCAGATACTGCATGGTGTGCACCAGATACTACTTTGTGAAAGCTGCATCAGATACTATGTGGTGAGCATGAGATACTATGTAATAAGCACCAAATACTAAGTAGTGAGCATCAGATACTATGTGTAGAGCACCAGATACTGTCAGGTGTGGTCCATATACTATGTAGTGAGCACCAGATACCATGTGTAGCGCACCAGATACTGTGAGGTGTGGTCCAGATACTATGTAGTGAACACCAGATACTGTCAGGTGTGGTCCAGATACTATGTAGTGAGCACCAGATACTATGTAGTGAACACCAGATACTGTCAGGTTTGGTCCAGATACTATGTAGTGAGCACCAGATACCATGTGTAGAGCACCAGATACTGTCAGGTGTGGTCCAGATACTATGTGGTGAGCTTCAGATACTATGTGTAGAGCACCAGATACTGTCAGGTGTGGTCCAGATACTATGTAGTGAGCACCAGATACTATGTGTAAAGCACCAGATACTGTCAGGTTTGGTCCAGATACTATGTAGTGAGCACCAGATACCATGTGTAGAGCACCAGATACTGTCAGGTGTGGTCCAGATACTATGTGGTGAGCTTCAGATACTATGTGTAGAGCACCAGATACTGTCAGGTGTGGTCCAGATACTATGTAGTGAGCACCAGATACTATCAGGAGTGCTACAGATACTATGTGGTGATCGCCAGATACTGTGCCCTGAACACCATATACTGTGTGGAAAGCACCAGATACTATGTGGTGAGCACCTGATACTATTTGGTGAGCACCCAATACTGTGTTGTGAGCACCGGATACTGTGTGGTGAGCCCCCAATATTATGTAGTGAGCCCCTAATACTGTGTGGTGAGCACCAGATACTGAGTGGTGTGCACCAGATACTGTGCTATTAGCATAAGATAATATATAGTGAGCACAACATACTATGTGGTGAACACCAGATACTATTTTTGTGAGCATGAGATACTATAAAATAAGCACTAAATACTATGGGGTTAACACCAAATACTATGTGGTGAGCACCAGGTACTATAGAGTGAGCATGAGATACTATGTAGTCAGCACCAGATACTGTGTGGTGAACACCAGCTCCTATGTGGTGTGCAACAGTTACTATGTGGTGAGAACCAGATACCTTGTGGTGAGCACCAGATACTGTGAGGTGAACTCTAGCTATTATGTGGTGAACACTGGATATTTTGTAGTGAGAATGAGATACTATGTGGTAAGCACCAAATACTATGTAGTGAGCATAATATACTATAAAGTAAGCACTAAATACTATGTGGTGAGCACCAGATTCTTTGTGGTGAGCACTAGATACAATGTCGTGAGCACCTGACACTACGTGGTGAGCACAAGATACTATGTAGTCAGCACAAGATACTATGCAGCAAACACCAGATATAAGGTAGTGAACACCAGCTACTATGTGGTGTGAACCAGATACTTTGTCTACTATGTCATTATCATAAGATTTATTATAAGTATTTTGTGAGCATAATTTACTTTGTGGTGAACACCAGATACTATGTGGGGCACACCAGATACTATGTGGTCAACACCAGTTACTTTGTGTTGAACACCAGATACTATGTGGCTAACACCCGATGTTAGCATAAGATACTATGTGGTGAGCACAACATACTATGTAGTGAACACTGCATTCTATGCAGTGAGCACAATGTGCTGTGTGGTTAACACTAAATACCATGTGGCAGGCACCAGATATTATGTGGTGAACACCAGATACTATATAGTGAGCACTTAAAATGAATAGGGTAAAAATGTATACTAGGTCACATACTATCAGGTGTCTTTTTTTGTTTGAGGTGAGCACTTTTATGTGATACTATCAGGTGCGGACCAGATACTGGACCCTACCTTACACCTTTCACAAGATGCATTGTGATGCTCATTGCTATCTTACACCTCACAAACAGACAGCAGCTTGTTTCAGAACCAAAATCAAGACCCATTCACACCAGATACTATGTGTAGAGCACCAGATACTGTCAGGTTTGGTCCAGATACTATGTAGTGAGCACCAGATACCATGTGTAGAGCACCAGATACTGTCAGGTGTGGTCCAGATACTATGTGGTGAGCTTCAGATACTATGTGTAGAGCACCAGATACTGTCAGGTGTGGTCCAGATACTATGTAGTGAGCACCAGATACTATCAGGAGTGCTACAGATACTATGTGGTGATCGCCAGATACTGTGCCCTGAACACCATATACTGTGTGGAAAGCACCAGATACTATGTGATGAGCACCCGATACTACTTGGTGAGCACCCAATACTGTGTTGTGAGCACCGGATACTGTGTGGTGAGCCCCCAATATTATGTAGTGAGCCCCTAATACTGTGTGGTGAGCACCAGATACTGTGCTATTAGCATAAGATAATATATAGTGAGCACAACATACTATGTGGTGAACACCAGATACTATTTTTGTGAGCATGAGATACTATAAAATAAGCACTAAATACTATGGGGTTAACGCCAAATACTATGTGGTGAGCACCAGGTACTATAGAGAGAGCATGAGATACTATGTAGTCAGCACCAGATACTGTGTGGTGAACACCAGCTCCTATGTGGTGTGCAACAGTTACTATGTGGTGAGAACCAGATACCTTGTGGTGAGCACCAGATACTGTGAGGTGAACTCTAGCTATTATGTGGTGAACACTGGATATTTTGTAGTGAGAATGAGATACTATGTGGTAAGCACCAAATACTATGTAGTGAGCATAATATACTATAAAGTAAGCACTAAATACTATGTGGTGAGCACCAGATTCTTTGTGGTGAGCACTAGATACAATGTCGTGAGCACCCGACACTACGTGGTGAGCACAAGATACTATGTAGTCAGCACAAGATACTATGCAGCAAACACCAGATATAAGGTAGTGAACACCATCTACTATGTGGTGTGCACCAGATACTTTGTCTACTATGTCATTATCATAAGATTTATTATAAGTATTTTGTGAGCATAATTTACTTTGTGGTGAACACCAGATACTATGTGGGGCACACCAGATACTATGTGGTCAACACCAGTTACTTTGTGTTGAACGCCAGATACTATGTGGCTAACACCAGATGTTAGCATAAGATACTATGTGGTGAGCACAACATACTATGTAGTGAACACTGCATTCTATGCAGTGAGCACAATGTGCTGTGTGGTTAACACTAAATACCATGTGGCAGGCACCAGATATTATGTGGTGAACACCAGATACTATATAGTGAGCACTTAAAATTAATAGGGTAAAAATGTATACTAGGTCACATACTATCAGGTGTCTTTTTTTGTTTGAGGTGAGCACTTTTATGTGATACTATCAGGTGCGGACCAGATACTGGACCCTACCTTACACCTTTCACAAGATGCATTGTGATGCTCATTGCTATCTTACACGCCGACACAGTCTATTTTCACACTGTCCGCCTGCATCTTTTAAATAGCAACAGTGTTTCTGAATATATCTACACAGATTGGGGGCGTGGTGGTTTGGAAGTGAGGTGTGTTCAGGTCATTTTCTGGTGTATTGCTATCTATCTGAAACGTTCATTGCTATCTTGGCAGTGAATTTTCAGCACAATAAGCTTCACTGCTTACATATCAGGAAAACGAATGCAGGTGCTTGTAAACGGCTCAGGTAGATCAATAACTTTTGATTAATAGTTATAGATCCCTCGCGTTCAACATCTCAGAGATAAAATCAGAATGTATCGACATCTTCTCATAAAAATGTAAATGTAAATCCCACCCTGCAGGAAAGCTCTTCAGATGATAACCTTGTGAAGAGCCGTGATACTTTATCCAGCGTATCTGCAGCTATAAAACACCTGTGAGAACATCCATCTGCTACCAGCATCACAGAGAGACTCGCTGTTTAAATCTATAAACTACTAAATACAGTCGATATATAATCTGAAGAAACATAAAGAGACTGTAGATGATAATCCCTACAGTCTCAATACAAACTGACACAGATTATATTCTAACAAATAACAAGTTCTTAATGTCCGAAAAAAATGCTTAGATTGTTAAAATTGACAGTATTCATTTATTTAATCCATTATTATGGCTGTACAGCAGTTTAAAATATTGGATATGTTCATAATTTTTTTACTTGTTACTTTTGTCTTCTATTTAAATATATCCACGGTCAACTGTTAAATATGTTAGACATTGTGTCCAAGTCACTCCTGTCCTCTTTGCTGTTGTAACAACAGGAAAAGTACACCTTGTGCGACTCGAAACTCTCTTACTTATTAATGGGTGTGGTCAATGTTGGGTGTAACATGAAATAAGCCAATCAGAGTGTCACTTGCAATTATCTTTAAGAGCCAGGTGAGCTCTGATTTTGGTGGATTGCTATTTTACCGGCGCAGGTACCTGGACGAGTCCAACAAACTCTTCTCAGCAGAGGAAACTGACCTGCTCGTTCACACTCATTCACACTGTTTATTGTTGAAGTAAAAGTTGGGTTTGTGCACTGCTGCTTTTGCTGCTAGGTTGTATTCAATCAGTGGAGCACCTGTGTTTTCTGTTTGCAAGATAAGATAGCAATAAGCCAGAAATGTACCTGAACACACCTTATTTCCAGACCACCACGCCCATCAGTGTAGATAAATTCAGAAGCACTATTGCTGTTTAAACTGTGTTAATTTAGGACTGTGTTAAAATGGACTGTTTGCAAGGTGTAAGACAGAAGCGCTGTATCGCATTAACACCTGTACTTTGCGCTATCGATGCCTGGTGTGAATGGGTCTTGATTTTGGTTCTGAAACAAGCTGCTGTCTGTTTGTGAGGTGTAAGATAGCAATGAGCATCACTACAAGTCTTGCATAGATATTTTATTTCTCTCGGTTGCTTCCTTCTTGGGCACAGCTTTTAAGGACAAAGTTAAAAGTAAATTGTTTAGTAGAAAAAGCTATAAAAATGCCCGACCCCATTGTTAGCATTGTGCATTTAGCTTAGCGACGCTAGCTGAGCTAAAAAGGTTACTGACTCCTATTCCTCGCCGTGTCACAAGACCACTACAACCGCACTCATAATTAAAAGCTAATCAGTGTGTCACTTGCAATTAACTTTAAGAGCCAGGTGAGCTCTGACTTTGGCAGATTGCTATTTTACCGGCGCAGCTACCTGGACGTGTCCCGCATTTCTTAGCAGAGGAAACTGACCTGCTCGTTCACACTCTTTCACACTGTTTATTGTTGAAGTAAAAGTTGGGTTTGTGCACTGCTGCTTTCTGATTGTTGATGTCTGTCTAGGTTGTATTCAGTCAGTGGAGCACCTGTGTTTTCTGTTGCCAAGATAAAGATAGCAATAAGCCAGAAATGTACCTGAACACACCTTATTTCCAGACCACCACGCCCATCAGTGTAGATAAATTCAGAAGCACTATTGCTGTTTAAACTGTGTTAATTTAGAACTGTGTTAAAATTGACTGTTTGCAAGGTGTAAGACAGAAGCGCTGTATCGCATTAACACCTGTACTTTGCGCTATCGATGCCTGGTGTGAATGGGTCTTGATTTTGGTTCTGAAACAAGCTGCTGTCTGTTTGTGAGGTGTAAGATAGCAATGAGCATCACTACAAGTCTTGCATAGATATTTTATTTCTCTCGGTTGCTTCCTTCTTGCGTACAGCTTTTAAGGACAAAGTTAAAAGTAAAGTGTTTAGTAGAAAAAGCTATAAAAATGCCCGACCCCATCACCACCGATCAGTCTCGCTAACGTTAGCATTGTGCATTTAGCTTCGCGACGCTAGCTGAGCTAAAAAGGTTACTGACTCCCATTCCTCGCCGTGTCACAAGGCCACTACAACCGCAGTCATAATTAAAAGTCATAGCTCGGGTCCGTCAAAAGAGTCCAGAATTAATTCCGGTGGGCTGACAAGTCGGCCATTTATTCTCCAAAAGGCTCTTGTTGTCTGGCAGCGAGCCATCCGTTCTACAGAGAGGCTGTTCTCTTCAGTGGCAGCCTTGACCTTTCGCTAATTGTTTGATAGCACAACAGCTTAGCTCTAATGAGCTGGGGGTACAGGCTAGCCGAGAGGGAGCCCGGGTCAGCGTGCATTCAGAGGCCAGACAGCCACGCTAGCATATGGGAATTTCTGCAGATTAGCCGCATTTATGTAGCAACCAATTAAGGAAGCTTCCAATTACAGTACGCTCCCAAACTCCAGCTGCTGCACACGTTCTAATGCAAGCAATTATTATTCATGTTGATTAATTATTAAAAAAGCTACAGTGTATACAGCATGTACATTTTCAAAGCTTCAGGGGAAAATGAGTCATAAAGCATAAAGTTTTATGCTGCAGATCGTACAACTGCATCCTATTAATATAATTATTTAACACCGCCAGGGCTTGACCCTGCAAACTGAAGTGATTTTTTTTTTAATTCAGCTTACTTTAAAAGGAAATGTGTTTTAACTCACTATTTATTTAAAACTATATATACAGCTCTGGAAATAAATAAATAAATAAATAAATAAGAGAGCTTTTTAGTTTCTGAATCAGTTTCTCTGCTATTTCATGCTATTTATAGGTTTATTTTTGAGTAAAATTAATGTTGTTGTTTTATTCTATAAACTACAAAAAACATTTCCAATTCCAAATAAAAATATTTTAGTCATTTAGAGCATTTATTTACAGAAAATGAGAAATGTCTGAAATAACAAAAAAAAAAAAAAAAGATGCAGAGCTTTCAGACCTCAATAAATTGCAAAGAAAACAAGTTTATATTCATAAAGTTTTAAGAGTTCAGAAATCAATATTTGGTGGAATAACCCTGATGGTTTTTAATCACAGTTTTAATCATGCATCTTGGCATCATGTTCTCCTCCACCAGTCTTACACACTGCTTTTGGATAACTTTATGCTGCTTTACTCCTGGTGCAAAAATTCAAGCAGTTCAGTTTGGTTTGATGGCTTGTGATCATCCATCTTCCTCTTGGTTATATTCCAGAGGTTTTCAATTCTGTAAAATCAAAGAAACTCATCATTTTAAGTGGCTTTTGCTTTATATAGCATATAGAGCTTTATATATTTCAGCCTTCTTTTTGAGATAAATAAAAAACTAAATACATATATGTATAATAATTATAATAAAACAATGAAAAAAATGCAATAGTCAAAATTTAAAATCAATTTTTGGCCATGTGCCAGCTTATATCTCTTCTTTGATCTCAATAAAAAATAAACAGATTTTAAACTTTTAGTTTCAGAAAGCCTGATTTATCCTGAGTTTATCTTTTCTCTTTATATTTAAAAAAATATTGTTCCTACTCTATTTATTTAGTTGTATTTTGTTTCTTATGATCTTAGCTCATTCTTATTCATTTAAGCATTTCTTTTATGTTATTGTTTTCTTTTTTTATATAGTTATTAAATTCTTTACTTCTTATATGTATTTTTTTGGTCATTTTAATTAGATTTTCCATTTTAATTCCTTATCTTTTAATTGTTTTAATTCCTTATAAGAAGCACTTTTAATTGCTTATTTGAAACGTACACTTACATCTCCCTTAACTGCTGACTTGCCAGGGAGAGTAGATACAGAGTCCTCACTCAGATGAAGTCTGCTGTGTTCAGCTTAGGCTTGTACCCTTACCCTTTATACACTGACATTCCTTCAATTCCTTAAATGGTTTATTGGTATTATGGGCTGTAAAGTGAGAAATACATGTATGTTAAATAATTTCAATCTTTCTTTAAGGAACATAGTTTTTAAACATTTCTATCATTTTATCACACATTTGTTACAAACTGGAGATACTCTGTTCATCTTTGCTTCAGTATTTTTTTTTTTAGCTACTGCTTTTGCAACCATATCATGATTATGAAAAAAAAAAGCTAAAAACTATGGATTATTCATCCAAATCTAATTAGCTAAAGCTATGGAGGCTTTACCCACCTCTCTCTTCATATGTTGGTCTATGATCTTAATGTACATTTCTGCATTAAACACAAGTTAGAATAGATCTATGGTCTAGCCAATTTCTTCAGTCCCTTTCAGAATTAGTCATTTAAGGGCTCTGACATTTTTATGAATATAAGCTGATTGTTTATGCTGAACTCATTATTTGAAAGTTCTTAAATCTCCATCATCTTCTGACTTGCTAGGAAGAGTAGGTACAGATCCCTCCCTCAGAAAAAGTCTGCTGGGTGTTTAGCTTAGGCTTGTGCCCTTACCCTTTACACACTGACATTCCTTACAATTCCTCACAGGGTTCATTAGTATTATGGGCTGTAGAGGGAGAAATACTTGTATGCGAATTAGTTTCAATGTTTCTTTTTTTTATCGAACATTTGTTACAAACTAGAGATACTCTGTTCATCTTTGCTTCAGTATTTTTTTTAGCTACTGCTTTTGCAACCGTATCATGATTATGAAAAAAAAAGCTAAAAACTATGGATTATTCATCCAAATCGAATTATCTAAAGCTATGGAGGCTCGATCTATTATCTTGACAGTTTCAGTCCCTTTCAGAATAAACCATTTAAGGGCTCTGTCACTTTTATGCAAATTAGCTGAATTTTTACGCTGAATGTTTGCCACACGTTAGTGTTAACTTGTACAAGCATGGAACTCATTATTTGAGTTCTCCCTTATTTTCTGCTGACTTGCCAGGGAGAGTAGGTACAGATGCCTCCTTCAGACAAAGTCTGCTGGGTGTTCAGCTTAGGCTTGTGCCCTCTAACGTTTCAACACTGACATTCCTTACATTTTTTCAAACGGTTTATTGGCGTTATGGGCTGTAGAGGGAGAAATACTTGTATGCAAATTAGTTTCAGTCTTTCTTTTTTAGTTTTTTAAACATTTCTATCATTTTATCACACATTTGTTACAAACTGGAGCTTGTCTGCTCATCATTTTGTCGCTATTTTCTGGATCCTGCTTTTGTAACCATATCATGATCACAAAAAAAATGTCTTCTTCATCCAAATCTAATTATCTAAAGCTATGGAGGCTGTACACACCTCTCTCTTGGTCTATGATCTTAATGTACATTTCAGCATTAAACCCAAGTTGAAAGAGATCTAGGTACAGATGCCTCCTTCAGACAAAGTCTGCTGGGTGTTTAGCTTAGGCTTGTGCCCTTACATTCTCCTCACAATTTTTCAAATGGTTTATTAGCTTTATGGGCTGTAGAGGCTGTATATATGTGAAATAATTTACATTTTTCTTTAAGGAACAACGTTTTTTTTTTTATTTATATCATTTTATCACATTTTACTTTAGTATTTTATGGATACTACTTTTGTAACCATATCATGATTACAAAAAAATGGCTCCTTCATCCAAATCTAATTATCTAAAGCTATGGAGGCTTTACCTCTCTCTCTCTCTCTCTCTCTCTCTCTCTCTCTCTCTCTCTCTCTATTCGAATGGAAAAATGCTCACTTAGAGTTTCTCCATTGTTTTCTTATTCATGATATTCCAGCATTGTTATTCCTGCCCTATAACCGACGCCAGCTCCGCCGCTCTCCTAAATAAAGCACATTGGCATTCCTAAGTCATTGCTGTGCAGATTTATTGAAGTTCATTAGCCAGCAGTGCAGTTTCTATTAAAAGACCTGTCCTGACCCTGCAGCTGGAGTTTACACCTGCAGGCTTCGGTTGCCAGAGCAGAGAAAGTCCTTCTGAAGTACTGCTGGACCCTACAGAGGTAATATAGACATTATAATAAAATGACATTGTTTACAGTTACAGTATCTGGGGACTCGGGGGTCTATAGTAAGGGTTAGTGTACCCTTTCCTTGAATATTCTTTTGATTATAATGTCTTGTAATTCTGTTGGAAATGTCTTTTTCTAGCTCCTATTTTAAATAATATTGTTTTACTCATGTTTGAATCATGTTTTATTCTTATTTTATCTTTACTTTAATTTTATTCTTATTTTCTTACATGTTTATGTGACTCTCTTTGTATTTTCTCATTTGTAAAGGACTTTGAATGACCATTGTGTATAAATGGTGCTATAAAAAAAAATATTAAAAACTTGCCTTGCCTTTCCTCATGGTAAACCAGTAGAACTACGTTCACACAGGATCCAAATTTGGATCCAAAAGTGGTCCAAATCTCATTTTCTTAGCCACTCTGACATTAATTTTGGAGAAAGAGGCTGAGAAACGTTCAAACTCACTGCCAATATTAGGCTTTTTTAGGCTGTGTAGCTGCTATGGTTTCAGCCTGCTTACTAGCTCCCATGCTGCAACACCACTCCCTCACTGTTATGTACTGTACTGGCCACCTCGGGTTGAAGTTAATGTATGGAATGAGAAGCAGGTGGAGTCAGACACCAAAACAAACACAGATACCCGTGATGCACTACACGGTCCAAATAGGAACGTGATGATGGTTGGTTTATGGTGGGTAGGACCCACTAAATAAACTTGCCTTGCCTTTCCTCATGGTAAACCTCAAGGACTATGTTCACACAGTATCCAAATTTGGATCCAAAAGTGGTCCAAATCTCATTTTCTTAGCCACAATAGCGTTTTTAAGACATGCTGAGGCTTTTTTAGGCTGTGTAGTGGCTAAGGTATTAGCTGACCAGCCTGCTTACTAGCTTCCATGCTGCAACACCACTCCCTCGCTGTTATGTACCGTACTGGCCACCTCAGGGGGAGTTAATGTTGGGGAATGAGAAGCAGATGGAGTCAGAGGCCAAAACCTTTTTTTCACCAGGGTAGTCTGAATCACTTCAGGATCTACTTTTTTATATATAAAATATAAAATTGACAATACAAATAGTCCAGAATGCTGGTTTAAGGTTGGTTTATGGTGGGTCTGACCGTATGTTTTTACTCTGTTCCTATAGAGCAGGGGTGTCCAAACTTTTTTTTGTTGTGGGCCAGAGGGAGAAATATATTTGAAGTCACAGACTCAACAAATAACAAAATATACCACTTTAAATAATACTTTTTTTCCTGATTATTTAATTTGCACATCATTTTACTTGACTTACTATCTTTATCTTTGACAGTGTTGTGTAAACTAAGATTTTTCAAATTGATGTTTAATTTCATGATGTCTCTTAATATTGAACTAGAAACGGCACCCTCTCTGCTTTTAGACTCTTTGGCACGTTTTTCTGCGCTAGAAATGCGCACTCTATCTGCTTTTAGACTCTTTGGCCCGTTTTTCTGGGCTAGAAATGCGCACCCTCTCTGCTTTTAGGCTCTTTGCCCCGTTTTTCTGCGCTAGAAATGCGCACTCTATCTGCTTTTAGGCTCTTTGGCCCGTTTTTCTGGGCTAGAAATGCGCACCCTCTCTGCTTTTAGACTCTTTTGCCCCATTTTTCTGCGCTAGAAATGCGCACTCTCTCTGCTTTTAGACTCTTTGGCCCGTTTTTCTGTGCTAGAAATGCGCACTCTCTCTGCTTTTAGACTCTTTGCCCCGTTTTTCTGCGCTAGAAATGAGCACCCTCTCCGCTTTTAGACTCTTTGGCCCGTTTTTCTGCGCAAGAAATGTGCACCCTCTCTGTTTTTAGACTCTTTGGCCCGTTTTTCTGCGCTAGAAATGCGCACTCTCTCTGCTTTAGACTCTTTGGCCCATTTTTTTGTGCTAGAAATGTGCACCCTCTCTGTTTTTAGACTCTTTGGCCCGTTTTTCTGCGCTAGAAATGCGCACTCTCTCTGCTTTAGACTCTTTGGCCCATTTTTTTGTGCTAGAAATGTGCACCCTCTCCGCTTTTAGACTCTTTTGCCCCGTTTGTCTGCGCTAGAAATGCGCACCCTCTCCGCTTTTAGACTCTTTGGCCCGTTTCTGACACCTAGCGTTCAAACTTTGAATCTCACATTATAAAAACCTGCTTAACAGCGGGCCAACTTTCATTCTATTTCTAAATTCCCCCGTAGGGCCGTAGTTTGGACACCCCTGCTATAGAGTATCAACAGCACTTTGTGTTTGGAGATTCATTCTTTTCTAATAAAAGATGCAGCAGGGCTGCTGTCGCATCCTTTATTTACCCTCGGCTTCAAACATGAGCAGGGGAAGCTGTGCATCCTCCTCCTCCTAACCTCCGTGTCATTTCCTCACAGCCTGCTTTTACATTCAGCCGGGCGAGGGGGGGTGGGGGCGAGGGGGGCACTGTGTGGAGATATGAGGATGAATAATTGACACATCTGGAGCTTTGGTTTGGTATGCCGGGCACAGAGGTTTGGCTCATCACCCGTCAGCGAGGGGCGAATCTCTCTTCATCACCCCCAGAGATGAGGATCAAAGGTGCCCCATGCAGATCAACTGCAGCCAGCCATGTTTTATTAATCAAAGCCGGCCATTTATAGAGTTACACCTTCGACGGGGCCGGCCGAGCGAGTGGGCGGCGGGTAGAGCCGGGGACCGAGGGTGGCTAATTTGTCTTCGGAGATTCTCATTTGCATCTGCCGTCCACCTGATACAGTAAGAATGGACTTGTGTGAACTGGAACACCTTCAGATAGTTCAATGAGCTTTTTTTAACCCTTTGAACTCTAGGCTATTTTGGTGTGTTTTTTTTAACCATATATGGATTATGTTTATGTGTGAAGGGATTCCTGAGTAATTAAGCTGAGAACACAAGGTGAGATTTTGGACGTAAGGTTATTAAAAGCTTTGCGAAACTTTTTTAAAGTAAATTTTACTCATCATTTTTTTCAGTGTGCTCACTGCATTATTCTAACAGTAGACAATGATAAATTTACAGGTCTGGACTACAGCTTTAATCAGGCTGGAGGTTTTGGTCTGGCGGTCTGGCCCTGGATACACTATAAAAACATTCTGTTTGATTTCAGACCAACCCACAGCTCCAATATTTGAGTCCAGACCCTCGTAAAAATTCTGTTTAAACAACATGCAAGCCTGTATAACCCAACAAATAACCCAAAATACTGTCTAACTGAACAAAATCCAACTGTAGACTCTTTTTGGAATGCTAAAGATATGCCCCAATCCAACAAAAAGGTTTTCCAACTAAATTCTGTCCAAATCTAATTCTTCTTAACAACATTCTGTCCACTCCTACGGCATCCCAACAAAATACTGCAGCCTGTCCAACTGTAGATAAAGCAAAATACTGTCTAAATCCAACTGTATTCCAACAAAAAAATGAAAACCAGCTTTATCTCAACTGAAATGCTGTCCAATTAATTATTTTAGGAATGAAGATAAAATGTATCTGTTATGATTTTCACCAGATTTATGTAAGACTCAAAATAAGTACAAAACATCACCAGCCAAGTTATTATTATTCTTGTGTATGAAAAAATTAACTCAGAAAAATAATGGCCAAACCCAACCGTAGACCAAACAGTGCTATCCAGTCTAACTGTATCCCTGAGAAACTCTCCAAATCCAACTTGTGTCCCAGCAAAATGCTGTCCAATCCCAGCTGTGTTCATGAGAAATTATCCAACCCCAGATTTAGCCCAAATACATCTGTCTAAATCCAGCTGTATCCCAACAAAATACTGTCCAAACCCAACTAAAGCCAAAAACATCTGTCTAAATCCAGCTGTATCCCAACAAAATAGTTAATGTCCAAACTTAACTAAAGCCCACAATTGTGTTCAAATCTATCTGTGTGCCTGAGGAATTGTCCAAACCCAACTATAACCCAACAAAATATTGTCCAAACCCAACAACAGCCCACAATTGTGTTCAAATCGATCTGTATGCCTGAGAAATTGTCCAAACCCAACTATAACCCAACAAAATCTTGTCCAAATCCAACTGTATCCCAACAACAAATGTCCAAACCAAACGATAGCCCAAAAACATATGTCCTAATTAAGCTGTGTCTATGAGAAATTGTCCAAACCCAACTATATCCCCCAAACATATGTCCAAATGTTGCTGTATTCGAACAAAATTCTGTTCAAACTCACACACCTAAAGCCCAAAACATCTGTCTAAATCCAGCTGTATTCCAACAAAATACTGTCCAAACCCAACTAAAGCCAAAAACATCTGTCTAAATCCAGCTGTATCCCAACAAAATAATGTCCAAACTCAACTAAAGCCCAAAACATCTCTCTAAATCCAGCTGTATCCATGAGAAATTGTCCAAACCCAACTATAACCCAACAAAATATTGTCCAAATCCAACTGTATCCCAACAAAATACTATTCAACTCCAACTGTATCCCAAAAAAACGTCCAAATCCAACTGTATCCATGATAAATTGTCCAAACTCAACTGTATCCCAACAAAATACTGTCCAAATCCAACTGTGGTCCAACAACAACTGTCCAAATCCAACTATATACCAACAAAATACTGTCCAAATCCAACTGTTGCCCAACAAAATACTGTCCAAACCCAACTATAGCTAAAAAAAATATGTACAAATTCAGCTGTATCCATGATAAATTGTCCAAATCCACCTGTATTCTTGAGAATTTGTCCAAACTCATTTATTGTCCAAACCCAACTATGACCCAAAAAAATCTGCCTGAATCCAGCTGTATCCCAACAAAATGCTGTCCCAACCCAACTATAGCCCAGAAACATCTGTCCAAATGAAGCTGTTTTTATGAGAAATTGTTCAAACCCAACTATGAATAAAAAACATATGTCCAAATCCAGCTGTATCCCTGAGAAATTGTCCAAATCCAGCTGTATTCTTGAAATAATTGTCCAAACCCAACTATAGTCTAAAATAATCTGTCCAAACCTAAACTATAACCCCCAAAAATCTGCCTAAACCCAACTATTGCCCAAAAATATCTGTCCAAATTCAGCTGTATCCCTGAGAAATTGTTCAAACCCAAGTATTGCCCAAAAATGTTGGTCCAAATCCAGCTGCAGCCTGATGTAATTCTATCCAAACCAAGGTGACATCAGGTATGAATATTTTAGAGCAGCAACAGGTTTGAAAAATGATCAAGAAGGAAAAGAAATCTCATGATAAACAGATATTTTCTCATTTTCTTTCCATCACATAAACATAAGATTATTTATTAAACAGTCAGGTAACAGCTGGGTTAAAACAGCATCATGTGCAGCCTCCCACATGCTCCAACTCCCAGCTGTCTCAGTAAATCCAACCGCATAGATGAATAAAAAAGACTCAGTGTGGTAAACTATTGAAAATTTAAACCAATGCTGTGCGGAGATTTGATAAAACATGTATAACACATGTAGAGACTGTTAAAACTAGATAGACTGTTAAACCCAATTTAATTCTCACATCCCCGTTTTTGGAAGAAAAAACATTATAACGTAATATTATATATAATTAAAGTTCGACAGAAGGCATCTAAGGCTCTAAAAACGAATGTAAGACTGTAATAATTTTTGTTTTAATGATCACCGCTTCAAAATTAAGCATCAACCTTATAAAAGTTCATCTTCAGCCCTGCAGTCTCTCGAGACTACACTGTGCGCAATATTAGAGTAATTATGGTAATTTCACAGTGCCGGTGTTGTGCTGAAATCAGCACCCCCACCAGGAAAAGCACCCTCTCTTTAAGTGTATTTCTTAGTTAAGTTAAGTGAAAGCGCTTGTATCAAAAAGAGGGGGTGCTTTTCATGGCGGGGATGCTGAATTCTGCAAGTACCTATTAACTAGACGACAGAATTACAGAATTGTTTCCCTTTACTACCCTTTATTACATCGGACAAATATGTGTTCATGGATTTTATTGCACTTTTTTTACTTTAGTAAGTTAGTTTACGGAATTATTAAGGCACGGGTTTTCAGAAAATTACTGAAGCATTTTGGCTCCTATTATAACAATCTCTGTGCTCTAAATGTGCAAAAGCATGTATTAATGTATTAATTGTATAAATTAATCATGAGTGTGGTTAATTTTGGGTGTAACGTGAAATAAACTAATCAGCGTGTCACTTTCCATTCCCTTTAAGAGCCAGGTGAGCTCTGACTTTATAGGCGTATTGCTATTTTAATGGTGCAGTTACCTGGATGTGTCCAATGATTCTTAGCAAAAATAATTGTTTGCTTAGCTATGTTTTTGGACGTATGACTGCCGATGTCTGTCTAGGTTGTATTCAGTCAGTGGAGCACCTGTATTTGCTGTTGCCGAGATAGCAATATGTCAGAAATTTACCTAAACACACCTCATTTCCAGATCACCACAACGCCCCCAATCAGTGTAGATCTATTCAGAAGCACTGCTGCTATTTAAACGATGAAGATGGAAGGTGTGAAAATTGGCAAAATTGGCTGTTGGCAGGGTGTAAGATAGCAATGACTGTATCCCATTCACACCTGTACTTTGCGCTTTCGATGCCAGGTGTCTGTTTTAGGGTCCCTGTTTTAGTTCTGTCTAATATTTGAGGCTGTAATCTGCACTGATGTATGAAAATGTGAAAATGGGTCAATTGCAGTCTTCCCTCTACAGCAGCTGCTGAGAACCACCAACACATCTCACATTACGGTGATGTATTCATTCATTTGCATGGTTTTATAGCATGGTGCTTATCCAGTGTGACATGAGCTATGGACCACAGTAAAGTAGTGCTTTTTACGATTACCACCCAACATCCACAGCCGTGTATAATGTGTAGCGTACGAACCTGCTATAAACCTTAACTAGCGTGTACATTAAGGTCTTGTGTTCGCTGCTTTATTTCCTGCTCGACCTTCCAAACCCCCAGCAAACATAAATAGCAGGTATTTGTCTAAGCTCAGGCAAATATTATTTTGAGCAGCTCTGGCTCAGATGAAAACCCAACAGTTGCTTTAATAGCTTCTTCTGTAACGTAATTTACCTCGGAGACCCCGCTGGCTCGCAAAGCCAGGGCCGGTGCCAGCTACTGCCCGGATACACCTGCTGCCGAGAGGTGAGATGAATAGGAGAGTCGGGCCGAGCTGTGGTAAAAACCAAAGGGCTCTATTTCCAAACTCCATAATGACTCCCTTTGATATCATTATGATCATTTACTGCTTTCGGGTTTCATTAATTCTAGCGACTTCTTCCTGTTGGCGAGCCGCAAACGATGCTTCAAACCTGTCGCCTCGGCCTGTCCGATATTTCCCCTGATGCGAACTGCCTACAGTACTTTTATTTTTTGCCGTGTCCAACTGTAGACCAAAGAAAATGTTCTTAAACCCAACTATAGCCCATAAAATGCTGCCCTAATCCAACTGTATCCCAACGAAATGCTGTCCAATCCAACTGTATCCCAACAAAATGCTGCCAAACCAATTGTATCCCAAACAAAATACAGTCTAAATCTAACTGTATATCATTCTCAACATAATAATGAACAAATCCAGCTGTATCCCATCAAAATACTGTTGAAACCTGGGTGTGTCTCAAAATGCAACTGTCCAAATGCAACTACATCCCAACACTTAAATGATGCAGCCTGGAAATGTTTCCTCTGAAATCCTACTGTAGCCCAATCAAATACTGTCCAAATCCGACTATTTCCAACAAAAATCTGACAAAATGTAATTGTAGCCAAGTAAATACTATTTACATCTAACTGTATCCTTAAAAAAAGCCTAAATGTTATTTCCTAATCCAACTGCATCCCAACAAAACCATTCCCAACAAAATACTCTCCAAATCCAACTGCATCCCAACAAAACCATTCCCAACAAAATACTCTCCAAATCCAACTGTATTCCAACAGAACCATTCCCAACAAAATACTCTCCAAATCCAACTGTATTCCAACAAAACCATTCCCAACAAAATACTCTCCAAATCCAACTGTATCCCGGCAAAACCATTCCCAATAAAATACTCTACAAATCCAACTGTATCCCAACAAAACCATTACCAATAAAATACTCACCAAATCCAACTGTATTCCAACAAAACCATTACCAATAAAATACTCTACAAATCCAACTGTATCCCAACAAAACCATTACCAATAAAATACTCACCAAATCCAACTGTATCCCAACAAAACCATTCCCAATAAAATACTTTTCAAATCCAACTGTATCCCAGCAAAACCATTCCCAATAAAATACTCTCCAAATCCAATTGTATTCCTACAAAATCTTTCCCAACAAAATACTCTCCAAATCCAACTGTATCCCAACAAAACCATTCCCAATAAAATAATACTCTCCAAATCCAACTGTATCCCAACAAAACCATTCCCAATAAAATACTCTCCAAATCCAATTGTATTTCAACAAAATCTTTCCCAACAAAATACTCTCCAAATCCAACTGTATCCCAACAAAATACTGTCCAAATCTCACTATTTCCCCAACAAAATCTGGTAAAATGTAATCATAGCCATGTAAATGGTATTTACAACTAACTGTATCCTTAAAAAAAGCCCAATTGTTAATTCCAAATCCAACTGTATCCCAACAAAATACAGTCTAAACCCAACATGTATCCCAACAAAACCATTCCCAACAAAATACTCTCCAAATCCAACTGTATCCCAACAAAACCATTACCAATAAAATACTCTCCAAATCCAAGTGTATCCCAACAAAATACAGTCTAAACCCAACAAGTATCCCAACAAAACCATTCCCAACAAAATACTCTCCAAATCCAACTGTATCCCAACAAAACCATTCCCAACAAAATACTCTCCAAATCCAACTGTATCCCAACAAAACCATTACCAATAAAATACTCTCCAAATCCAAGTGTATCCCAACAAAATACAGTCTAAACCCAACAAGTATCCCAACAAAACCATTCCCAACAAAATACTCTCCAAATCCAACTGTATCCCAACAAAACCATTCCCAACAAAATACTCTCCAAATCCAACTGTATCCCAACAAAACCATTCCCAACAAAATACTCTCCAAATCCAACTGTATCCCAACAAAACCATTCCCAACAAAATACTCTCCAAATCCAACTGTATCCCAAAAAAACATTCCCAACAAAATACTCTCCAAATCCAACTGTATCCCAACAAAATACTGTCTAAATCCAACTGTATAGCAACCGAGCTGTGGTAAAACCAAAGGGCTTTATTTCCAAACTCCATAATGACTCCCTTTGATATCATTATGATCATTTACTGCTTTCGGGTTTCATTAATTCTAGCGACGTCTTCCTTGGGCCTGTCCGATATTTCCCCCGGTGCGAGACGCCTACAGTACTTTTTGCCCCCAAACCGTTTTTAATACCCTTCCTTTATTTCTTTCAGGACTTCATTTGAAACGAAAAGCCTCCGAGCTCGTCGTTACAGGTGCTGGAAAGTTTGCTTTGTGTAGAAATTGATCAGTATTCAGGCGTCCGCCATTGTTCAGGAGCGCTAATGATCATCACAGCTGTGGACAATAGCCTGGGCCTGCTGGAGGATCCTCGCTCGCCTCTCCAGCTCAGACAGCCTCTTCAATGAATGGGGTCAACTGAAGTGGGGACGTCCAAAAAAAGGCCGGGCACCACCTGAGAGGAGCGCTAGAGCTGAGAAAAGAGAGAGAGAGAGAGAAAGAGAGAAAGAGTGTTTCATAATGAACTCCACTAATGAGCTTCAGGGCGAAAGGTACCAACCAAAAGCACTTGCGTATTTTTGTCCCCCTGGTTTGAACTGGTTTGTTTCTGGTTTCTGGTTTGAGATTAGTCAGGATTGGTGCAGCATGGTGGTTAACAATGTTTTCCTCCATGTGGTGGACTGGGGTTCAATTCCCTATCAGGGTAGGCACACCACACTACTTGCAAACAATTCTATTTAAATCCAAATAAAGTATATGTATATTTCTCACTAGAAAAAATATATTAGAATACCATATACCAGGCACAGATGATTATAAGGCGCATTTTAAGAGACACTATAAGGAACTTGTACTTCAGCAGGTCTGGCCGATGGGTGGTGGTGGTGGGCTAAATTAAGTAAAAGTAAGTTAAATAAACAAAACTGTAATAAAAAAGACCTTCTTTTAGCGTCAAACAAGCACTGGATACTAATCTACACAGATTTATCTCCTGTTAACTGTTTATTTGAGTGAATAAAGAGCTTCCGTTTGTTTACCGTAAGCTTAGATTCCTAAAGTTCTCCAGCACTAAGGCTGGAGCATTAGCATTAGTGGCTAACCGCTAGCTGAGGACCATTTAGTCCTTAGAAATCAATATTTGGTGGATTAATTCCACAATAAGGTTTTTAATGACAGTTTTCATGCATCTTGGCATCATGTTCTCCTCCTCCACCAGTCTTACACACTGCTTTTGGATAACTTTATTCTTATTACACTCCCGGTGCAAAAATTCAAGCAATTCAGCTTGGTTTAATGGCTTGTGATCATCCAACTTTCTCAATTTGGTAAAACTAAAGCAGCTGATTATTTTTAAGTTGTTTGTAATTTTTATTCTATAAACTGGGGACAAAATTTTCTCAAATTCCAAATAGAAATATTGTCATTTTGACCATTTATTAGTTAAAAAGCTCAGAAATCAATATTTGGTGGAATAACTCCACAAAGGTGTAGCTAGGTGTTTCTCCCATGTAGCTCGTTTTAACATGGTAAACGTGTAGGCTACAGCCCAATATACTCTTCTTTGAACAACAAAAGAGCTAGCGTGGTTAGCGGCTAATGCTAATACTGCTCCAGCAGTACTAACCGGGGTTAGCAGCAGGCTACAGGCCGATAATACTCTCCTCTGAAAGGGGGAAATAAGACCTTCTTTTAATGTCAAACAAGCTTCGGATGTTAACCTACACAGATTTATCTCTTGAAAACTGTTTATTTGAGTGAATAATGAGCTTCCGTTTGTTTACAGTAAGCTTAGATTCCTAAAGTTCTCCAGCACTAAGGCTGGAGCATTAGCATTAGTGGCTAACCACTAGCTGAGGACCATTTAGTGTTCTGGTAAACTAAGGCAATATTAGCTAGGTGTTCGTCCCATGTAGCTTGTTTTAACATGGTAAACGTGTAGGCTACAGCCCAATATACTCTTCCCTGAACAACGAAAGAGCTAGTGTGGTTAGGGGCTAATGCTAATACTGCTCCAGCAGTGCTAGCCAGGGTTAGCAGCAGGCTACATGCCGATAATACTCTCCTCTGAAAGGGGAAAATAAGACCTTCTTTTAACGTCAAACAAGCGCTGAATGTTAATCTACACAGATTTTTCTCCTGTAAACTGTTTATTTGAGTGAACAATGAGCTTCCGTTTGTTTACAGTAAGCTTAGATTCCTAAAGTTCTCCAGCACTAAGGCTGGAGCATTAGCATTAGTGGCTAACCACTAGCTGAGGACCATTTAGTGTTCTGGTAAACTAAGGCAATATTAGCTAGTTCGTCCCATGTAGCTCGTTTTAACATGGTAAACGTGTAGGCTACAGCCCAATATACACTTCTCTAAACAACAAAAGAGCTAGCGTGGTTAGCGGCTAATGCTAATATTGTTCCAGCAGTGCTAGACGGGGTTAGCAGCAGGCTACAGGCCGATAATACTCTCCTCTTAAAGGGGGAAATTTCTGTGTATCTGGGCTTGTGTCCAAACCTTTGACTGATACTATACGTCCAAATGTCATACTTCAACTGTATCTTGAACAATTTTGTCCATATCCATTTGTCACGCAACATTTTCTATGCATTTTTTAACGCAGCTTGATTTAGGACACGTCGATGTGTCTTTGGTATTGTGAGAGCGCAAAAAATACACCTTGCACGGCTTGAAACATGCAAAAGGCATGCACTAGTTCTCTTAATTAATCATGGGTGTGGGGCAGCGCTAAGATACTTAGCTGCTTGTTCACAATCCAACGATAGGATTGGACGGCTGACTGTTGACTGTTGTCAGGGTTTTAATCGGTCAGTAGTGCACCTGTATTTAAAGAAATTTACCTGAGCACACCTCACTTCCAGACCACCACGCCCATCAGTGTAGATTTATTAAACTTTATTAAACTCTGACGCTATTTTAACAGCACGGACACATGGCGTGAAAATAGACTGTTCACGGGGTGTAAGATAGCGATGAGCATCGCAATGCACCTTGTGTAGAGTGTACGATAGGGCCCTAATATGTCTTGTACAGCATTTGGAAATGATTACATGGTACATTGTAAAAAAAAAATAATACTTTTGCCAACGCTCGTGTTTATTCTGAATCAGAGAGTGATAAAAGCAAAAGTCGGGGTTCTGCTCGAGAGCAGATTGAGTAGATTAAGTTGGACACGTTGTGTTTCTCAGTGATGAGCCAGTGTGATCAATAAGAGCTGCAGTGTGGCAGAGAGTCTGATAGACTTTATCTCTTTCTTTTAGCTGATTTATCCTAATGTAGCTCTTCAGACCAGTGAACTGAGGCAATGCTCAGCCTCCTCCTTCACCTCACTGCAGCAGAACAGGCCAACGTATGCCCACACGCACCCGCAGAGACGCAGCGCCGCTACTAAAACCGCTGCAACAGCCCACTGCCCATCCACTCGCCGTCGCACTGTTTATTTATCAGATTTATTTTACATTATTGAGTTCAGCAATGCAGTGAATAATACACTCAATTACCTCAAAACATCTACATACAAAACTTCAGTTAACACTTTATTTTACGGAACACAAATTAGGTGCTTATTAATGTCATATTACCTGCTTAATAAAGCCTTAATTAGACATTTGTAAATGATTTATTCACTACTTATTAGGCTTTATTCTGTGTTATTTATTAAGTGTTATTGGTGCTTAATTAGGGGTTTGTTATGTGGAAATGATGAATTAATAATGCCTGTATTAGTTGTTATAATGCACTATAAACAGTTATTACAGTTAGCACCCTGTTAATCAGATTATTAAACATTATTAACTATTATCTAATTCTACATGTTATTAGTGTTATTATAATTGGCAGCAGTTTGAGTTTATCTATGTGAGTTTGGAAAGGTTATGGCTGTGCTGGAGTTTATTAAGAGTTAATAAGGGGTTAATAAGTCATTAATACACCAAGATGCGCACCATATTCCAAAGTGAGCTTCTATTCATCACTAATTAGAGACTAAAAAGTACAAAATAAATATTTAATAACACATAATAAAGCCTGATAAGTAGTGAATAAATAATTTACAAATGTCTAATTAAGGCTTTATTAAGCAAATAATAAGACATTAATAAGCGCCTAATTTGTGTTCCTTAAAATAAAGTGTTATCAAACTTCAATATGATGGCTTTATTTGATTTTGTTATTAATAGATTGTTTCAGTAAAATGAACATTGCTGTTTTATTCTATAAACTGGGGACAACAGTTTTCTCAGATTCCAAATAGAAATATTGTCATTTTGACCATTTATTAGTTGAAAAGAATTAAAATGGTCAAATTAACGACATTAAATAATGCAAACAAACATGTTCATATTAATTTAGAAGCAACAATACTAATGCTTAGAAAGAGCATTGATGCTCAGAAATCAATATTTGGTGGAATAACTCCACAAAAAAGTTTTAATCACAGTTTTTTTTTTCATGCATCTTGGCATCATGTTCTCCTCCTCCACCAGTCTTGCACACTGCTTTTGGATAACTTTATGCCTTTACTCCTTTACAAGCAGTTCAGCTTGATTTTCTCAATTTGGTCAAATCAAAGCAGCTCATAATTTTTAAATGGTCTCTTAAAAAGTCTTTTTAAAAAGGCTAAAGATTAAGTTTGAGACTAAAGTTTAACTGGGACAGAAGTTTGTTGTGTACAATACGGCTTCTGAAACACAGGCGACTGTCGCCCGAAGCAATTTCCAGTGTGTTTCCATCAGTCTGAGAGCGAGTCCTGATCAAGCCCAGCCAAACAGAGCAGGAACAGAACGTCTGCAGGCCCCCGGAATAACCCCCTTTCCCCAGCCCTGGAGGCAAAAGACAATTTCTGTGACTTTCTGAAGAACCCGAGTCATTTCATTCCACAGACGCTCCTCACAGATGCGGCCGCTGGTTATGAGATCAGAGCAGATTAAAAAAATAGCTTGTCTCTCAAAACGTGGCCGAGTTTTGGTGGCGTGTTCCACAGCCTTGTTTTTAATACTGTTCTTTTATTTAATGTCTCGTACGCTGTCTGGCTCGGCAACCCTCAGGGGCGCGGGGAACCTTCATCGCTCTCTGTGACGCAACCGACTGTGTATCTGGGCTACGAGCTGCAATAAACGCTTCCTCTGAGGATAAAAGACATCCAGTTTCATGAGCTTAATTCTGCAGATCCATGTCAAATCTAATGTAGGTGCTCCTACAGTGTGTGAGGTTATTGAATATCTACATGAGAAGGACTTTTATTAAGCATTATTGATTAAATATTTGATTCTGCAACAATGTGAATGCGATTATTTGGTTTAAATTAGAATTAAATTATAAAAAAACACACTGGAGACACAATACACTAAATACACAGTAGTGGGATACGGTAACACTTTACAAAAAGGGGGCTAATTATTGAACACCACACGCTGCATCAGCAAATCCACCAGCATTGTGAATGACCCCACCCATCCCTCACACGGACTCTTCGCTCTGATGCCGTCCGGCAGAAGATACAGGAGCATCCGAGCCTCCACTACCAGACTCTGCAACAGCTTCATCCACCAGGCAGTCAGACTCCTCAACACACAAAGACAGAACTGAACCCCCACCACACCCACCACTCACCCAACACACTCGCACAAAACTAAACTGACCCGCACACCACCCTTTACACACACAAAGAACTGAACTTCACCCACACACACACCCAGTCAGCACACAGAGGCTGACATGACTTTATTCCTTTCAGCAATATTTGCTGCACTCTTAAAAACTATAAACTCTCCACCTCAGTAACTGCTGTGATTATATATGTTAATACTATTTAAGACATTTTAAATAATTCAAACTTTTTTAACATTTTTGCACTATAAGGCGCACTTAAAATCCTTTCATTTTCCCCAAAATCCTCAGTGCTACCTATAATCTAGTGCGAATTATATATGAATTTTACTAGTCAGGTATTAAGGAGCAGTGAAGCCACTCTGCAGGCGTTTAAGTTAAGTTTCTCCAACACCGAGACTGGAGCAATAGTATTAGCATTAGCCGCTAACCACGCTAAGTGCTAGCTCTTTTGCTGTTCAGATGAGAGTATTATCGGACTGTAACCTGCTGCTAACCCCGGCTAGCACTGCTGGAGCATCATTAGCATTAGCTCTTTCGTTATTCAGAGGTGAGTATATTGTCCTGTAGCCTGCTGTTAAACCTGGCTAGCACTGCTGGAGCAGCATTAGCATTAGCCGCTAACCATGCTAAGCGCTAGGTCTTTCACAGTTCAGAAGTGAGTACTCTTGGCCTGTAGTCTGCGTGTTTAGTGTGTTAAAACAAGCTGCGCAGGACAAACCACTAGCTATTATCACCCTGGCTTACAAGAACACTCAGAGTTCCTCAGTGTAGTGATTTCTATCCGGTGGCATTAGCTGCTAATTCTAAGGTTACTGAACCCAGCCTTTGTGGACATCTGGAAATCTAAGCTTCAGAGGTGAGTATTATTGGCCTGTAGTCTGCTGCTTATCCCAACTAGCACTGCTGGACCAGCATTAGCATTAGCCGCTAAGTGCTAGGTCTTTCAGAGGTGAGTATATCGGCCTGTAATCTGCGTGTTTACTGTGTTAAAACAAGCTACACGAGACAGACTGCCAGCTAAAATCGCCCTGGTTACTGGAACACTTAAGAGTTTCTCAGTGTAGTGCTGTTGGGTGGTTAGCCAATAATGCTGCACCCAGCCTTAGTGGAAATCTGGAATTCTAAGCTTCAGTGGTGAGTATTATTGGCCTATAGCCTCTTGCTAACCCTGGCTAGCACTGCTGGAGCAGCATTAGCATTAGTCACTGACCACGCTAAGCGCTAGATCTTTCACCATTCAGAGGTAGGTATTATCGGACTGCAGTCTGCATGTTTACCATGGTAAAACAAGCTACTTGAAACAAACCGCTAGCTAATATCGCCCTGGCTTCCCAGAACCGCTAATGCTAATGCTGCAGTACCCAGCCTTAGTGGAAATCTGGAAATCTAAGCTTACTGTAAATAAACAGAAGTGCTTTACTCACCCAAATAAAAAGTTTTCAGGAGAGAAATCTGTGTAGATTAACAGTCTGTGCTCACTTAACTCTAAAATAAGTTTATTTCTTTGAGAATTACAGTTTTGTTTTCTTAACCTAACTTTACTTAACTTAGTAACGAGACCTGCTGAATTAGAAGGAAAACATGGGGACACCCCTGTTCCTTACTAGCGTTGCATAAAATAGATGTTTATTTATAGTGCACTTTATAATCGCGAAAAATACGGTACTGTATTTCTGATCGTCTATTTGCACTCTTTTTTTTCACAAAGTTGAATGAATAATAGATTAAGCATTTCTTCATGGCTTTTCATCTAATTTGCATCTAATGCTAATGCTGCTGCACCCAGCCTTACTGTAAATCTGGAATTCTAAGCTTCAGAGGTGAGTATTATCGGCCTATAGCATCTTGCTAACCCTGGCTAGCACTGCTTGAGCAGCATTAGCATTAGCCACTTACCCCGCTAAGCGGACTGTATTCTGCATTTTTAGCATGTTAAAAGAAGCTATGTGGGACAAACCGCTAGCTAATATTGCCCTGGCTTACCTGGAACCACTAATGCTAATGCTAATGCTAAAATATGAAAATCTAAGCGTACTATAAATAAACAGAAGCGCTTTACTCACCCAAACAAAGACAAATTAAGGTTTTAGGAGAGTAATCTGTGTAGATTAACATCCAGCGCTCGTTTCACTTTAAAATATACATATATATTTTTAGAATTACAGTTTTGTTTTCTTAACCTAACTTTACTTGACTTAGTTACGAGTCCTGCTGAATTAGAAGAAAAAAACATGGTGACACCACTATTCCTTACTAGTGTTGCATCATATGAACGTTCACCGATAGTGTGCCTTATAATCTAGTGCTTCGCCCTCAGCCCGCCTCCTTTTTTTCACTCAGTCGAATGAATAATAGATTAAGCATTTCTCCGTGGCTTTCTCAAACATGACAAGATTAGTTTATTTTGTGCGCATTAATGTTTAAAGAACCCCACAAGAAGCCGGGCCCCCTGATTACCTACAGAAACAAGAACCGATGGACCGGACCCAGGCGGCGCCGGCGCTGCCAGCTAAAAAGTGCATTATTTTCTGGTGCTTTTCATCTCTGAAAGGGAAGGAGGGTGAATGGCCAGAATACCCAAGGCTGTGAAAAGAGGACAGAGCACTCAAGTCTTTGGCAGGAGCAGTTGGCAGCTCACCACAGCTGAGAACAGCTGCCCATCGCCTCCGGTAGTTGGGTTAGGAACATTGCTGGGCCGGAGGGGCGATGCCACCCTGTCGAGCGACCGGCACTGCCAAGAAAATATTGACTTTCAAACCAGTGTGAATTATAGCACGCTGGTCAACTTGATAGACGACGTGTCCAGCCCTGGGAGACGCCTCTTCAGTAGAGGTCGTTTTGCATGGATTTGCAAACTATTTCTGAATCGTTCGCCCATGGCTTATTATCTTTAATCGCACTAATGATGAGCTCCATACAGTTTACTAACATTATCGGACTGTGGAGAGAAAAGCGTTGCAATATCTGCAGGCAGAAAAAAGTGGATTGCAACAGAAAATGGATTAGTTGGCAAAGGAGGAGCCAGATTTTCCCATCAGCCCCAATGAGTGAACAGGCTACAGGAGTGTAGATGGGGATACAGTATGGATGGCTTCTGGGTAATAAGGCCTGCATGTGGTGGAACCAATAGAACTGGCAGGGCTCAACACAATTGGCTCATGCTTAAAAGCATCATGTGTCCAAAACTATTTAGCTTTTATGGTGAATCTACTATTTATTATACACAGGCATTTCATTTTTAGCACCATTAAATCTGAAGGGGACTTATTAGGACCCCCAACATTTACCAAAAAAAAAAAAAAAGAAATTCTCTTCAGTTCTGTTTCTAGCAGAACACACATACTACTGAAAGTCCACTCCACGTTTTTTTTTTTTTCTTTTTCAGGTTGCCTACAACAACTCCCAGCATGTGAGTGTACCTGGAGGAGGTCACGTCAGCCCCATTACAATCCGTCATGTCCAACAATTAAATATGAATAGTGAGCTTTGCCTTATTTATGTATTAGCTAATAGAATTTTAGCTTGTTTAAAAATATTTAACACACAAATTTGTCTGTTAATTGTTGAGTTAAAAGTCAGGTTTGTGCTCTGCCGTGTGTCTGTGTGTGTTTAATGAGTGATGTTGTACGAGAGCTGGGGGCACCTATAGGAATGAACTGTTGTCTAGGCTTATTATATATATATATATATATATATATATATCAGTGGCGTGCAGTGAATATAGTGGGTACCCCTTCTGCAAATTGTCCAACCAACCCATACCCCAAACCCGAATGTATTGACTTAATTAACTTAATTCACATCAACAGCCCACAAATACAGCTACAAACTACAAAAATATACAATGTTTCACATTGAAGGACATCCTTTAAAAAAAGGTCTTTAATATGATGTGACACAATATCTGTCTCATTTGCAGCCGCAATTCCATTATAGTTAGATAACTATTGAATTAATCCAGCATGAGCTCCGTTTATTACTAAGCAACGCGTAACACCTTCAACACAGCGCTGCTAAGAAGGGGTTAGACAGTCATGGCCCCGCCCCCGTAGTGAAAATCATGAATCTGATTGGTTAGACTGTCCTTCGACTTTGCTAATATACTCATTACTACACCCTTCTAAAAATCAGGAGGAGGGTCACGCAGACACGTGGGGGGCACAAGCCATTTTAAAAAGCTTTGATTGGTTAAAAACTGCTGCCAGTCAGATAAGAGTCCTGTAGCAACTAAAAAACACAGACTAATGCTTTAAATTAGTTGCTGTTTTTTATTTAAGTTAATTTATTAAATAAATTCCTACATTTACAATCGCTATGATATATATGTTTCCTGCTTAAAAATTATGTAATTATTTAAAAGCATTTATTGTCACCCCTCCTCTGAACGGTTAGAAGGGCCTCACTGCACAACACTGATATATATATATATATATATATATATATATATATATATATATATATAATAGTTAATCAATATTAGCTTGCAGCAATGCACCGTATGTTTCGTACTATAAGGCACACTTATCTTTTCTAAGTAAGCTTAGATTCTCAAATTTCTCCAGCACTAAATTTAAAGTATTAGTTCAGCCGCTAGCCGGTAATGCTAATACTGCTCCAGAAGTGCTAGCTGGGGTTAGCAGTAGGCTACAGAGCGATAATAATCACCTCTAAAGAGCAAAAGAGCTAGCGCTTAGTGACTAATGCTAATGATGCTCCAGCAGTGCTGGAGAAACTTCACTGAAACTCCTGTATAACTCTGTACTTCAGCAGAGTTGCTTTACTGCTCCTTATTACTTGACCGGTAGAATTCATACACAAGGAGCACCAGATTATAAGGAGCACTGATGATATTTGGAAAAATTAAAAGGTTTTAAGTGCACCTTATAGTGCGAAAATACGGTATTTAGTTTTAACAAGTAACTTTTAACAAGAAACTGAATAAAGTTAGTTGAGGTGATTAGCTTGCTATAGTTTTTTTACGCTTTGTACGTGTAGCTCGGAAAAAAGTCAAAAAATGATGACCAATATTTGCCCATATCAATCTAAATGTATAAATATTTATTGTTTCTGGTCAAATTGTATAATTCTTCTCAATATTAGGGCTGGAACTAATGATTTTTTTGGAAGTCGACTAATCTGATGATTGTTTTTTGATTAGTCAATTAGAGACACTAAACTAATAGACTAAATTAAGAGTAAACTTTGTGAGTGAGCCATTTACCCATCTTCTATTGCGTTTTTGTCCCCAGTAAATTGTGTAGTGCAGTACTGTTGTAGTCAACAATTTTAAATAATCGACATTGTCCAATATATGTCCAATATATCGACGAATCGTTGCAGCCCTACTCAATAGTATTCTCAAATCCGATCTGACACTTCTTTTTTTTTTGTGATTTCTGAAGATCGTAATAAATAAAGAGTATAATAAACCAGTTGGAAAAAGCGTGTACCAAAAGAGTGTACCATCCATCTTTCATCACGGCAGCATGCGATGACGAAGAGCAAACGTGAAAGGTTACCGATGTTTTCACATCCCGAAGCTTTTATTCGTAGCAGCGTAGAAAGCATGACTACACGGGTCTATCCGGAGTTCATGCACTTCAAGCTGACAATTAGGTTTAAGTTTGATGACAAGTGCTCCAATAGAGCCCACCTGAGCGCATCTGTCATTCCCCATCTACTAAAATCCCCCAGTTCTGCTCCTGACGGACCCCATTGTGTGAAGGCTTTTAACCGTAGCCTCTGAATTATGGAGGAACCCCCCACACCTGGGAGAATGTCATGCACTGTGGAATAGCGCTCCTCACTCTGTGCCTTTTGGAAATGATCTGATCTCATTCATCCAGGCCTGTTACTGTCAGCATTAAGGAGCTGCTGCCATCCAGAGCCCTGATTCTTCTCCAGCAGCAATCCTCCCTCAGCACCTGCACTCAGCCTTCAGAAGATCCAGGTCACCATGATCTGAGCCAGGCTTTGCGTATGAAGAGATAAATGGTAACAATTCCGTTTATAATGCATAATATACTGTAGCATACAGTAGCATGCAAATGTATTTGCACTCTTATAGACCCTAGTGAAAAAGAGTAGAGTAAAGTATACTATGCATTATTATCAGTGATGGTATGGTAACTTTGAAAAAGTAATCTGATTACTGATTACTCCTTTAAAAAGTAACTTAGTTACTTTATGGATTACTTGATTTTAAAAGTAACTAAGTTACTTTACAAGTTACTTTATTAGTTACTTTCAGCAGCTGCAGACACCACCTCCCGCCGCCTTAACATAAACATTATAACCAGTTTTGCCCATACTCCCTTTATTGGAAAATGCATTTTTAACAGCAACAATTTATCTCTAGACATTCAAAGTTAAACTATTTCCTGAAAAAAATATTTTTTTTTCTTGATTTCACTTAACATAAATACTTGTTTTTATAAAAATATATAAAATAAAGAAAGTCTTTCTTGACCTGACATATTTAACACTGTAAAACTGAACATTGAAGCTGTTGTTCTCTGCAGGGCAGCAAGGAGTGGTTTTATAAAACAGAACCGTGTATATGGTCTAGACCAGGGATCATATATGCGGACTGTGGTCCGGGTCCGGACCCAGACGTTGTCCAATGCCGACCCAAACCGATAAACTACTGAGAAGGATTTAATTCTGACCGTGTTCATTTAAAGCATCAGAACTTTTCTTGTCTTTACGGTATACGCGCTCTGCGGCACAGAAAACTCACAGACCAATCACGTGTGGTGTAAAATCTTCAAACGCTCTCCTCGGCCAATCAGATCTGTGTAGACCGCTACCCTGGCTAGTGAATTGGGACGCGGCCGAAAAAAAAACGCCTTTATAAAGAGATAGGGAGTCCGAGAACTGGCGGAAAAACGAGAACGGGTGGAAACTAAAGACACGCCGAGAGAGAGAGAGAGAGAGACAGGGGAGGAATGTAAAGTTAAGAGTGAAAAAGGGGAGTGCAGTGAGTAAACCAGTGGTTGTACCTCATTAACAGAAGAGAGATGCGTGTGATTGGGGGAGAGCGGAGGGGGGGATGGGGAAGGGAGAGCGGTGTGTGTGTGAGGTGGAGATAGAGCTGGGCGATATGGGAAAAAATCTTATCACGATATAGTTTTCCATATCAGTCGATATCGATATGTATCACGATATAAATCAAATCACTTTGTGTCACACTTAAAGGTTTGTTTTTATTAGTGAGAGAATAAGGGAGTGATGGAAGTTTTATCACAATATTTTTTTCTGTATCTCCATAATTATTAGGGCTGGCCCGAATAGCATTTTTTGAGCTCCGGATATTTGGCAGTAATTGGTAGCGAATATTCCAATATTAGTTTTTAAAAAAAACAAATTAATCATGAACGCGAGCCAGAACCCGAGCTTGAACGTCAGCCTGACTCAGGCGCTGCATGAACTCGGGCTTTTTTCCAATTTTTTCCAATTTTCCATGACTGAAAAAAAAACTTGGGCTATAAGCTCAATATTAAATATTTCGTTTGTTTAGAAATTATTTTATATTCTTAAACCATGTTAAATTATATTAGATTAGTAGGGCTGGCCCGAATAGCGTTTTTTGAGCTCAGAATATTGGGCACTGATTGGCAGCCAATATTGGAATATTTGTTTTTAAAAAGACGGATTAAAAACTGATTAAAGTAAAACAAAAATTGCAACTCGGCCCCTTTAATTCACCACAAAGTTTTCCAAGACCCAGCCGGGAAAAAAAAAGATTTCCCACCTTTTCCTCAGCTGGGTCGGGCTCAAAAAATGATTTGTGATAGGCTGTTTTTTGGTTTGTTTGTTTAAGCACTTAGGCTTTTGTACTGCTGCAGTGCAATATTTAGATTTTATATTCTGAAATTCGTTAGGTTTTATTTCTTTTAGCATTTTGAACTTTTTTTCCAATTTCAAATTTATTTTTTTCTGTTCGTTATGTTCTATCGGTCCTTGCGTTTTTTGTAGTTGAAGTTGAATTTAATATTGAAGTTCAATATTTCTAATTTATATTTTGAAATTCGTTAGATTATATTTATTATTGTATTTTGAGCTCACTTTAGTTGGTTATTTTCCAAATTCATATCTATTTTTCTGTTATTATTAAATGTTATTAGCTTATTAGCTTAGCTTGTCATTTAGCATACAGAACTTCTCACGGATTTTTAATGAATGTTGATTTATTAATTTAAAAGCTGTACCTTATTAAAAGTATTTTAAGCCAGACAGACACTGTGTGATTTTTTAATGAGTTTATCTGCACTTTTAAATGGTTTGTCCTGTAGGAAACGCACACGATTTGTATGCTGACACTGTTGTCTGACTGAGGAGCTGCTTTCCGTCAAATGCAGCCTGTAGGCAGGAAAAAATCCAGCCAGAACCGACCATATCATGAGCCAGTTTTAAAGCCAGTAATTTAGTAGAGCATTAAACTACAAATCTGAGATGTACCTGCTGTACTTCTTAATCTCTGCCCCCAAAACGGTCCATTAACTTGCTTGACAGACGCGTCAAATCCCCCGCGAGCACGCGCGGCGCACAGCGCACCGATTAATTCATGCGTTGAGCTTTAAACGCGCAGCTGAGCTGTAATTGGGGAAATATCACAAAAATCACAGTGTGATTTGTTACATTAAAAAAAAGACCATTTTCTTCCGCCTAATCTGAGAGGAAAGCGGTGTTCTCGACCGGCCCGAGTTCATGCAGCGCCTGAGTCAGGCTGGCGTTCAAGCTCGGGTTCGGGCTCGCGTTCAGGCAGATAATCTAAATGATAAATGATTTTGTGTTTTTGCACTTGGGCCATAAGCTCAATATTAAAAAGTTCGTTTGTTTAGAAATTATTTTATATCCTTAAACCATGTTAAATTATATTAGATTAGAGGAAAGTCATTTAGACATCATTCTTAAGGTGTTTTTGTCCTGTTACCGCTCCGCAAAAAAACCTCTTCCTTTAATCCGCGCCCCACATACACATTTTTGCAGCACCTGCCCCGAGGTCCTAATATAAATTGAATTAATTACATTTAGTGCTTAAAATTTACTTAAAATTTATTTAAAACGTGCTGAACAGTGCGGCCGTTTATTCCCAAAGTACAAACACTATGGTTGTTTGCGTGTGTCGGGCCATACTCCACTATTCTTTAGGGTTTTTTGTTGCATGCATGAGAATAACTATTACAATTTTCTTAACTATTTATTAATTTGCTCCAGCGTCTTCTGGATTGATTACACGTTGTGTTTTCGTTGTTTGCCGCGCCACTTAGACGGAAATGGAAATGAATGTTTATCGAATTCTATTGCACAGGCTTATCATCGTCATCGAGGGAAAAATTATCGCGAAACAAATCGATATCGTTATATCGCCCAGCACTAGGTGGAGAGAGAGAGTAACGCACAGTGACTTGGATAAGTATTTTAATCTGATTACTGGAATGGAAATAGTAACGTGTTAGATTACTCGTTACTGAAAAAAAGGGTCAGATTATTACTAAGTAACGCATTACTGACATCACTGATTATTATTATTATGCTATAGTGCACTAAGGTGCTCTAGTAGCCACCTTCAGAGAGCTTGCCATTGTTTTAGCTCATTTTAGTTTTTTTTTTTTTTAACGATCTTTTGTATGTTTTAAGTTTCTTTCTTTTTTTTGTTAAAGTTTTATTTTTTTTAATGTTGGTTTGTTTTAGCTGTTTTTTTCTTTCCAATTTATTTTTAGTTTCTTTTTTTTTCTGTTATTATTTTTAGGTGTTGCTTATTTATATTTTACTCTTTTATGTGTAAAATCACAAAGATTTTATGATTCCTACTCTTATATTATTATTTTTAAAATTACTATTCTTTTTTTAAATAATTCTTATACCTTATTAAAATTGTGTTTTTTTTATTTTTTTATTACTTATTTCATTCTATCTAATTGTTGTTGTTTTTGTTGCTGTCCATCTCTTCCCTATGTAATTGCTCAGCTGCATTGTAAATGAAGGCCACCCTCAATGTACTCCGAGTTTAAATAAATGTTGATTGATTGATTATTAATCAGTATATTAATAAATATTAATAAATGGCTAATGGTGTAGCACCACATGTAAAAGTGACTCAAATCTGATGTGAAAAGATCTCGGGTGGGTGGTTGGATAGATAGATAGATAGATAGATAGATAGATAGATAGATAGATAGATAGATAGATAGATAGATAGATAGATAGATAGATAGATAGATAGATAGATAGATAGATAGATAGATAGATAGATAGATAGATAGATAGATAGATAGGGGCTCCTCCCCTTAGTTCCTAAAAGGAACTCTTGATACTTTAGAAAGCCAACAATTCCAGAATAGTCAAATATTCCCATAAACACACTCATAAACCTTGTAGAAAGCCTCAAACAGCAGTGGTATAGCTGTAAAGGATGGGCCAATCTTAATAAACCCTACAGATTACAGAGATACAGGACTACAGTCTGTACTCACAGAACTACATATTGTCCTTTATAATCAGTAGAGCTGATAAATTGGTAATGGTATAGCACTCAAATCTGTTTTGTGCCAAGTGTAACGTTTGGTTGAGGGGGGATTATGGTATGGGGTTACTTTTCAGGAATTGGGCTCCACCCCAACGTTCCTGAAAGGAACTAGTGATGGTCTGGGGCTGCCTTGCTGCTTAAGGGTCTGGACAACTTGCTGTAATAGATGGAACCAGTATGATTCAGATGGACATTTCTGGGAGAACGGTACTTGTTTGACTGCTTTGCGCCTAGTGTAAGTTTGGTTGAGGGGGGATTATGGTATTGGTAACTTTTGATACTTCAGTAGAACAAGATTCTCCCAACTTTGTGGTGAAAGTTTGGACACTGGGAGCCAAATCTTCTCGTCCAACATCAGTGTCCAACATCACCTCACATTTGCGCAAAAAATCCCACACTGCAAAAAATCCATTGGCAAACACTAGACAAAGTATATGTAAATTAAGACAAAAATGCTTAAATTAAGCAAAAAAATACCAATGGGGTGAGCAATGTTTTCTTAGTAAGATTTTTTTTTTTTAAATAAGCAATCGCAAAGTATCAAAATGAGTGAAATAAGCTGAAATCGAGCAAAAATTGTTTTTTTTATGGTTTAAATTTGTACACAAGAATCAACATAACTTGACTAGTAACTTTTTTGTGCTTATTTTAAGTCTAAATTACTTTAAAAAAAGGTAAAATAATCTTACACTTATAATGCTTAGTAAGTCCAAAAAATTTATCAGAGAAAAAAATAAGATTTATTTTTTGTTAAAACTGGTTAATTTCACTTGCTAAGAATAATGTTTTTTTTTTTTTGCAGTGCATAAACACACTCCTAAACCTTGTGGAAAGCCTTTCAGGACTACAGTCTGTACTCATAGAACTACAAACTGTCCTATATCATATATCTAGATCAGTAGAGCTGATAAATGATAACGTTTTAGGACCTCGTGCGAAAGTGACTCAAATTTGATGTGAAAAAGATTTCTCTTTTCTGAATTATGGAGGACCCCCCCCCCCCCCCCCCCCCACCCACCCATGCACTGTGGAATAGCGCTCCTCACTCTGTGCCTGTTGGAAATGATCTGATCTCATTCATCCAGGCCTGTTACTGTCAGCATTAAGGAGCTGCTGCCATCCAGAGCCCTGATTCTTCTCCAGCAGCAATCCTCCCTCAGCACCTGCACTCAGCCTTCAGAAGATCCAGGTCGTGATGATCCGTCAGCAGATACACATCACCACTGTTCCTGCATGTGGGTCGACTCCTGCTTAAAGTTATTTACTCGTCTTATGCAGAACTCTCTCTTTCTATCCATCGAGGATACGGTTCTGAGCTCTCTTCTCCTGTCTGACGCGAGCGGGAGGATGCGCCGGGATCAAAAGACTGCAGTTAGAGGGCTTGTCATCCGTGTCAACTCCGTAATCTCCTGGCCCGTCCTGAAACGGCGCAGATCGTTCGCTCGCTCTTCAAACTATCAGGGTGGCTTTTAAGTCAAATCATTCCCTGAAAACTGGGGAAATTCCTGTTAACCCTTGAATCAGAGTAGATGTTTGTGCATTTATACACTCTGATTTGTTTGAACTCTAGTTTAAAACCTGAAACTCATATAAAATATAGATTAATTAAGCGTTTATTTCTTTTATTGTTGATGATTAAGGCTCACAGCCAATGAAACCCCCCCCAAAAAAATCAGTGTCTCAAAACAAAAAATAAAAAAAAATTCCTACAAAGTTCCTACCATCAGTCATGGTTTCCTCTGCATGAATGCTTTAGTAGATTTTGAGCAGAGTTTAGGTTGCTAAGGTGTTGCGAACTGGTTGCTAGGCAGTTGCTATCATATCCAAAGGGGTTACCAAGGTGTTGCTAAGGTGTCTGTGGTGGGTGCTAAGGTGTAGTAGCTATTGTATCTGTGGTGGTTGTATGGGGTTGCTAAGTGGTTGCTAGGTTATTGGTAAGGTGTTGCTAGGCAGTTGCTATCATATCTAAAGCAGTTACCAAGGTGTTGCTAAGGTGTCTGTGGTGGGTGCTAAGGTGTTGCTATGGTATCTGTGGTGGTTGCTAGATGATTGCTATGGTGTTGCTAAGTGGTTGCTAGGTTATTGCTGAGGTGTTGCTAGGCAGCTGCTAACAAATTACAGGCTGCTAAAGTGCTGCTAGGTTGTCTGTGGTGGTTGCAATGGTGTTGCTACGGTATCCGCAGTGGTTGCTACGGTGTTGCTAAGCAGTTGCTAGGTGGTTGCTAAGGTGTTGCTATGGTATCCGGTGGTGCTTGGTGGTTGCTATGGTGTCTGTGGTGGTTGCTATGGTGTTGCTAAACGGTTGCTAGGTGATTGCTAAGGTGTTGCTAGGTGGTTGCTATGGTATCTGGTGGTGTTTGGTGGTCGCTATGGTGGTTGCTATGGTGTTGCTAAGCGGTTGCTAGGTGATTGCTAAGCAGTTGCTAGGTGGTATGGTTGCTATGGTATCTGTCTGGGTTGCTATGTAATTTCTAAGCAGTTGCTAAGTGGCTGCTACGGTGTTGCTAAGCAGTTGCTTTGTGGTTGTTATGGTATCTGGTGGTGTTTGGTGGTTTCTATGGTGTCTGTCTTGGTTGTTTTGTAGTTTCTAAGCAGTTGCTAGGTGGCTGCCAAGGTGTTGCTACGGTATCTGTGTTGGATGCTAAGTGGTTGCTAGGTGGTTGCTAAGGAGTTGCTATGATGTCCTTGGTGGAAAAAGCTGCTCTAAACAAGTAAGTTTCCAGTGTAGACCTAAAGATTGAGACTATTTCTGTCACTGTTTAACAAGAAGACCATTTCCTTTCTTTTTCACCAGATCTTATAACGCATCGTAAGCAGGACAGCGTTTACAGACGTCGCCTTTATCATCTTTAAAACGTTCGTAAGTGACACTTTAGTGAAGGACAGTGTTCATAAGGCTAAACCGCTTGTACCTAAGCCTTTTATGACAGATAATATAAAGCTAACAGCCTGTTTAATTCTGCGCTATAAAGAGAAAGGTCAGAAAATAATCAGACAGCAATGAGTTACGAGTATTTATGGTAGATTAACCTTCACAGGGTGTCCTGTCTCAGGTTCTCGCTCATATATATTAAAATACACTGTGCGATATAGACATTTACACTCTCAAAAATGTGTATAAATAGTAATGAGTGAGCTGCATGTCCTCAGTGCTGATTGTGAATAGTTCTAGTGAATATATTGACTTGAATATGCAATAAATAATTTGCTAATTGTCCTCGTTTTGTTCCTATAAAATGTACCACACCCCCACAATTAAGGCAATCAAGCTTTATGTCCAGTACAGTGGAAAAAATACTCTAGATGGCGGTTTCTGAGGCTGGTAACTCTGAGGTATCTCATATATTTCTTATTTCCTAGAGTGGTCCTGATTAATGCCAGTTCCAATGCCAATGCCAGTTGGTTTAAGTTTGTGGTTGCAAGGTGACAAAATGTGAAAAAGTTCAAGGAGTATGAATACTTTTGCAAGCCATTGTATGTCTTAATTTACATATACAGGGGTTGGACAATGAAACTGAAACTCCTGTCATTTCAGTGTGGGAGGTTTCATGGCTAAATTGGAGCAGCCTGGTGTTCAATCTTCATTAATTGCACATTGCACCAGTAAGAGCAGAGTGTGAAGGTTCAATTAGCAGGGTAAGAGCACAGTTCTGCTCTAAATATTGCAATGCACACAACATTATGGGTGACATACCAGAGTTCAAAAGAGGACAAATTGTTGGTGCACGTCTTGCTGGAGCATCTGTGACCAAGACAGCAAGTCTTTGTGATGCATCAAGAGCCACGGTATCCAGGGTAATGTCAGCATACCACCAAGAAGAACCAACCACATCCAACAGGATTAACTGTGGACGCTGTAAGAGGAAGCTGTCTGAAAGGGATGTTCGGGTGCTAACCCGGATTGTATCCAAAAAAACATAAAACCACGGCTGATCAAATCACGCAGAATTCAATGTGCACCTCAACTCTCCTGTTTCCACCAGAACTGTCCGTCACCACAATAAATTATTGTGCTCTAAAACCAGGTGTTTCAGTTTCATTCTCCAACCCCTGTATATTTTGTCTATTTGTTGCCAGTGGATTTTTGCAGTGTAGATTAGAGGTCTGGAGGAGAAATCTGAAGTAGACTAAAGTAAGAAGCAGTTTTTAGTCTTTAGGAGGGCAGTTCGTACTCTAGCTGTGGTGGAACCACACTGGCAGTAATAAACGTCAAGCTCACTTCAGAGCTCTCCCACTCCCCTGCGGTCTGAACACAGCTGCCTCCACCTGCTGAGCACCTCCACCCCCCTCCACCCGTCTCCTTCGCTTCATAAGCATACCTGTGAATATCACAGAACATCCCACAGGCCATAATTAGCTCCATCACCCAGCGCTCCAAATCAGACGCACGAAAAAAAAAAAAAATCCAACACGCAACAAATGAACACTGCATTTCATCCTGTTCCGCTGATTTTCCCCCCCGACAGCTCTCTATTTCCACCACCCAGGAAAGCCGAGTCGCCCGGATCACAGTGAACGCTAATGACAGCAGTGTTGAAAACACAGACCTGCTCCATATTGGAGGGGTCGGTGTGTTTGCACTCAGACAGATGGGCTGGAAAGCGCTGGGTTCTGAGTTATTCATGTTGAGAGTATGCGGAGAGTACAGGCTCTGTGTTTCTGAAAATACCACTCTGTCCCGCAGAAAAACTGAGAAAAGTAGTTAAAAAAAAACAAAAAAAACCTTTGCCCAGTTTTAATCTCAATAAAACTAAACGAAAATGAAACAGCATGAAAACGCTTCTTGTTTAAATTGTTTGGTTTAAAGCACAGCAATCACAATTTGGCGATCAAAAGCCGAGCCATCAACCGCACACAGTGTCAGTAACAGTCTTTGCTATCATAACAGCAGGAAAAGTACACTGTAAACCCATACGATGTTTGAACTCAAATGATTTAAAGTCTGTTTTACATAAAATCTGACATTTCTAAACAATACTCAACTAGTTTGAGTTATTCGAACTGATTTGTAGGCACCTAAACATTCAAACTGAGATCTTTGATCATCACTGATCATCAGTAAATTTTACTTTTATTTTAGAAAAATCAAGGGATCAGAGTTTGGTGGAAGAGTGGAGAGACACACAGTCCAAGCTGCTCGAGGTCTAGTGTGTTTGCGGATTTCATTTTCCAGCAGGATTTGGCACACTGCCCACACTGCGACACCAAAAGTACCAACTGGTCTTAAATAATATTCAAATTTTCTGAGACACTGATTTTTGGGCTTTTCATTGGCTGTAAGCCTATAATAATCATTAACAATAAAATAAATAAAAACGCTTAAAATAGATCAGATCTGTGTGTAATACAGTCATATGAAAAAAAGTTTGGGCACCCCTATAAATCTTAATCAGCTCTTTGGAGGTGGTCTGTGGATTGTCCTTGACTGTTCTCATCATTCTTCTTCTCTGCCTTTCTGATATTTTTCTTGGCCTGCCACTTCTGGGCTTGACAAGAACTGTCCCTGTGGTCTTCCATTTCCTTACTATGTTCCTCACAGTGGAAACTGACAGGTTAAATCTCTGAGACAACTTTTTGTATCCTTCCCCTGAACAACTATGTTGAACAATCTTTGTTTTTAGATCATTTGAGAGTTGTTTTGATGAGCCCATGATGCCACTCTTCAGAGGAGATTCAAATAGGAGAACAACTTGCAATTGGCCACCTTAAATACCTTTTCTCATGATTGGATACACCTGGCTATGAAGTTCAAAGCTCAATGAGGTTACCAAACCAATTTTGTGCTTCAGTAAGTCAGTAAAAAGTAGTTAGGAGTGTTTAAGTCAATAAAATGATGGGTGTCCATACTTTTGCACTGGTCAAATTTTGGTTTAATGCATATTGCACATTTTCTGTACAATAAACCTCATTTTAATCCTGAAATATTACTGTGTCCATCAGTTATTAGATATATCAAACTGAAATGGCTGTTGTAGACACCCAAATATTTAGAACTAAACGTATGCGTTTCACATTTTAAACTGAATTACTGAAATAAAGTAACTTTTCAATGATATTCAATTTTTTTAGATGCACTAGTATATACTGTATTTAAGAGCGTGAACTGTGAATCACTGGTGCGACTGGAGTGTGAAGTGGAACATATGTGGTGTGGTGTGTCTGTGGGTTGGTGTGTTGGTGGTGGGGGTGGAGTCTGTGTGTAAATCTGGAGGGTGGAGGATGTTACAGTGTTGTGAGGTGGTAAACAGGTCCTGTGGGAGTGTGATACTGCTGATCTGTGGGATGGTGCGAGTTACCGACGTTTCTGAGGAAAGGAAAACGTGACAGAATTGAGTTTTCAAGGCGCCGCTGACTGCGGTACTTCAGGGGAGCCACGTCTCATATCAACTTCCTGCTGACCTTCAGCATATCTGAACACGAGAGAACCCACAGGAGCACTGCTGAGGAGCTTCTGTAATCACTACACCCTAGTGAACAAACAATAGATTAAATTGTAATAAGAATTATTATGCTATAGTGCTCTAAAGTGTTCTTGTAGCCACATTATTATTAATCAGTATATTTAAAGAGTGATAAAATGGAACAACTTTTTTGATACTTATTATACTTTAATCACAGTATAAAAATACTACAAAAGTATTACTTTTTTAAATTGTGCTAATTGTACTTAATTGTACTAAAATGGAACTAAAGGTTTAAATATACTTAAGTAATGTTTAAACATACACTGAAAAAAATATGCATAAAATTTACTTTAAAAAAGTTTCCCAACTTTCTGCATTTGCTTTTTTTAAGTAAATTTAATTTCAGATAAATTTAAGTAACTTCAACTCGGTTTCAAGACTTAAATGTTACACAAATTAAATAAGAAAGGATTGATTCAGTAAAAATAAATGAAGTAAAGTTTACTAAAAGAAAGGATTGATTCAGTAAAAATAAATGGAGTAAAGTTTAATTAAAGAAAGAATTGATTCAGTAAAAATAAATGAAGTAAAGTTTACTAAAAGAAAGGATTGAATCAGTAAAAATAAATGAAGTAAAGTTTACTAAAAGAAAGGATTGATTCAGTAAAAATAAATGAAGTAAAGTTTACTAACAGAAAGGATTGACTGAAGTTCAGTTCACTGATTTACTCTGTGTAACATTTAAGCCTTGAAACCAAGTTGAAGTTACTTAATTTTTTCTGAAATTAAATTTACTTAAAAAAATGCAGAAAGCTGCAAAAGTTTTTTTTTAAAGTAAAATTTACTCATCATTTTTTCAGTGTAGTACAAGAAATTATGATATGCATGTACTGTTCCTTAAGTTATAGCCACAACCAGTATTTATATTTACTAGTAATTTTATTGTAAACTAAAAGAGGTGTGAAGAACCTGTAAATTTGCATCTTTAGCAATGTGTTAAACCTTCACTCATCCTCTGTATTACCTCTAATATAAATCTTCTTTATGGAATAAAACACAGTTTTTCTATGGCAATACTCAAATTACCTGTTTTAGCACCTTTATTTTTAGAAGTGTATACAGTTCCTCTCCATATGGAGGCTTTCAGCACCTCCTGAATGTGTGAACTTCCATTGATTTCACTTCATTTCATGCAATAATTTACACCAATCAAGCATAACATTATGAGAACTTATGTTTTTTCACATCCATTATGTGTTTTATTTGGTGTTTTTCAGCTCCACTAATACTCCATTAATAATAATGCTGTAGTTCTGTATCTGTTTATCTCTGTACTTTATTTCTGTCCTCATTCCACTCTGTTCTTCAATACTTAGAACCATGGTGGTGTTTTTTATGAGGCTGTGGGCCCACTGTAAAAAAAAAAAAAAAAAAAATGCAAACCATCACTGATTGGTGGAAACTTCACACTAGACCTCGAGCAGTTTGGACTGTGCGTCTCTCCACTCTTCCTCCAGACTCTGCTCCCTTGATTTACTTTAAATGAAATGTAAAATTTACTGATGATCAGTGATGGTTTGGAGAGTCATGTCTGTCATCTGCTGGTGTTGATCCACTGTGTTTTATTATCAAGTCTAAAGTCAGTGCAGTTTAGTTTTCCCACAAAATAAAACTTACAGCACTTCATGCTTCTTCCCTCTGCTGCTGACAACTAACTTTTATGGAGATGTGGATTTCATTTTCCAGCAGGATTTGGCACACTGCCCACACTGCCAAAAGTATCAATTGGTTTTATGCAATATTCAAATTTTTTGACACGCTGATTTTTGGATTTTCATTGACTATAAGCCATAATCAACAACAATAAAATAAATAAACACTTAAAATAAACTATTTTTATAGAGATGCGGTTACGGATTTCATTGTCCAGCAGGACTTGGCACACTGCCCACACTGCCAAAAGTACAGATTGCTCTTTTGATATATAGTATTCTAATTTTCTGAGAGACTGATGTTTAGATTGTTTTATTGGCTTTAAGCCATAATCACCATTAACAATTAAAGAAATATATGTTTAAAATAGATCACTCTTTGTGTTTAATACATCTATATAATATATACAGCTCTGGGAAAACAAATTAAGAGAGCACTTCAGTTTGTGAATCAGTTTTTTTCTGATTTTGCTATTTATAGGTTTATATTTGAGTAAAACGATCATTGTTGTTTTATTCTATAAACTGCGGACATTTCTCAATGTTCTCAAATTCCAAATAAAAATATTGTCAATTACAGCATTTTTTTTTTTTAGCAGAAAATGAGAAATGAAAATGAAATAACAAAAAAAAAAAGATGCAGATCTTTCAGACCTCAAATAATGCAAAGAGAAAACAACAAGTTCATGTTCATAAAGTTTTAAGAATTCAGAAATCAATATTTGGTGGAATAACCCTTTAACCCTTGTGTGGTGTTCGGGTCTGTGGGACCCGTTTTCATTTTTCAACAAATGATACAAAAAAAAAAAAAAAATTCTAACTCAAACTCATTGGCATTGGTTCATTTTTTTGTGAAAAACATATATCAAAACACATTTTCCATAAACACACACTGTACCCCCCCCCCCACACACACACACACATTTATATTACATACAGTATGTTTGGCCAAGGGCTAATAAACATTGCTTCATTTGTAAATTTGAAACTAAACAAATTTTCTACTCATATCTTGAGTTTAATTCATTTTCTTTTACATTTTATTAAAAAACTAATAAAAAAAGAGTAGCACTTTTTAAAAGAAATGTAACATAAGAAAGGTAAAGGGCAAATATTAACCATGTAAGCTGTTTATATTGATTGCAATTTAGGTGAAGCGAGCATGTGTAAAGCATTTTAATGTAAAATTGCTTAATTTTGCTGAATTAAATACAAGTAACAAAGTAAACAAGTAACAAAAATATGAACACCACACAGGGGTTAACTGCTTAATCACATTTTTTCATGCATCTTGGCATCATGTTCTCCTCCTCCACCAGTCTTACACACTGCTTTTGGATAACTTTATGCTGCTGCACTCAAGACTCAAAAATTCAAGCAGTTCATTTAGTTTGGTTTGATGAAGCTAAAAGTAACTTTTAAAAAAATGAATAATGGGTGTAGAAACAAAAAAAATCATAAGGTCATAATGTTCTGCTTGATCGGCGTGCTCGGTCTCTAATTTCCGTTTTTTAACAGTTTGTCTCTGAGCCGTTTCTCGCTCAGCTGTCTGGTTAAAGAAATGCGTAAAGAAGCGATCTTGGTGTTGGAGATTCGCACACACACCCAGTGCTCCCCTGACCCGATAACGCCGGCTTCAATATCGGGCTCGTGCGCAGCAGATGTTCACAGTCCTAATTCTGTTTACTTCACAGGAGAGGAGAGGGAATTGAGGAGGCAGTCACGCTGCCGTACCGCTCGAACAGCTGGCGCTCCTCTCCGCCGTGCAGAGTGAAATATTGGACAGACGAAGAGTGCACATTTTTCCGAGTGGGCTTCGCTTATTAAGCTTATTGTTCTCCAGACAATGCAGAAAAAAAAAATCCACGAGAAAAGCAGCTCAAAGTTAGAGTTCTAAAAAACAAAAAAAAAAACACACTGCTTTAACCTCCAACGCTGAGAACTCATCATTAGAAAGCCTGCTCTCAAATCTGATTGGCTGAGCCGTGTTTGAGAGCATCAGTTGTAAAGTAGTGAAGAGGTAGATTTACAGTTATACAGTGAGTAGTGAATATTTGAGTAATGTTCTAATCCAGATTATGAGAAGCAACAACTCAACTACTCAACTAAGTAAAGACAAAAATCAGTCAATCCGAAACGTTACAAGAAATTTGAAAGTATCCTCAAATGCAGTCGAAAGGATTGTCAAACACGTTATGATGGAACTGGCACTCATCAGGGCCGCCCCAGGAAAGGAAGAGCAAGAGTTCCCTCTGTTGCACAGATTTGCACAACTTTAAAAATAAGTATCTTCCAAGTACAGTCACCGCAAAGACTGTCAAACATACTATGAAGGAACTGGCCCTAATCAGGTCTGCCCCAGGAAAGGAAGACAAGGCATGTCGCAATGCCCTCTCGCAACAGTCTTTTTTTTACGCCTAGCCCCCGCGCTGTTAAAATAGCATTTAGGAGTTTAGGAATAAATCTACACTGATGGTTTGGTGTGGTGGTCTGGAAGTGAGGTGTGTTCAGGTGGTGGAAAACACAGGAGTTCCACAGTCTGATTAAAACCCTGACAACAGTCAATCATCAGAGTCCATTCTTAAACCAGACTTTTAACCCAACAATAAACAGAATAAAGAATAAAATAACATTACTGTTCCCTTAAATGAGCTGCTGGTGTATCTTCACAGTGTGAACGAGCAACTCAGTTTCTGTCTCTGCTGAGACGCACAAAAGCGCCACGCTGTTAAGATACGAACAAACGCGCCAAAGTCAGAGCTCACCTGGTTCTTAAAGGGAATGATGAGCAAGTGAAGCACTGATTGGTTTATCTCACGTTACGCGCAAAATTAACCACACCCATGATTAATTAAGAGAATTAGTACATGCCTTTAGTGCGTTTTGAGCTGCACAAGGTGTATTTTTTGCATCCTCACAATACCAAAGACACAGGACACGCCCCTAAATCGAGCTGCACAATACGCATTTGACCAGTGCGCTATAGATCACTAAAATAGTGCCCAAGAGTTTCCTCTGTTGTACAGGATAAGTTCATCAGAGTTACCAGCCTCAGAAACAATGTACGTTTGGTACTGTATATGATAGAAAACCCTCACTGTCTCAGACAAAGTAATAATATATCTCCAACATTACCTTTTACTACAGAAAGGATGGAAAAAAAAACCCTTTTAATTTTCAATGAATGTCAGCGTAAAAATATTTTATTCAGAGTAATTTCAAGCATCATCCCATTTTGACACAATAAAAGGAATATTCAAATAATATCCACAGAAAAGTTCAATAAAAATGAAGAAATAAGGTTTTTGTGACAGCTCATCTTTTTTATTAATATTTAAAAATTTTCATGATTCCTCTATAAAAGGAAAATTTATTTTAACAGTGCAATGAACTTACCCTTTATACATCCAAACATATACCAACTAAAATACTAACCAGATCTTCCCACTTTATTTTACTGGTCCTTATATTGTGTCCACACACACACACACACACACACACACACACACTCACACACTCATTTACCATACAAATAAATAAATGCATAAATGAATGAATGAATGAATGAATGAATGAGAATCACTACAAAGATGGTGGCACAAGCAAAACCGAAGAAGAATCCCACAAGTTTGAGTATTTTCCTTGTTAAAAATGACAATAACCATTATATTACCATCATTTAATAAGTCGTTTTAATATTTTATGGCCATTTTTTATAACAAGATTTAAAAACAAAAAAATCTAGCAGTTTATCTAGCTAGCTAACTTTCCCGTTCCACCTTAAATGGTACAACATATGGCAGAGACTGTAGCATTTAAGGTGGAACAGAAAAAATAAAATAAAATAAAATAAAAGCTAATAAAATCTAATTTCAGGTCTCCGTCACAGAGGAATTAAGGAATGGCAATAATAATAAAGTTCTGCACCATCTCTCCCCTCTTTTTGAAGACATACGATAAATCCCTAAAGTTAGCAATTACTAGTCTGTATTTTTTGCACTATAAGGCGCACTTAAAGTCTTTTAATTTTATCCAAAAATCGCCAATGCGCCTTATGTATGAATTCTACCAGTCAGGGATTAAGGAGCAGTAAAGCCACTCCACTGACATACAGCATTATAAGCGTTATAAGAGTTTCAGTGAAGTTTCTCCAGCACTAAGGCTGGAGCAGCAGTATTATCACTACCGGCTAACCACAGCGCTAGCTCTTTCTCCGTTTATTGGACGAACCACTAGCTGATAGCGCCCTGTGTTACAAAATTACTCAGGGCTCCTCAGTGTAGCGCTATCGGGTGGCATTTACTAGCGCTAAGCACTGCTAAATTTCAGAAAAATCTAAGCTTACTATAAATAAACAGAAGCGCTTTACTCTCCTAAATAAACAGTTTTCAGGAGAGAAATCTGTGTAGATTAACATCCAGCACTTGTTTGACTTGATGACACCCTTGTTCCTTACTAGTTTCGCTTAAAATGTGCCTTATAATCTGATGCGCCTTATAGCGCAAAAAATACAGTAACTAATCAGAAGCAGTTAGGTTGCTTAACTTTATATAGTGCTCCACTGCTACAGATAATATATCTATATCAGGTTCTTAACCCTTGTGTGGTGTTCGGGTCTGTGGGACCCGTTTTCATTTTTCATCAAATGATACAAAAAAAATATTTTTTCTAACTCAAAGTCATTGGCTCATTTTTTTGTGAAAAAACATATATCAAAACACATTTTCGATAAATACACACTGTACACCCCCCCCCCCCCCCCCACACACACATTTATATTACATAAAGTATGTTTGGCCAAGGGCTAATAAACATTGCTTCATTTGTAAATTTGAAACTAAACAAATTTTCTACTCATATCTTGAGTTTAATTCATTTTCTTTTACATTTTATTAAAAAACTAATAAAAAAAGAGTAGCACTTTTTAAAAGAAATGTAACATAAGAAAGGTAAAGGGCAAATATTAACCATGTAAGCTGTTTATATTGCTTGCAATTTAGGTGAAGCGAGCATGTGTAAAGCATTTTTATGTAGAATTGCTTAATTTTGCTGAATTAAATACAAGTAACAAAGTAAACGAGTAACAAAAATATGAACACCACACAAGGGTTAAAGGGTTGTCCCATTTCATACGTGAAAGATTTTACCCATTCCTCTTCTTATTCTGTTCCAAGAGGAAGGGTTACACTCCAAAACAAGGGGTAGGAGTATAAACCAGAAATGGAATTAGGCCTCATTTGGCCTTTTTTGCCAATGAAGAATTTATGAAGCCGTCTTAAAGAAAGATTAAAGGTTCCCAATGAGAAAAAAATGGAGAGAAAAGACACAAACAAATGGAAAACCAACCCAATCCAACATCATGTCTTTATCCTCCACCCAGCAGAAAGACTCCTTCATAACATAACATTTCCTTCTGTTCTCAGAACAGCCTGAGCTGAAATTACGCTAATCACACCCTGAACAGAGCGACGCTTTTCTCTTAAGAGATTACGATATTATTACAGAGAAAACGAGTGAGAGGGAGAGAGCGAGATGAAGTGATTGAGAGAGAGAAAGAGAGAGAGAAGGATATATATATATATATATATATTTATAGAGAGAGAGAGAGACTTATAATGGCCGGTTTGACTCTCCGCTCTGACTACAGATGTTGCTGCATTGTTATTGTCGCATTTTGCTCTAATTAACAGTCATCATTCCTCTATTTTCCGAGGTTCCTATGGCAACAAAGAGAAGCAGAAAAGTGGGCACATCACATTCACGGCAGGAATCCGACATGTGTAAGAGCAGGTACTGTAGACCACTGTATAAAATATACAGGAAACACAGAAAAATGGATTAAAGAAATATACAGTACATATTTCACATATTGCACCACATACAGTGTTATTAAAATACACCAGCTGTCACGCCTGGCCCTGTTTCCTGTCTGTCCTCGTGCCTGTGTTGTCCCACGTGACCCGTGCCCCTGTGTTCTGCCTGTGATTTTCCATTACCTCATGTCTCATTTGTAGCTCCACCCCTTCCCCAGGTGTTTCCACTCCCAGTGTGTTTCCTGTTTAGTTGAATAGACTTCCTCTGTCACTTGTCCTCTGTCGGTCTTTGCACTGTCTCCTGTCGTTTGTCTTCCCGTGTTCCCAGATTTTCTCTCCGTGTTTCTCTCCGTGTTTCTCTCCGTGTCTATCTTAGTTTAATCCTTGTTATTATCCTTGCCCTGTTTAATTCATAGTCTTGTTTCATTATTCATTTTGTTTTCCTTGTTTAGTCTCCCTATTTGTTTGTAGTATATATTTATCTTCCTGTTTATTCTGTTATTTTCTAGTTCCCTGTGTTTTCCCTAGTTTATTCCCTTGCCCTGTTTTAGTTTATCCCGCCTAGTTTTATAGTCTCCCCGTTTGTTTATCTTTAGTATCTCTTGTTTATCTTTAGTATCTTTAGTTATTCCCTGTTTATGTTCTTAGCTCTGTTTAGTTTCTGGTTTAGTAGCCTCCCTATTTGTTTTAGTTTTATCTTGCCTCCGTTTCTTGTTTATTTCTTTGTTTCTTGTTTACTTGTTTATTTATCATTAGTCTCTCTCTCTTGTTTATTCCTAGTTTATTTTCCAGCGTTTGTTTAGTTTCTTGTTCTCTAGTCTCCCTAGTTTGTTTTGGTTTGTTTCGCTGTTCTTTGTTTCTTTATTTATTTACTTATTTATTAAATTCTCACCTTACCTGCACATACGTCCGCCTCCTCGTCTCTCTGCCTGGGTCAAACCCTGACACCAGCTGGCATTTCAACGTTGAATAAATCCAACTGTTGGTTTTGAAAAGTGAATAAACGTTGATATATACGTTTAATAAACCATAGCTCACTAAAAGTAGACAATCCTATGGTTAACAAAGTGTTAACAATAAACTTACATCACTGTAGTAAATCTAAAGAGTATAACGATAGTTACCCACCACTACCAACCTGATTACTGAACATCTGATCTCAAAAAACACTAAAATCATTACTAAAACTGTTAGAACACGAACATGATGTTAAATTAAAAAGCAGAATAGATGCAAATAGAAGTAAAACACTTTCATTTTTCAATCCAACCGTTTTTTTTTAGAAATTCTATGGTGATTAAATGTAAAATACTGATTCAAACGGAAGAAGGTTGAGGAAATTATGTTGATTCAACGTTAAAATTTCAACGTTAGCACAACCATTGAACATTAAATGTGGGGTAACACTTTATAATACTGTTTCATAGTTAATAGGTAACTAAGCAGTAACTAAGCAGTAACTAATGAATAGTGCTGCATTAACACCTAAATCTCTTCTATTAACTACCAGGGAGTACTGAATAATTACTCAGTAGATAGTACTGAACTAATGATTATAGTAGTTCACTATTAACTCCACAATAATTACTGAGACTTACATATCTCCCAGAGAACTACTTACTAATTATGTCTCCTTTATAATAACTATTCATTAATTACTGCTCAAATCAACATTAACTACTGAAAACCCTTACATGCCACCTAGGGAGCTATAGATCTAAATCAGTCTACACAAACAATTATTCTATCAGTGGTGATATTAAAGGCATATTTGAGTGACAACATTTGTAGTAGCAGTAACCTTAATTACCTTATTATCCTCATTATCTTCCAAATATTAGCAACATATAGTAAAATACTACAGTGTGTCGTAATCTGCTTAAACCCCATTTTTAAAAGAAAAAATAATACAAAAATAACGTAATATTATTACATAGTAGACATTATTTATGTTCTCCAGAAGACTCTAAGACTGACTGTACTCAATTTTGTTTTAATGGTCACTGCTTTAATTTTCAGCACCAACCTTATAAACGTTCATCTTTAGCCTTGCAGTCTCACAGACTTTTAGTGCCCATTATTAGGGTAATTACGGTAATTTCACAGCGCCGGACCGCTAGCCTCTATCAGTGTGTTTATCTGCTGCTGCAGGTTATTCTATCAGTGGTGATATTAAAGTCAGTGACACCACTTATCATATATTAACCTTACTTACCTTAGTATGCTCAATATCTTCCAAATGTTAGACACACTGAAATGTGCAGTAGTCTGCTTAACCCCCATTTTTGTAATGTTCTGTCAGTGTGTTACAGGTGTTTATTCTAAACCTGTGCTCTTCTTCAGTCCTCCTGGAGATGTGCTCAGTAGAAGTGATGGCTCACATACAGCTTTACTCTAGGCTGTGTCCAACATCCTTATTCTGGGGGAAATCATGTTTAAATGAATAAATATTTGTGTTAGATAACGGACTAGGCATCCCTGTGTTCTTCATAGATAATTAATAAGGGGTCCCTGTCTTCAGCAGCACATGGTAACCCATTACTAACGACTGAGGAGTTACTGTGTTCTTCTTTAGGAGTTACTGCAGAACATGTCACAGTATTATAAAGGGAAATATACATTAATAATAATAATAATAATAATAATAATAATAATAATAATAATAACACACATTTAACCTAGCTAACTAACACACACACATTTAACCTAGTTAACTAACACACACATTTTAACTAGCTAACACAATTAACCTATCTAACACACACACATTTCCCCTAGCTAACTTAGCTTGCTAACTAACACACATTTAACCTAGCTAACTAACACACACGCATTTAACTTGCTAACACACATATAACCTAGCTAACTAACCCACACATAAAAGTTAACTTACCTAGCAAACACACACACATTTCCCCTTGCTAACTTAGCCAGTTAACTAACACACACATAACCTAGCTAACTTAGCTGGCTAACGCTAACTACACACACAACTTAGCTAACTTAGCTAGCTAACACACATCCTAAAGCTGGTTAACAACCCAGAGTCCTCCTCTGATCCAGGGGTAAAATAAGCTGGAAAAGATCTCAATATCTTGATTACTAGTTTATTTTCAATCAAATACAGAAATATGAAAGCAGCAGAGTCTCTCTTAATCCTCCCCCAGCAGCAGCAGCAGCAGCAGCAGAGAATTTACACGAAGGACCTGGAGAGCTGCGTCCGCTGTGAAATTACCGTAATTACCCTAATAGTGCGCAGTGAAATAAATCTCTGTGAGACTGCAAACGCTGAAGATGCACTTTTATAAGGCTGATACCTAGTATTAAAGCAATGATTGTTACATTATTACAGTCTTACAGTCATTCTTAGTCTTAGATGCCTTATGGAGAACTTTCATCAATGTCTTCTGTGCAATAATATTACGTTATAATGTTTTTTTTTTTCTTCGAAAATTGATGGTTAAGCAGAGTAATACACAAAGTAGTATTTTACTATATGTTGCTAATATTTGGAAGGAACTGAGGATAAGGTAATTAAGGTTACCGCTACTTCAAATGGTGTCACTTGCTTAATTCAAATATGCCTTCAATTAATATGCATTTAACTCAAATATGCCTGATTTAGATCTATAGTTCCCCAGGTGGCATGTAAGGGTTTTCAGTAGTTAATGTTGATTTGAGCAGTAATTAATAAGTAGTTATTATAAAGAAGACATCATTAGTAAGTAGTTCTCTGAGAGATATGTAAGTCTCAGTAATTATTGTGAAGTTAATAGTGAACTACTATAATCATTAGTTCAGTACTATCTACTGAGTAATTATTCAGTACTCCCTGGTAGTTAATAGAAGAGATTTAGGTGTTAATGCAGCACTATTAATTAGTTACTGCTTATTTACTGCTTAGTTACCTATTAACTATGGAACAGTATTATAAAGTGTTACCAAATGTGGATTCAGTGTTAAAATTTCAACGTTAGCACAACTACTACCTTTAAAAATGAAACTGAAACACCTGGTTTTAGACTACAATAATTGATTGTGGTGATGGACAGTTCTGGTGGAAACAGGAGAGTTGAGGTGCACATTGAATTCTGCGTGATTTGATCAGCCGTGGTTTTATGTTTTTTGGATACAATCCGGGTTAGCACCCGAACATCCCTTTCAGACAGCTTCCTCTTACAGCGTCCACAGTTAATCCTGTTGGATGTGGTTGGTCCTTCTTGGTGGTATGCTGACATTACCCTGGATACCGTGGCTCTTGATGCATCACAAAGACTTGCTGTCTTGGTCACAGATGCTCCAGCAAGACGTGCACCAACAATTTGTCCTCTTTTGAACTCTGGTATGTCACCCATAATGTTGTGTGCATTGTAATATTTAGAGCAGAACTGTGCTCTTACCCTGATAATTGAACCTTCACACTCTGCTCTTACTGGTGCAATGTGCAATAATTGAAGATTAGCCACCAGGCTGCTCCAATTTAGCCATGAAACCTCCCACACTAAAATGACAGGTGTTTCTCTTTCATTGTCCAACCCCTGTACTTAAAAAAAAAAAAACTGGATTGGACTGGATTTCAGCAATTATTTGAATCTGACAATCAGGCATATACTGCTAATATACTGTAACCATAAAAGACAGTTTTAAAAACAGGGAATTCAGTCCAGCTGCTTTCTTGCAGCTCCTGGAAAAATGCTTCGCTTTCTAGTAAACCTGTCCAATTTTAATGCAGTAATTTGATGAAAGTACCCGGGAACCCAAATATTTAAAAAATAGATTCACAAAACATTGAAGTTTGTGATGATTTACATTAGGCATGCAGTTTCACAATTCTAATCCAATGTGTGTCTGATACCAGTTTGCCTTCTTGCTAACAGAGCTAAAAAAAAAAGGAAACTTTAGACACAGAACACATCTTGATTGATGAAGTACATTTGAAGCGAGGGGCAGAGAGACAGTGGGGGATTGACATGGGCTTCACACTGCTGTGAGGACGAGTCAGAGCCAGCCTGATCCATCAGCTCCAATCAGATTCTTCATCTGTTCTATCCGTTCCTCTCTTTCATCCACTTCCCAATGGATACAGCATTAAAACATGTTACTGAAATTATTACATCTGAGAGTTTTATTGTTTATTTAGCTTTAGTTTAGTTTGGTTTGGTGTGGTGTGATTTGGTTTGTTTTTATATGGGTTGGTTTGGTTTGGTTTGGTGTGTTGTGATTTGGTTTGGTTTGTTTTGGTTTGGTTTGGTGTGGTGTGATTTGGTTTGGCTGGGTTTATTTGGTTGTGGTTTTGTTTGATTTTGTTTTAAATTGGTTTGGATTTAGTTTGGTTTTGGTTGGTTTGGTGTGATTTGTTCTGGTTTTGTTTGGTATTGGCTTGGTGTGGTTTAGTTTGGTTTGGGTTTGTTTGGTTTGGGGTTTGTTTGATTTGGTTTGGATGTGGTTTGAGTTTAGTTTAGTTTGCTTTTTGTTTAGTTTGATATGGTTTAATTGTGGTTTCATTTTAGTTTGGTTTGTGTTTATTTTGATATGGTTTTATTTTAGCTTAGTTTGGTTTGTATAGATTGGGTTGTATGATTTGGGGTTGGTGTGGTTTAGTTTAGATTGGTTTGGGGTTGGTCTGGTTTAGTTTAGATTGGTTTGGGTTGGTCTGGTTTAGTTAAGATTGGTTTGGGGTTGGTCTGGCTTAGTTTAGATTGGTTTGGGGTTGGTCTGGCTTAGTTTAGATTGGTTTGGGGTTGGTCTGGTTTAGTTTAGATTGGTTTGGGGTTGGTCTGGTTTAGTACAGATTGGTTTGGGGTTGGTCTGGCTTAGTTTAGTTTGGTTTGGGGTTGGTCTGGATTGGTTGGTTTGCTGTTGGTGTGGCTTAGTTTAGTTTGGTGTTGGTCTGGTTTTGTATAGATGGGTTTGGAGTTGGTCTGGATTGGTTGGTTTGGGTTGGTCTGGCTTCGTTTAGTTTGGGGTTGGTCTGGTTTAGTTTACATTGGTTTGGGGTTGGTCTGGCTTAGTTTAGTTTGGTTTGGGTTGGCGTGGTTTAGTATAGATTGGTTTGGGGTTGGTGTGGTTAAGTTAAGGTTGGTTTGAGGTTGGTCTGGTTTAGCCTGGTCTGGTTTAGTTTAAATTGATTTGGGGTTGGTTCAGATTAGTTTGCGTTGGTTTGTTTTGGGGTTGGTATGGTTTGGTGTTGGCCTGGTTTAATAAAGATTGATTTGGGGTTGGTCCAGTTTAGTCTGGTCTGGATTAGTTAAGATTGGTTTGGGGTTGGTTAGGGTCTGGTTTGGTTTAGATTGGGTTTTGGGTTAATGTGGTTTGGTTTGTTGTAGTTTGGTAACGGCTTGGTTTATTTATTTATTTTTTTTTTGTATTTTATTTGGTTTGGGGTTGGTCTGGTGTGTGGGGAGTGTGATTAAGTGACTGATTTTAAAAATTGCACATAGTCTGAAAACATATCAAGTCAAATCAAAAGTATTTTAAAATTGCAGGTGTGAACATACCCATAAAGTCAGTAAAATTAGCTTTTTGTGTCATAGGTGTGTTCACACCTAGAAGTCTGAACCAGGTTTTTGTTTTAATTGCGATGTATATTTTTGGTCTTTCAAACTGCAGTTACTTTGGTTTGTACAATGTTTAGAGATCTACAGGTTGCTTTTGCAAATGCTGTTCTGAATTCTGCCTTCTTCATACAATTGGTCAAAAAGTACAAACTATCTAGAGAAGTGTTTTTTACTTTGCAAATGTACCGAACAAAGCTTTGGTTGTTCATCACTGATGCCACCTTCTCTGGCTGTAACAAATGTTGGTCCTTTGGTTATTACCATGGTTTGCAACAGCTTTCATACCACCCATAACACCCATAGTTTATATGCCTTGCATGTTATAAATGTCTGATTTTATTTTTCTTTCTTCTGTAAAAGTTGCATTTTTTTATAGATAAGAGGTTATTGAGGCATGACAGTAATTATATGGAAATAGGCCAGTAAAAACAGCACTTTTTTATCAGTATGATAAAAGGAACATCCTAGATAGCAGATAATTCTGGGCCGAATACCAGAATTCTGGGCCTAGTTGAGGCATTTGCAGCTCTGTCATGCTGGATGAACTCTGGGCTCATTGTGGGCTCAATCTACCATATTAAATGTTTGTACAGCATTTTAGTTTTAGGCCAAAACCAGTCCAACCACAGCCAGCTGGGGCGATGTGTTGTAACTGGTCAGAAAGCGTTGCCAGTGTGGGCCAGAAGTGGGTCATGACTTGCTTGTTTGCTATTTGGAATTGCAATGTAAAATCTGTATAGATTTTGGATGCCCTGCTGCTTTAAAACTAACATTTCCGATGCCCGCAGGGGAATCTTTGTTCTCGCCTCGGTTGATCTGGCAACCCAACATTTGTATGCAAAATTCGCAAATGCATATTTTTCCCAATGCGCTCCCTCTCTCTCTCTCTCTATCTCTTTTCCTCTCCTTCGCGCATTTACATCGAGAGCACGTTCTCCAGCAGTAATATGCTTAAAGTAATAAACTTCGCACCATCTACCGTCTGCAGTCTTTTAGTGTCAGCGCTTTAGGCCGTGAATTGGATTCATTTTTTCCTCCCCTCCTTCTTCAGAAAGCTATCTTATTTCCCAGACAATGCAGGGGGATGTCACTGAAGGATGTGTCAGAGACAGCAATGGATTATATTAACAGCCGACCATAGACGCCAGTGCCTTGTCACTTCACATTTCATCCGACCAGCGCGGGGGGGAGATGGGGGGGACGGCGCGAGGGGACAGTGACAGAGGCTCCATCCCTGGAGCTTACTGCCAATAGTCGCCTGGCCTGTTATGAATCAAGGGGCTGCTGTCAAGCCTGTCCCTTCCCAAGGAGGGATGAGGACCTGGCACCCCCATTACACGCCAAGGTCCAGAGAGCCTCGCTGTCCTGCGGTAAGTCAGAGGGAGGAGGGTGTGCCATGCTGGAGGAGGGTATAAAAAAGTAGTGGGCTGGTCTGAGAGCGTGGAGGGCCTCAGCGTTTCAGCTTAGAGATCCACCACAGTTCTGCCAGATATGTAAGGGCATTGCTGAAAACACTGTGCCACCTTTATAACTTTACACTGCAAAGCTGAATAAGCCTTTAACCAGTGATTTAAATGGCATCCAAGTGGTAAATAAGTGGTTATCATGGTTCTACACAAAACCCAAAACCATTCAATCATCATGGTATCTTGGCATGCTCTCCTCCACCAGTCTTACACACTGCTTGGAAGCATGGAGGGCCTAGAGTTTCAGCTTAGAGATATCCAAAGTGGCACTACAACCACTATATTTCAACGAGATACTTAAGGGCATAGTTGAAAACACTGTGCCACCTTTGCAACTCTACACTGCAAAGCTAAAAAAGCCATTAACCAATCATTTAAATGGCATCCAAGTGGTAGTTTATGTCTTGGCATGCTCTCCTCCACCAGTCTTACACACTGCTTTTGGATGAACTTATGCTTGTTACACTCCTGACGCAAAAATTCAAGTAGTTCAGCAGCTTTGTTTAATGGCTTTTGACCATGTATCTTTCTCTCGATTACATTCCTGAGGTATTTAATGGGGTTCAGATCAGGGTTGTTCTACCAAAAAATGATTTCCAAACTCTTAAAACAGATCAAAAGGAGGAGGGTGGCATGCTGGAGAAGGGTATAAAAAAGTAGTGGGCTCGTCTGAGAGGTTAGAGATCACACACAGTCTTTCCAGATATGTACGGACACTGTTGACCACTCTGTGCTACCTTTATAACTTTACACTGCAAAGCTGAATAAGCCTTTAACCAATAATTTAAATGGCATCCAAGTGGTAGATAGAGTTATCATGGTTTTACACAAAACCCAAAACCATTCAATCATCTTCGTGTCTAGGCATGTTCTCCTCCACCAGTCTTACACACTGATTTTGAGGGAACTTATTCTTATTACACTTCTGATGCAAAAAAAAAAAAAAAAAAAAAAAAAAACTAGCAGTTCAGCAGCCATTAACCAATCCTTTTAATTGCATCCAAGTGGTAGTCTTCGTCTTGGCATGCTCTCCTCCACCAGTCTTACACACTGCTTTTTGGGTGAACTTATGCTTATTACACTCCTGACGCAAAATTTCAAGCAGTTCACCAGCTTTGTTTGAGGGCTTCTGACCATCTACCTTGCTCTTGATTATATTCCTGGGTTTCTCTGGGTTTTTCCACCAAAATTTGATTTCTAAACTATAAAAATATTAGTACTGTTAATTCTAAATAAATATGAACTTGTTTTTTGCATTATTTGAGGTCTAAAAGCATGGCGTCTAAATGATACTTTTGGAATTTAATTTGGAATATGATAGACATGTTGTCTGTAGTTTATAGAATACAACAACAATGTTCATTTTACTCAAACATAAACCTATAGATATTAAAATTGAAGAAACTGATTTAAGTGGTCTCTTCGTTTTCTGATTATTATTATTTACAAACATTACAAATATAACAAATAAGATAAAATTGAATGGGTGTTTCGAGTGCACTAACTTTAATTCTTATGGGGGAAAAAGGCTGTAATATTCAGTGTAAATGTAGTGTAAATATATACGTAAAGTGAGACGTATATGCTTATATTAATCAAAAAAGGTTTCTTAAGCAAACATAAGATTTCTTAAAATAAGCAATTACAAAATCTCAAAGTAAAATGATCTTATTTCCATAACAATATATATTTTTTTTCTGATATGTTTTTTTTTCTTTTAAGCATTAAGTGTAAGATTATTTTGCTTAGTTTAGGAATAATGATCTTTTATATATATATATATATATATATATATATATATATATATATATATATTTTTTTTTTTTTTTTAACAGTGCATCCAAACCACAAATCCGCTCTAAACCTTGCCAAGAACATCATATTTGGGTTAAAATCCTGTATTAATTAGTTAGGAAGCCCTCAGTGCTTTTCCAGTCATTCCTCCACAGCTCAGTCTCTCCATCCATCACTAAAAAAAATCTCGAGCTGCATTTTTTACACCAGGCTCGTGTTGTTTTTCCAGGCTCACAGTCTGATATACAGAACTGTACTAAAACAGATGACGGATGGGTCTCCGGGGAGCTCTGAGGTTGGAGGGCTAGCGAGCGGCTAACGCTAACCGTGCAGCAACAGATGGACTACAGTTCCTCCATCAGCAGCAGAACACTGAGTATTACCATCCACAGATTAATACACTAAATTAAAGCTTCTGTACCCTAGTGTTAAAAAGTAGATTAAAGTAAACTAAGTATTATTAAGCTACAGTGCACTAAAATGTTTTCTTGTAGCCACATTATTATTAATCAATATAGACAATGTATCTATCTATCTATCTATCTATCTATCTATCTATCTATCTATCTATCTATCTATCTATCGAATGTCTATCTGTTGTCTATCTATATGTTCAACTGTCTATCTATCTAATGTGTCTATCTAATCTATCGAATGTGTCTGTTTGTTGCCTGTCCATCTATCTATCTATCTATCTATCTATCTATCTGTCTGTCTGTCTGTCTGTCTGTCTGTCTGTCTACCGAATGTCTGTCTGTTGTCTATCTATCTATCTATCTATTGAATGTCTGTCTGTTGTCTGTCCATATATCCAACTGTCTATCTATCTATCTATCTATCTATCTATCTATCTATCTATCGAATGTGTCTGTTTGTTGCCTATCTATCTATCTATCTATCTATCTATCTATCTATCTATCTATCTATCTATCTATCTATCTATCTATCTATCGAATGTCTGTCTGTTGTCTATCTATATCTATCTATCTATAGAATGTGTCTGTTTGTTGCCTATCTATGTATCTATCTATCTATCTATCTATCTATCTATCTATCTATCTATCTATCTATCTATCTATCTATCGAATGTCTGTCTGTTGTCTATCTATATCTATCTATCTATAGAATGTCTGTCTGTTATCTGTCCATATATCCAACTGTCTATCTAGCTGTCTGTCTGTCTATCTATCTATCTATCTATCTATCTATCTATCTATCTATCTATCTATCTATCTATCTATCTATCTATCTATGCGATGCCTAATAGATTAGTTAAGTACAAAAATGAAATAAAAATTGTCCTAAAAAAACAAACAAAAAAAACAGTAATTTCCTTCCCCGTCAGCTCGGCTGCTCTGGCAGATTTTTATGTAGGAAGATGTAGGAGAATAAAGTGTATAAACCGGCAGTTTTCTTAAATGAGAAACATGGTTAAAGGCGAGAGCGGCGCTGACAGATGAGAGCAGCGTTTAAAACCGGCATGTGATGCACGGCTTCGCGTTCAACAGGCTGTGAGTGAGGAGCAGAACCGGCGCGGCGCTCGGACCCGGAGCGATGCTAAACAGCTCCTCGGCTCTGGAAGCAGAAGGCCAGCTACTTTGGCGCGACGCCAGGGGGAGAATTTCCTCACACGGTCTTTAAAAGATCACGTCCCCCCAAGATCAGCCCGCAGGCTCTCTCGGATTGTCTGTGTGAACTTGTTTTAATTAAATAATCCACCCTCGGCCCACCCCTCCGAGCCCCCGGCTGCTCCTCCAGCTCCCCATCTGCAATCTGCTATTGTGGCGGGTGGAGATAAGAGGGAAGGGAAGACTGTGAAACGGCTAATAAACATCCCACAGGTTGTTTTTCTCTTTTTTCTTTTCGGTAAGAATGTGACTTGTTTCCCCGCATGACTCTTTTACATCTCTGTTTGATGTGCTGCTTTGCTGCGTCTGGTCTGATCCGCAAGGCGTGTCGCGATGCTCATTGCTATCTTACACCCCGTCAGCATACAACAGACTATTTTCATGCCTTGTACCCGTGCTGATAAAATAGCTTTTAGGAGTTTAGGAATTAATCTACACTGATGGAAGTAAGGTGTGTTCAGGTAAATAATACTATATAAATGTAAATAAAATACTGCTATCTGGCGCGCCACTGACTGATTAAAACCCTGACAACAGTCAATCATCAAAGTCTCTTCCTTCTCATTAAACACACACAGCGCCATGCTGTTAAGATACAAACGCGCCAAAGTCAGAGCTCATCCGCTTCTTAAAAGAAATGTTAGGAAATGTTAGTGTTTTGCTTTTTATAGGTATATGTATGAGTAAAATAAATATTGTTCTCTCAATTTCCCAATTTCTCCCGAATTCCAAATAAATCATTTAGTGCATTTATTGGCAGAAAATGAGAAACGGCTGCAATAACAAATAAAAGAGGCAAAGCTTTCAGACCTTAAATAACGCAAAGAAAACGAGTTCATAGAGACAAAGAAAAAGATAGGCTAAAGCGCTACTAGGAGTATTAGAATTAGGAATCTTTCCAACAGGTGCTCTTTTAAAGCTGGACAAAAATTGAAATACGAAAAAAAAAATAAAAATAAAAATAATGTGTCATGGCAAGTAAATTCGAAAAACATCTTGGCCTTCTTCAGGGCCCTGTTTTTAGATGTACTTGCCATGACACATTAAAGGCTTTTAGTCATTTTTTCCTAATAGAGTGCCTTTGACTCATGCATCTTGGCATCATGTTCTCCTCCACCAGTCTTACACACTGCTTTTGGATAACTTTGTGCTGCTTTACTCCTGGTGCAAAAATTCAAGCAGTTCAGCTTGGTTTGAAGGTTGAGAGGTTTTCAATTTGGTAAAAGTAAAGAAACTCATCGTTTTTAAGTGATCTCTTTTTTTTTTCCCCAGAGCTGTATGTATATATATGGAGGTGAACAGGTGTGATCAATACTCTGGTGATTGACATGTGCAGTGTCATGTGATTGCGTGAGTGCATGATGTCGGTGTGAAGTGCATTCTAGGTATCGTAGTCTGGGGGATGGAGACCGCAGGTTATTATTATTAGTATTATCAATAATTTGACTTGGAAAAGCCAACTTACTTTTCTTCGTAATCTTCGTATTAATATTCTATTTGCGTTTTTTTTCCACAGCTTCTGCACCAGGAGAGTGAAGACTAGCACACGCCTCCTCCGACACATGTGAAGTCAGACTCCGCCTCTTTTAGAACTGCTGCTGATAGCTGCAGCATTGTCGAGTAGCATCACAGCGCTAACAACTCGGTTCTGATACGTCAGCTCACAGACGCAGCCTTGTGCTGATCGACATCACCCTAGGAGCCTAGAAAAGAAAGGAAAGAAAGAGCACCATCTACTGTACTGTACCCACCCAGAGAGAGAGAGCAAGGACAACTGTGCTCTCTCAGGGCTCCGGCAGCTGATGGCAAGCTGCATGACCGGGATTCGAACCAGCGATATCCTCATCCACTCAGCAGCCCATATTTGTGGTTTTTTTTCTTTCTTTCCATAGAACTACACACAAAATGCAAAAAAATGGAATGCAATCGTATCTCCACTATAAATGTATTTTTCTCTTTTTTGCTTTGCCTCCGAAATTGAAGGGAAACCAAGGAGAGATGGAAATCCGCAGGCGTATGGATACAGTGTGTAGATGGAGGAGCATCGCTTCACCGCAGCCTTAAAAGCCTCCACGCCGTATCGCTGCTAATATTTCCTGCCACTAATGCTCAGTCGTGTTGACAGCGCGGGATGTCTGCTGCCACGCTAAACTCTTTGAAATACATAACTAAGTAAATACTGTTGTGTTGATTCTGCCATTCCCCTAATTTGGAGGATACAGTGATGTATGCGAGATGAAACAAGGCGTAAATCGGCCCTGACAAGCCGAGGAATATTACGCCTGAAAAATGTCTGCAGTTTTTGTTTTCCCTCCTTTTTCTGCATAACTAGACACATCCTTCCAGCGGGGAGGAAATATATATACGTAAATAAAGAGATATATATTTATTTCGTCGCGTATTCGCGTCCGCTTGTTTATTTCAGCATGTAACTCGAGTTGAAAACATTTTACAGATTTCAAATTAATTTGTGCTGGGCGCCTGTCACCGAGTTGATGTGATTGCACGGCTCTAAGAATATAACGGCATATATTTATTCCTCACGTCTGTAGACGCTAAAAATGCTCATTTGTTGTCAAGAATGCATATAAAGTGGACTTTTTACACTTTTACTACAGTTTTTCTATGACATTGAATAACCCACATTGATCACTATAGAGAAAAAATGATATATATATCTATGAAAAAGTTACTTTATTTCAGTAATTCTGTTCAAAATGTGAAACTCATATATTATATAGATCTATTACACAAAGAGTGATCTATTTTAAGCGTTTTTTTTTTCTTTTATTGTTGATGATTATGGTTTACAGCCAATGAAAACACCCAAAAATCAGTGTCTCAGAAAATTAGAATATTATATAAGACTAATTGGAACTTTTGGCAATTTGTGGGAAAATTAGTGTGCCAAGTCCTGCTGGAAAATAAAATCTGCAGTGTTCTCCCGAAAATCTTACAGCACTTCATGCTTCTTCCCTCTGCTACTGACAACTTTTATGGAAATGCAGATTTCATTTTCCAGCAGGATTTGGCACACTGCCCACACTGACAAAAATACCAAAACTACAAAACTACACAAAATATCTAAAAATGTTAAAAAACATATATTTTTAAATAATCACAAAGTCTCAAAATCCTTAGAGTAAAACTTAAGCAAAAAAATCCCTGATTTTATATCTTGGATTTTAAAAAGTCTGATACTTGTGTCCAAATTTAAGCCACAAAATCAGAGATTTTTGCTCGATTTAAATTGTACTTAACTCATTTTGAGATTATGTGATTCTATCTTATTTTAGGAAATTTTTGCTTACCCCATTGGCAGATTTTTCTGTTTAATATAAGCATATACATCTAAATTTGCATATATTTGCATATAAACAGATTTTGCAGTGTACACCTACAAAATGCCGTATCTATAGCACACTGGTCAATTGCGTATCGCGCAGCTGTCTTTGCTATCATAACGACAGGAAAAGTACACCTTGCACAGCTCAAAATGTGCAAGGTGTACTAATTCTCTTAATTAATCATGGGTGTGGTTAATTTTGGGCATAACCTGAAATAATCCAATAAGTGTGCCAGTTGTCATTCCCTTTAAGAACCGGGTGAGATCTTGGCACGTTCTTGGAACGTTTGGCACGTTCGTATCTTAACAGTGCAGTGCTTTTGTGCGTCTCAGCAGAGACAGATACTGAGCTGCTTGTTCACGCTGTGAAGATACACCAGTACCTCATCATTCTGTTTATTGTTGAGTTAAAAGTCAGGTTTGTGCTCTGCGGTTTATCCTATAGAAATGGACTCTGACGATTGGCTGTTGTCAGGGTTTTAATCAGTCAGTAGAGCTCCTGTGTTTCCAGACCACACTGTAAAAAAAAAAAAAAATGTTCTCCTTCAGGTGATTTATAGGTCAGCTGAACAAAAACTATTGAATTGTACTCTAAACTAACTAAGCAAACTAGTTGCCTCAACTAACATTATTCAATTTCTTGTTAAAAATTGGCCGAACTAAATTATTTGTGTTGCAAAATTTACAACTTTTGGTTGAACTCTAGTTCAAGGCCGATTCAACTACTTCGCTCTACTCTGCTGTACTGCACTACTGCACATGCTCAGATTGACCGTTAATCATGCTATTTGTATTATGGGCGTGTCCTCCGCCCTCTTACTCACTCACCATCAGTGTGTAGTCATTCCCCACAGACTGCCTGCTCATGGAATTTGCATATATATTATATACTATAATTATATACTTTGCATTATTTGCAATCTTATATGATTGATCATATAGCAGGTAGGGAATAGATACTAAATAAATTCCAAGTCCCCAGTTAACTTAATCCAAATATAGTTTTGCATCCACTAGATGATTAAATTAATGTACACAATTTTATTGGCACAACTTAATTTTTTAGTTATTCCTAAAGGATATTCAGCAAAACCTATACAATGCACATTTCGGTATTTTTAATTGTTTTTTAATTAGGCCAACTAAAAACACAAATTAAATGTTTAAGTTGGTGAGAGTTAATATTTGAAGTTTAAATACATATAAAAATAATAATTATCTGGGTTAAAAAAAATTCTAGTTGGCAAACCACATGTGGTTTTCTTCGAAACTTTCAAAAAGTTAGAGTTGGCCTCAAAACTCGAAAAATCTAGTGCAGTAAGTTGCCCTAAAATTGTAAAACTTTTTTTATTTTTACAGTGCACCACGCTCATCAGAGTAGATTTATTCCTAAATGCTTAATAAGATTCAGTTTTTTAATTTTTGCACTGCATATAAAAGCTTTAAAAGCTGCAGCAGGCCTTTCAAATGAAGAGTCCCCCTTCTGGTGGTGTTTAGCAGTGTAAAAGTTCCTTCTTTTCCCAACAACAAAGATAAAAAGGATAAAAGGATACCACCTCGGCGACCCGGGAACCCAGTTACCAGCTTAGCTCTTTTGTGTCCCCTTATTAGCCACCTACGTCCGGTATCCTCGCTGTATCCTCCTGCAGCCCACAGGCAAACAGAGCGAAACAAAGTGACTGTGTTCTTGGCACGGAGAGCGCAGCGCTACCCGCTAGCTTCCTCAAAGTCAAGCTGAGGCTAAAGAGACGTTTGTTTAACGATTGCGACCCAGCAGGCCACCAGGCCTATTTTTGCACAGGGACACTGGGGGGAGAGTACGCCGGACTGCGCTTGGAATATCGTACGAAAATAAAGGAGCCCGGGCCCGGTTTCGGCCATTGTTTGTGCTATGATGATGCCTGAAATCGTTAATTACGCTCATGAATTATCGTTGTGTACGTTGCAATCGGAATACGGGCTCAGCAGAAAACACACAAAGGAGAACGGCCAGAGCGGTTCTTTATGCAGACAGCTGAGGTTGTTGTTTACCGGCATCAAAGCTTTGCTCCCCTTTAGCCCATGTGTGCCTCGGTTGGATGCAAACACACACACACACATGCCGTACACTCCAATATATACACACACACACACAGCAATATATACACACCACCTACACACACACACACACACACACACACACACACATACATAGAAAAGAGAAGACTGCCCCTACTGCTGCTTCTGCTTCTTTTAGCCCATCTGGATGGATCTCTGCTGCCCCCCGCAGGAAAAATAACAAAAACCTGAACATCCTGTAGCAAAGGTACCTGTACCAGCTTCACTCCACTGACTGCTGAATTAAATGATTAAATTTTTTGTTTGGTGTGGTCTGGTTTTATTGGTTATGTAGTGTAGTTGTGTCCTTGGTTTTGTCTGGATTGGTCTGGATTTGTTTGATGTGGTGTACTTTGATTTGGTCTGGTCTAGATTGGTGTGTTGTGGTCTGGATTGGTGTGATGTGTTATGGATTGGTGTGGTTTGGTCTGAATTGGTGTGGTGTGGTCTGAATTGGGGTGGATTGGTATGTGTAGTTTGGTTCGGATTGGTATAGTTTGGTGTGGTTTGGTCTGAATTGGTGTGGCTTGGTCTGAATTGGTGTGGCTTGGTATGGTGTAGTTTGGTTTGGATTGGTGTGGTTTGGTCTGTATTGGTGTGGCGTAGTGTACTTTGATTTGGTCTAGATTGGTGTGGTATGGTGTAGTTTGGTTTGGTTTGGATTGGTGTGGTTTGGTCTGTATTGGTGTGGCGTAGTGTACTTTGATTTGGTCTAGATTGGTATGGTATGGTGTAGTTTGGTTTGGTTTGGATTGGTGTGGTTTGGTCTGTATTGGTGTGGTGTAGTGTACTTTGATTTGGTCTAGATTGGTGTGGTGTGGTGTGGTGTAGTTTGGTTTGGATTGGTGTGGGTTGGTCTGGGTTGGTGATTTGGTCTGGTTTGAATTGGTATGGTGTAGTTTGGTTTGGTGTGGTCTGGATTGGTATGATTTGGTTTGGTCCAGATTGGTGGGGTGTGGTTTAGTCTGGATTCGTGTGGTGTTGGTTGGTTTGGAGCAAACAGACACAATATCCCACAAGTCATTATAGTGTCCTATAAGTGCTACCATTGGACATGAAAAAAGCCATGGGACAATAGGATCGGTACTACACTATATGAACAAATTATAAGTGTTGGGCACTTTTAAATAATTTATTCTGCTTTTGTTGGAGTAACTGTGTCTACTGTCCACAATTTGGAGCATTGCTGTGGGGATTTGGATGCATTATTATTAACACCCCCACCCCTCCACATCCCCAACTCATCAACTCATCCCACATGTGGGGTGAGAGGGTGCAAGTGTGAATAATGGGACAGAGCCTAGGAATGTACTTGCCCTTGTCTAAGATAGACCCAGTGAGCTAATTAGCTAGCTTTGTAATGCTAATCATGTTTTGAGAAGTCAGAGCTAATCAACTCTGTGAACAATGGCTTTGTTTGGTTGATTTAGGAGTGCTGCACTGTCCTTCTTTACTGTCATTTCTAGCTGTGTAGCATTTACACACAGCTTTAGCACTTGTGTTCTTGCATTTTTGTCGTACTTACATTTTTCAGATTATCAAACAAACTTTAATATCTGACAAAGATAACCTGAGTAAATATAAAAAAAACACTAAGTCACACTTAGGCCTGATTACTGATTACTGCCAGACCTGTAGAATCAAGAAATTACTTATATAATAGAATCTGTCTGACAACATGAAGCAGATAAAAGATCTCACAGTAAAAAAGCAGCACATTATTATTACTATTATTATTATACCCCCATCTGAAGAAAGTCAACAACAGATGAGAAAACTAAATTATTGATCATCTATCAGTCTGGAAAAGGTTATAAAGTCATTTCTAAAGCTTTGAGACTCCAGAGAACCACAGTGATTCACTATTATTATTCACTAATGGAGAAAAAACACATGGAACACTGGTGAACCTTCCCAGGAGTGACCAGCCGACCGAACAAAATTACTCCAAAAGGGCATGAAGAACTCATCCAGGAGATCCCAAAAGAACCCAGAACAACATTTAAAGAACTGCAGGATCTCACTCGCCTCAGTTAAGATCAGTGTTAATGATTCAATAATAAGAAAGAGACTCACATTTACCAACTAACATCCTGAAGATCTCCTGAACTTTGGGTAAATATTCTTTACAGGACTGACGAGACACAAGTGGAACTTTTTTTTGGATGGTGTGTGTTTCCTTACATCTGGCGTAAAACTAATAAACTAACACATAAATTCAGAAAAAGAACAGCATACAAAATGTAAAACATGGTGGTGGTAGTGTGCGTGTGTGTGTGTGTGTGTGTGTGTGTGTGTGTGTGTGTGTGTGTGTGTGTGTGTGATGATCTGGAGCTGCTGGACTTTAACTTGCTGTAATAGATGGAAGCAGGAATTCTGCTGTTTAACAGAAAATCCTGAAGGAGAATCAGAATCCATCCATCTGTTCCTTACTGACCTCAAGCTCAGGAGTACTTTACTTGGGTTCTGCAGCAGGACGATGACCCAAAGCACACAAACAAGAAAAAAGTTCACTGTCTCTGAATGGATTAAACACTAAAAACTAAATGAAGGTTTTGGAGTTAAAGGTCTAGTTAAAGTCTGGATGATTGAGATGCTGTGGATGATCTTAAACAGGACTTTTATTCTGGAAAATCCTCCAATGTGTCTGAATTAAAACTGTAATTCTGTAAAGAAGAGTGAAACTAAATTCCTCCACAGAGATGAGAAAGACTAATTATCAGTTATCAATAAAATTTGATTGAATGGCACTGTTTTAGATTTTTTTTTCATTTAATAAATAAAATGATCATTAATCATATTTAGTGCTTTTTATATTTATTCAGGTTATCTTTGTCTAATATTAAAGTTTTTTTTTTTTTAAATTGGAAAAATATTAGTAAGACAAAAAAAGCAAAAACAAAAGAAATCTGTAGGGGCCAAATACTTTTTTCCCCACCAATGTTATATGATATATTTTAGAATATACATTTTATTAGAATATTATTTTACACCCAAAATATATTTCTATGTACTGAACTAAGCTATGGATGTATCAAATCATTGGAAAATATGTTCATTCACTGTTTCTTCTAAAATCTCAGTTATTAAAAAGAGTTTATCCTGCTTTCGTTAGAGTAACTGTCTTTTGCAATATCTGGTAAATGACAGCAATAAGGTTAAATTAGATCATTTTTGGACACTTTCTGCTCCTGTCCACCTTTATAGGTCTATTTTCTTGCTATATTAGTCAATCTCTCACTGAAGCAAGGGGTCATTTGAGCTAAATCAGCAAAGAAACAGCCCATAAAACTGCCTCAGGGATTCGTCCCCTTAGGGGAAATGGTGAGGGTAGGGTAATGAGGTCAGGAGCCAGCTGCACTGAACCAACTCTGCTTGTTTTGTGCAGCGTTGCTAATTTTATGAAGTGAAACATCCTAATCACTGAATAGTTTAGATAGAAGTATGAGGACATCTGCACTCTACACCTTCAGGAGCTTTAGCAAAGTTATATTTTCCTCCTTTTAGCTTCACTGTGTGAATAAAGGTGTTGAGGCACTAAAACATTACATGTACAGTATAGTACTGTATAGGAGTTTCAGAATGGCCTATTTCAAAGTCAAAGTGGTTTTTATTGTCATTTCAGCTATATACAGAGTACACAGTGAAACGAAACAACGTTCCTCCAGGGACCATGGTGCACATAAACACAGTGTAGACAGAACAATAGTGCAACAGTACAAAAGTGCAGACAGACAATACAACACAATACAGACAAAGAATAATAAATAACAAGACAGTGTGCAAATTATGCAGTGTGCAAGAAGTGTGCAAAAAAAGACCAGTGAGGTAGTAATTACTCTATTACACAGTGTGCAATAGAGTCCAGTGAGGTAGTAGGGTTTTTAGTGCTTTCCATTTTCTGGGGTAAGTGGGGTAAGAGTGTGTGTGCATGTACAGAAAAACCATCAGTCCAGTCTCTGCAGTTGAGGAGTCTGATGGCTTGGGGGTAGAAGCTGTTGCAGAATCTGGTCGATATTTTAAATAGATAGTCATCATAACGAATAGTAGGATATTGCTTGTTCCAAAAAGATGGTGAGAAACACACTTATTTTATTTTATTTTATTTACTTAAGAGTTATTACTGAGTGTTAATACAGAGTTCTGTATTGTGTGTTAATTGGGCATATAATACAGAAATTATAATATAAGCAAACAAAAAAAATATAAGAAACAGTCACAAAGGGGGGAGAAAGAGTGAAAAAAAAGAATTGCAAAAGAAAAAGAAAAAAAAACAAGACAAAATATAGAAAAAAGAGACAAATATCAAGCAACAATGACAAAGGAGGCAAAACTGCTATGAAAAAGAATAAAGAAAATAAATTAGCAGATACTGAAAAAAAAGACAGAAATTTGAAGGGAATATATTTGAAGGGACTATGTATTTAAAAATATATATTTAAATAGATAGTCATCATAAGGAATAGTAGGATATTGCTTGTTCCAAAAAGATGGTGAGAAACACGCTTATTTTTATTTTATTTTATTTACTTAAGAGTTATTACAGAGTGTTAATACAGAGTTCTAAAATGTGTGTTCATTGGGCATATAATAAAGAGATGATAATATAAGCAAATAAAAAAAATATAAGAAACAGTCACAAAGGGGGAGAAAGTGTGAAAAATAAAACAATTGGAAAAGAAAAAGATAAAAAAAAAAAAGAAAAATAATAAAAAAAAAATAATAAATTAGCAGATACTGTACATCTTTGTTTTGTATGTGAAAACAAAAAGAGAGAAAAGAGAGATAGAGAATGAGAGGGAATACACAGCTCTTGAATAAATAAAGAGAGCACTTCAGTTTCTGAATCAGTTTCTCTGATTTTGCTATTTATAGGTTTATGTCTGAGTAAAATGAACATTGTTGTTTTATTCTATAAACTACAGACAACATTTCTCCCAAATTCCATGTAGAAATATTGTCATTTAGAGCATTTATTTGCTGAAATAACAAAAAAGATGAAGAGCTTTCAGACCTTAAATAATGCAAAGAAAACAACAAGTTCATATTCGTAAAGTTTTAAGAGAAATTAATAATTGGTGGAATAATTTGGTGTTTTTTAATCACAGTTTTCATGCATCTTGGCATCATGTTCTCCTCCACCAGTCTTACACACTGCTTTTGGATAACTTTATGCTGCTTTACTCCTGGTGCAAAAACTCAATCAGTTCATCTTGGTTTAATTAAACTTTTTTAAATAGATGATTCAGACCTTCAGACCAATAACAGGAAGTTGAGGCACCCATTAAACGAACCATTAAACAATATGAGAAGAAAATTAAGAGCTGTTTTGCCAAAATCGGTGTGCCCAATGAAATGAGAACTTTCAAGAAATGTCCTTAAGTATCCTCAAGTGTAATCACCATCAAGAGAGCATAAAAACATTACGATGAAACTGGCACTCATCAGGAGGACAGCCCCAGGAAAAAAGAGCCAGAGTTCTCTCTGTTGTACAGGATAAGGATAAGTTCATCAGAGTTGCCAGCACCCCAAATAAGGTCTTCAATAAGTCATGCTACACTTTACGTAGTTTCAGATTATCTCAAGAATGGTAGAGCTTAGAAAGCTTTATGAAATGGAAAGTTTTCATGGTCAAGCAGCTCCATCCAAGCCTGACATCTTCAAGGCTTGTGATCCGAGGACCAAAATTTTGATGGACCAAGTGTAAGACTTGGCCCAAGACAACAGTGTGAAGACACATTTTTTAAAGGGATGGTTTAGACTTTTAGACCAATTACTAGAAAGTTGAGGCACGCATTGAACAACCTCTTAAACAATCAAAGAAGAGAAAGAATCGACATTGTGCTAAAATGAAGGTATGTAAGAACTTTAAGAAATGAAGGTCAGTTAAATACTAAGGATTAAAAATTTTTTGGAAGTATCCTCAAATGCAACTGCCATCAAGGGACCGTCAAAAATGATGAAACTGGCACCCATCAGGAGGACCCCCCTGAGGAATGAAAGAGCATGATTTCTCTCTGTTGAGTTACCAGCCTCAGAAACCCCAGATAAGATCATCTAATATCATCTAAATGCTTCACAAAGCCGAACCAAACTTTAAGCTTCAAGCTTTAGATTAGCTTAAACTTTAAAACCTTCAAATTAAAGTTTGAAGATCTACAAAAAATTGTTAAATGTATTTTTTTTTCAGTATGAAACTTCTTTTTCTTGCCTTATTTAGTGTAATCAACATATAATATGAAAATGGTTCATCTCACATAGTTGCAATCACCCCCAATAAAACAAAATTGCAATGCTATGGTTCAATGTTATGTAAAACTATTGTGTTTTATATGTTGAACCTCTTAAAAGTAATAAATCAATTATCCTAATTGAACCATTACCTGTTATAGGTAAGAAAAACACCATTACACTAAATATTGATAGAATAATTAGCAATGGAGTTAGTAAGGAAATATTCACACTGCTTGTTAGGCTTGTTTGTTGTTGTTGTTTTTTATATTTGTTTGTTTGTTTCAGATATCTTTTGGATATTTAAACATGCCTCAGGTCAATTTGACCCAGGAACACCATTGCTTTCCTGACAAATGAACATAATAGGAGGGTTAAGAACAGAAGAGCTTATAGAGAGTCATGGAATGGAAAGTTTCAATGGCCAAGCAGGCAGTGTTGTGCCAGTTCACAGCTTTTCTGAACTAGTTCAAGTTCAGTTCATACATGCTCAAAGTGAACAGTTCACGTTCAAAGTTCACAATTTTAATTCTGAACTTGTTCAAAGTTCAGTTCATTTTACTTTTTTCGTGAGATATTCAAATAAATACTTTTTTGCACACTTCAAGCTAGAAATCACTATACGTTCTTTGAAACTGCTCATTGTGGACATTTGCTCATGACAGTGTAATTATGGGTTTCTTACCAGGTGATGAAAATGTTCATAAGGAGAATCGGTGTCTGTCTCCGTGCATCACTTTCACTAGAATTTTTTTTTTATTTCAGTGCTTTCTCTCTCTCTCTATCTATTTCTCTCTCTCTGTATCTGTATCTCTCTCTCTCGCCCTAGCACTCCGCGCTCTCCCGTCGTTGCTCCTCTCTCTCCCTCTGTATCTCTCTCTCTGTATCTCTCTCTCTGTATCTCTCTCTCTCTCGCGCTCCGCGCTCTCCCGTCGTTGCTCCTCTCTCTCCCTCTGTATCTCTCTCTCTGTATCTCTCTCTCACTCTCGCCCTCACGCTCAGCGCTCTCCGCGTCGTTGCTCCTCTCTCTCTCTCTCTCTCGCCCTCACGCTCAGCTCTCTCCGCGTCGTTGCTCCTCTCTCTCCCTCTGTATCTCTCTCTCTCTGTATCTCTCTCTCTGTATCTCTCTCTTGTTACCAGATTTGGGTTCATGTCCCTTTAAGCAATGTATGTTAAGCGCACTATATTCTGTTTAGATCAGTTTGGCGGAGGCAGCGGCAGGGTGTGTGGAGGAGAAAATTAGGGTTAGGTGGCTGCTGCTTCGTCTCTCTCTCTCTCCGCCTCGTGTTAGACCAGTTAACATCTACGGCTCTCCCCTCTGTTCTCTAAATGCTAGCTACCTTTCTTTTGGAGTGTTTGGAACTGTTAATAAATGAGAGAAGCGCTTGGGAACTCACCCTAGACTCCTGTGACTCTTCCTGAAAGAAACCGAGTGAAGTTAAAGTGGGTATCACCCTAGAGCAGTTGACTCTAGCCCAAGGAACTGCGGGTTCCACTGGTTCCCGTCTACGGCCGGGATAAACAACTGCCAGGAAAAGAAAGGTGACACTGGGGGCTCGTTGTCCGGGATAATCCGTCTTTCAGTGGTGAGTCTCATGTAACTGTTCCTAATGAAATGGTGAAAGAAGCTTCGAGAAGGCAGCGCAGTTCAAGCAGCTCAGCTAATATTACCCTAGCAAATGTATGGCAAGGCAGTAGGAGAATGTAAACACGAAATGGCGGCGGAGCAGAGAAAAAGTTCCCCCGTAGAAGCAAGTCTCCGCACTAATTACACCAACTATAGCAACCCATTCATGTCTCTGACAACTGTAAATGAGAGTCAGCGTCCACAAATGAGCTGGCACGAGGGGCAGAGTAGTTCTGACTGTGGAAGTGCTGCATTTAAACGCAGCAGCAATCCGTTTATAGAGAGCGCGGAGCTGTTTTTCCCCGCGCGCGTGCACGCGCACAGAGCGCAGCCCAAACTTTTCCTAAATGACGGAGTTTTACCCGCGCACTTGGCGCGAACCAATCCGTTCCTCGTTGACATGGAAACCGCTGCAGTCAGCGCGAGAGAAAACGAAACTTTAGCCGGACTGCAGAGTGCTCAGAGCCCCGGTCGCTGCAGAGCAGTGCATTCAGTATGTGAGCGCCCCCAACTATTAAACATGCCGCGCGCTACCAGCGTTAACCCTTTCACTCCCGCGATGCACAAATGCAATGCAGAAAGCACACGCGTTGTTTATCCTGATGTCTCTGGCCAAAACTCTCTAAATCTGTTCTGTTCATGTGAAGTATGTGGTGTGCAGAGTCAGCATGTACTGCAACCTGATACATATTGCTGTCCAAAAGGCCAATCTCATCCATTTCAAGCCTGTAATAACATGCAAGTCAGAAGTAAATGCACCCCCCATAATTGTGTTTGTCCCACCTCGTGTAACAAACCACCTAGTTACACACAAGATGATAATTCCCCCAACTGTAGTGGTGATGAATGTAGCAGCCAAAGAGAAAGGGTTCCTGTATTACGCCCAGGGCAGTTTGATGGTTCTTCATCATGGAAGGAATTCCTGTACCGTTTTGATAGCTGTGCAAAAGCTAACAACTGGACAGAGAATACTAAAGCCACCCAGCTCAAGTTTTGTCTAGTAGGTGCTGCTGGAGCTGTAATTCACAAAAACCCAAAATCTGCACAGTGGAGCTACAGACAGATAGTTCAGCAGGTTGAGGCTGCTTATGGGCCAGAATCAGAGCATGCAGCTGCAGTAGCAATTGAGCTGAGACAGCGCATTCGCAAGTCAGGTGAGGCCTTACATGCTCTCAGAGATGACATTTATGAAAAGGTGTCCATTGTATATTCAGACCGATCAGAAACTGAACAAGATAGCATTGCTGTAGAGGTGTTCACGAATGCACTTGGGGATGCTGATGTCATACAAAAGCTGCTGGAAAACAGACCACGCACACTGGCCAAGGCTTATGAAATTGCCCACAGGTATGAGACCACAAGGCGGGCAGCCACAAGTGTCACTCAACTTATGGCCACTAACTCATATAAGAACTTTGAACGGAAAAGCAAAACAGCTGTAGTGCATGATAGCAACACTTTGAGAGAGGGAGATGACAAAGACAGCATAATGGGAGTGCCTGTTGAGTGGAAGCGCAGAGATAGCAGACCCTCATCATTTAAAGGTGGAAAGGGGAAAAATATTAACTGGGCTGAAATCAAGTGTCATAACTGTTTCGGGATAGGGCATATGAAACAACACTGCCCATCACCCAGAAAGCCAGTTAAACCCCACCAAGCTCAGAATGTAAACAGCCCCCATAACCATCACAATGCTCCAGCTGTGCTCACTGTGAAAAATGGCCCAGAAATGTGCATCCATGTGCTTATACATGACAGGGAAGTCTGCGCACTGCTAGATAGTGGCGCTCGAAGAAATGTTCTGCCTCTTCGCCATTTTAACGAAATCCACCCTGATGTTAAGCCCCCATTGCAGCCTTCTACTGTGCAGTTTTTACAAGGTATCGGGCCTCTGAACATTCCTGTGCTTGGAGAAGTTCACCTCCCCATCCAAGTTGGTAGCCAAATGGTGAGTGCAAACTTCTTGGTGGCTGATGTGGCAAAAGACACTGATACAATCTTGGGCCATCCATTCCTAGAGCAGTCTAGAGCACGTCTTGATTTTGGAAATCAGAAAATCATGCTGTTTGGGGAGCACATTCCATATTTCGACCCAAACCAAAGACCTAGGACCCATATTGTCAGAGTAGCACGTACAGCCACATTGGAGTCAGGGTGCGAGTACATCGTGCCGGGTAATGCCCACTTTCGCGGACCTGAGAAGGGGGAGGTGGTGTTGAGCCCAACCAAGGGGTTCATGGAGAAACACAGAGTGCTGGTAGCAAGAGTTGTTGTGAATGCTCAGGCAGCTAATCATGTTCCCATCCGTATGTACAATCCTGGTGCGTCAGCTATTACCATAAAGAAGGGTGCTGTAGCAGGGGTCCTCCAAACTGCAGAGGTAGTTCAAGTCCATTCTATTGTGTCCACAGAGTCCCGATCAGATAATTCTCACGTGGCTGCTGTTCCCAACCATCTACAAGATTTGTATACTGAAGGTGCATCTGTGTTGAACCCAGATGATAAGACAAAGCTATCCCAGCTACTTCAGAAATATGGAGATGTCTTTTCTACTGGACCTGGAGACCTCGGCCGCACCACACTGGTGCAGCATGACATCCAAATCATGCCAGGCCCTCCAATAAAACAACCTCCACGTCGCATGGCCTGGGAAAAACAAATTAATGCTGATCAACAGATAGAGCAGAGCCTTGAAACTGGACTTGCAAGTCAGAGTCATAGCAGCTGGGCGTCACCAATTGTCATGGTACGCAAGAAGGACCAATCCTATAGACTTTGTGTTGACTACCGGTCTTTGAACGAACGCACTGTCAAAGACGCGTACCCTTTACCACGCATTCAAGACACTCTAGACACCTTATCCACTGCCCGCTGGTTTAGTACATTAGACCTGGCTGCCGGGTATTGGCAGGTAGAACTCACCCCCAGGGCTCGTCAGGCAGCAGCTTTCTGCAGTAGGAAAGGGCTCTTTACCTGGAATGTCATGCCTTTTGGCCTATGTAACGCGCCTGCGACGTTCCAGCGTTTAATGGATCGTGTTCTGGCCGGCATGCAGTGGGAAACCTGTCTTGTATACCTAGACGACATAATAATCCTGGGCAAAGATGCTTCCGAGATGTTGAAACGCCTTGGACAGGTGTTTGAGAGACTCCGCCAGGCAAACCTCAAGCTAAAGCCAGCCAAATGCTGTCTTTTTCGTCGGCAGGTAGCATACCTTGGGCACACGGTGTCCGAACATGGCATTTCCACTGACCCGGAGAAGATCTCGAAAGTGCGAGAATGGCCACCGCCTCGCAATGTCTCTGAAGTTCGTCAGTTTGTTGGTCTTGCTTCGTACTACCGACGATTCGTTAAAGATTTTGCTGCTGTGGCACAACCCCTTCATGCACTTACCCGAAAGTATGCACGTTTTCAGTGGACAGCAGAATGCCAGGAGGCGTTTGAGGAGCTAAAAAGGAGGCTTACCTCTGCTCCTGTTCTAGGCTATCCCCTCGACACTGGTAACATAATTCTGGATACAGATGCAAGCAATTTTGGAATTGGGGCTGTCCTATCTCAGGTGCAGAATGATGAGGAACGCGTCTTGGCTTACGGGAGTCGCAGACTGTCTCAAACAGAGCAAAATTATTGCACTACCAGGCGGGAACTCTTGGCTGTTGTAGAATTCACCTCTCACTTTCGGCAGTATCTCCTGGGCAGAACCTTCACTGTACGAACTGACCACAGTAGTTTGCGCTGGCTCATGCGTATGAAGGAACCTGAGGGCCAGCTGGCCAGATGGCTGGAAAAGCTTGGGGAGTATGACTTTAAGGTCATCCATCGTCCAGGTGCTCAACACTGTAATGCTGATGCGATGTCTAGGCGACCATGTCGAAAATCCTGTCCCTGCATGGTTCCAGATCCATCCTCTAGCAGTGAGCGTTTCAGTGACCAAGCAGTGCAGTGTGACTTAGGCTGCAGTGAAAAGGTGGACGTTTCTTCAGCCGAGTTCATGCCAGTGGGGGTAGACAAATCACCCAAAACCACACTATCAGAGAAAACGGGAAATCACAGAGTTGGGAAAGAGGCTGCTAATCTGATGGAAAGAGTTCACTACACAGGCACAAGTGAAATAAATCCTTTTCAAGGTTGGACCGCAGGGCAGCTGTGTGAGGCACAGAAAACTGATCCCGACATCGCACCAGTCTGGAGGTGGTTAGCGGAGGGGAACCAGCGTCCTACCTGGAAAGAAGTATCATCTTACAGCCCAGCTACAAAAGCGTATTGGAGTCAGTGGGACAGATTGGACTTCAGAGAAAACATCATATACAGACGGTTCTACAGCTCTGAGGACCCTGTGTATCACCTGCAAGTCCTGCTGCCACAGGTCTACCGCCATGATGTAATTAGGCAGGTGCACGATGGACCTGTTGGGGGCCATTTTGGGGTAGAAAGGACCCTGACCCGTCTGCAGACTCGATATCACTGGTATCAGATGAAGGAGGATGTCATGTTCTGGTGCCGCACTTGCACTAATTGTGCCGCCAAGGCCCGACCCCCCAAAACGCCCCAAGCACCTATGGGTACTGTTCGTGTTGGAGCACCCATGGAGAGGATTGCTATTGATCTGATGGGCCCAATGAATGAGACAGAGAGATATAATCGCTACATCTTGGTTGTGCAGGATTATTTCACAAAAACTGTGGAGGCATATGCTCTGCCGAATGACCAGGCTGTGACAGTGGCTGATGTACTCACTGCAGAATGGGTGTGTCGTTATGGTACTCCTCATGTTTTGCACAGCGATCAGGGCTCCAACTTTGAGTCAGAAGTTTTCCAGAGAATGTGTGATTTGCTGGGAATTGAAAAGACTCGAACTACACCCTTCAGACCACAGTCAGACGGGCAAGTAGAGCGTTTCAACTCCACCCTGCAAAAGATCCTGGCTACTACAGCTGAGCGTTGCCATTGGGACTGGGACATTATGATCCCATATGCTGTGATGGCATACCGAGCAACAAAACACAGCTCCACAGGGTTTACACCCAACATGATGCTCTTCGGGCGAGAAATAACAGAGCCCATTGACATTGCAACAGGCTTGCCACCGGGACATATGGAACCAGTAACCCCCCCCCAGTATGTCACCCAGCTCCGGGAGAGGCTCGAGCTTGCACACCAAATTGCCAGAGATGCGCTAGGACGTTCTGTCGAACGAGCTAAAAGACAATATGACAAAAACGTTTGCAAGACCCACTACAAAGTAGGTGATACTGTATGGCACCTTATCAAGGGCACTAAGCGAGTGAGAAACAAGGTGAGAAAGTTCCTACCTTCCTATGAAGGTCCCTACTTTGTTCTTGGCCAACTTGATGACTTAGTGTACAGAATCCAAAAGAGTCCTAAAACGAAATGCAAAGTAGTGCATCACGATAAACTGAAAGCTTACCACTCACGTGAGCAACTGGACAACAGCTGGGTCTTCAAACAAATCGAAACATGGAATCCCACAGAGATTCCACCACCAACTCTTGACACAGAGCCTGACCCTGACCTTTCCCATTTGTTCATCGAGGAGCAAACAGAGCTAGAACCATCCGATGTCACTCTAGACAGTGAACAAGTCCCTGCAGAAACCTCCAACAACTCAATGAACACTAATGCTGTTCATCATAGTGGGGGTAGCACATTGCAACCAGAAAGACAAGGAACTGTAACTGAACATTCTGCAGCCCACACACCCAAAGGGCGTCCAAAACGGAGTAGGAAAGCTCCAAAAAGATATGGGGAATGGACTGTTTAGAGAACTGGACTTTGTGATTGAAACGTTTAAAAAAAAAAAAAAAAGAAGATAATGTTTGTTATTGTGATAAGCAATTGTTGTTACATTTGTTAAAAAAAAAAAAAAGAGAAAACCCTAGCGCACTTGTACTAAAAAAAAAAAAGCTCTTTGTCAAATGTATTTGTTGATATAAGTTAGTTTGGGGGAGCCGTTAGCTATAAAATAAGACACATTTCCTGTTAATGTTGCAAATTATCTGTGTGTGGTAGGTTTGTTATGCCTCTTTCAGGGTTGGACCTATGGAGTGCTTCAAGAAACTGAAACACTATGCCAAGCAGCTAACTTACTGCATTGTGGACATCAAATCAAGTACAACACTTTTCTCTAAAAAAAAAACGGAGAACGAGCAAACTCGGTACTACTCAATACTGTGCTTTTCCCCCTCCTCAGGAAGGAAAATGGAGATAAAACCATAAGAGACACCAAGTTCTTTTCTCTTCCATGAAGTGTTACTCCTTTGCTAAGGGACATTCACTTTTTAAAAAAAAAAAAAAAAAAAAGACTGTAATGTGTGGTGTATGTGCTGGATTGGTGATATAGGTTATACACCATCCAGAGTGGGGGTAGTGTTACCAGATTTGGGTTCATGTCCCTTTAAGCAATGTATGTTAAGCGCACTATATTCTGTTTAGATCAGTTTGGCGGAGGCAGCGGCAGGGTGTGTGGAGGAGAAAATTAGGGTTAGGTGGCTGCTGCTTCGTCTCTCTCTCTCTCCGCCTCGTGTTAGACCAGTTAACATCTACGGCTCTCCCCTCTGTTCTCTAAATGCTAGCTACCTTTCTTTTGGAGTGTTTGGAACTGTTAATAAATGAGAGAAGCGCTTGGGAACTCACCCTAGACTCCTGTGACTCTTCCTGAAAGAAACCGAGTGAAGTTAAAGTGGGTATCACCCTAGAGCAGTTGACTCTAGCCCAAGGAACTGCGGGTTCCACTGGTTCCCGTCTACGGCCGGGATAAACAACTGCCAGGAAAAGAAAGGTGACACTCTCTCACCCTCGCGCTCCGCACTCTCCGCGTCGTTGCTCCTCTCTCTCTCTCTCTCTCTCTCTCTGTATATCTCTCTCTCTCGCCCTCACGCTCTGTGCTCTCTGCGTCGTTGCTCCTCTCTCTCCCCCTCTGTATCTCTCTCTCTGTATCTCTCTCTCGCCCTTGCGCTCTGCGCTCTCCACGTCGTTGCTCCTCTCTCTCCCTCTGTATCTCTCTCTCTCTCTGTATCTCTCTCTCTGTATCTCTCTCTCTCTCTCTCGCGCTCCACGCTCTCCGCGTTGTTGCTCCTCTCTCTCTCCCTCTGTATCCCTCTCTGTATCTCTCTCTCTCTCGCCCTCGCGCTCCACGCTCTCCGCTTCTTTGCTCCTCTCTCTCTCTCCCTCTGTATCTCTCTCTGTATCTCTCTCTCTCTCGCCCTCGCGCTCCACGCTCTCCGCTTCTTTGCTCCCCTCTCTCTCTCCCTCTGTATCTCTCTCTCTGTATCTCTCTCTCTTGCTCAACGTTCACGAAAAAATGAGCGTGTTCAATGAACGTGTTCTTTTGAACTCGTTCACGCACAACACTGCGAGCAGGTCCATCCAAGCCTCATATCACCAAACGCAAAGCAGATTACAGATATATTTTTGGTAATATAGTGTATTTAGAAGGTCACTGTCTGGCTTTGACATTAGCTGTTGTGGTCAGAAAGTACATTACATGACTACAGATGTATTTTGCTAGCCGGCGGGTATTAGCGAGTGGTGATAGATTACCCGGCAGCCGTCTCGAATGCTGTATATTCATAAAGTATATTCAGCCTCATATATCCATCCATGTCAGAGCTTTGTGCTGCGGCGTTCCCACTCCGCTGCTGGAGATTCAATGCACCACCGCGGTCCTCAGGCCACATGTTTGTTCCAGTAGGCCTCGTGTCACGCATTCGTGCATTCGCACGAGGATTGAGTCCTCCAGTGAGTGTCATGAAGCCTGGGGCTGCACACAGCAATCACATTTGCAAGTTTTGAAGAGGCAGTACAGTACGTGGGGAGCAGGGGAGCACTTGAGTAAAGATTATCAGGGCCCTGCACTTCATGTCATCTTCAGCTTTAGGCAATCCTATTACCAAACTACCTTCCTCCTCCACTTCCTCCAGCTTTATCTCCTCGCGCAGCTGTTCCTGCAGGCGTAGCCTGGGCCATATTTCTGCAGACCAGGCTATCCTTCCAGGTGCTTGATATATAAAATAAAAAAAGAAATAAGTGTAGCATTAGAATAGCATTGAAAAAAAAAAGTTACTTCATTTCAGTAATTCAGTTCAAAATGTGAAACTCACATATTTATATACAGGGGTTGGACAATGAAACTGTGAAACACCTGTCATTTTAGTGTGGGAGGTTTCATGGATAAATTAGAGCAGCCTGGTGGCCAATCTTCATTAATTGCACATTATTGCACCAGTAAGAGCAGAGTGTGAAGGTTCAAAAGAGGACAAATTGTTGGTGCACGTCTTGCTGGCGCATCGGTGACCAAGACAGCAAGTCTTTGTGATGCATCAAGAGCCACGGTATCCAGGGTAATGTCAGTGAGATACCACCAAGCAGGGCCAACCACATCCAACAGGATTAACTGTGGACGCTGTAAAAGGAAGCTGTCTGAAAGGGATGTTCGGGTGCTAACCCGGATTGTATCAAAAAAAAAAAAAAAAAAAAACACCAGAACTGTCCATCACCACAATAAATTATTGTGCTCTAAAACCAGGTGTTTCAGTTTTATTGTCCAACACCTGTATGATGTATTACACACAAGAGTGATCTAGTTTAATAGTTTATTTCCTTTATGGTTGATGATTATGGCTTACAGCCAATAAAAAAACAAAGTTGTCTTGCTGCCAAGTCCTGCTGGAAAATAAAATCTGCAACTGCATTGACTTTGGACTTGATAAAACACAGTGGAACCAACACCAGCAGATGGCATGACTCTCATCAGTACATTTAAATTTTAAATGGAAATTTAAGGGAGCACAGTCTGGAGGAAGAGTGCTTTAGGTTTAGTGTGAAGTTTCCACCAATCAGTGATGATTTGGAGAGACATGTCATCTGCTGGTGTTGATCCACTGTGTTTTATTATCAAGTCTAAAGTCAGTGCAGTTTTGTTTTCCCACAAAATCTTACAGCACTTCATGCTTCTTTCCTCCGCTGACAATTTTTTATGGAGATGTGGATTTCATTTTCCAGCAGGACTTGGCACACTGCCCACACTGCCTAAAAGTACCAATTGGTCTTTGTTTAGAATATAATATTCTTATTTTCTGAGACACTTTAAAAGTATCCTCAATTGCAATCGCGTCAAGAGACAGAAACATCAGAAACATAATGATAAAACTGGCACTCATCAGAAGTAACACCCCGTAATGGAAGAGCAAGAGTTGCACAGAGAAAGTTTATCAGAGTTACCAGCCTCAGAAACAGCAAGTTAACAGCAGAACCCAAGAAAAAAATGTTTTTTTTCTTCATAGATTTTGGATGACTTTAGTATGAACCTACAATGCAGAATATTTTTTTAAAATCATGATAAAACACTGAATTTAAGGTGTTTTCAAACTTTTAACTATGTACAGTATCAAAAAATAAATCTCTATTCAGACTATATTCTACTTCGCTAGGCTTAATTCCTGTACAGGAAACCAGTCAATATCGTGACATACGTTCATTTTTCTTACTTTATATATGAAATATATGTGAGTTTTCTATAAGAAAATACTATTTAACACTTGTTTAACCTTGGAACAGTGCTTTTAAAAGCAGGCGTTTGTGGGCGGAGCATGAATAGGTGGATTTTCAAGTTTCATTCAGTTTCATGAAATACATTTTTATCATATCTGACAATCAGTTCTTGCACCGTTTTGTGAAAAGTTAGAGCAGCCCATTGTTCTGGATGCAGATCTGCTGTATCTGAAGTGACCTTGGTACAGTATAGCGATACCCCTAGAGACAGGGATTTCATTTTCCAGCAGTACTTGGCACACTGCCCACAAATTGCCAAAAGTACCAATTGGTCTTTATTTAGAATATAATATTCTTATTATATATACACTTTAAAAGTATCCTCAATTGCAATCGCGTCAAGAGACAGAAACATCAGAAACATAATGATAAAACTGGCACTCATCAGGAGTTACCTCTGTTGCACAGTATACTGTAATTTCCTCAGAGTTACCAGCCTCAGAAACTGCAGTTTCAGCAGCACTCCAGATAAAAGCTGCCCTCTAAGCAAGAAATTATTTCTTTCTAGTTTTTTTTTTTTCATAGTTTGGATGCATTTAGTATGAATCTACAATGCAGAACATTTTAAAATAAAAAAAACACTTTAAGTGTTTAAGGTGTGTCCAAACTTTTAACTGACACTCCATTCAAAATGCTGTTGCTTGGATTAATTCCTGTACAGGGAACCAATCAATATCGTGACATACGTTCATTTTTCTTACTTTATATATGAAATGTATGTGAGGTTTCTATAAGAAAAGACTATTTAACACTTGTTTAACCTTGGAACAGTGCTTTTAAAAGCAGGCGTTTGTGGGCGGAGCATGAATAGGTCGATTTTTTTCAAGTTTCTTTCAATATGAAATAAAGCGAGAAAGCAGGAGCAGGGCCTTGAGATGTTCTACAGAGCTTGCTCTTCTGAAAAGAGGTAGAAAAAAGCGCTTTGTTACCAGCAGGAACTTTTTGATTCAGGGCTGTACAGCATGGAATTACACGCTTCTCAAATACCAGACTGTAAGTGGAGTCTCGGGCGCCCAGCGTTTCATTGGTTTCGCTTAAATTCACTTCACAAGTTAATGCCTTTGGCCCGAGTCCCAGTGCACTAACACGGTGACTAGCGCTGGGATTTATGCTGCACGCTGCCATGGCGGTGGTGGTGGTGGTGGTGGAGGCTGTAGAGCCCGGCCGTGTTTTCCTCCGCAGCTTCCCACTCTCCACCCTGTCAAACAAAACTCCAGCCAGTGCAGAACGAGCCATAGAGGAGCTGAAAGCCAGCGTGACCTTCACTCCTGAGCCCACAGTGAGCTGGACTGCAGCTCTGGCTTCACTTCTTCAAATACACCAGAGACACAAACAGATTCAACAAATCTGCTCCAATTTTAAAGGGTTGGATAAACCTAGTGTTTTATTTTTTTTTTATGAAATACTTTCTATGAATGCCATGTCTTTAAGACTCTATAAACACACTCATAACGCATTAAAATGCATTAATAAAGCATTATAAGCATGACAGGGAAACTGTTAAGGTGTAATGGAGACGTGTTTTAAGGCGGAAGGGGAAATATGAACAAGAAACTAAAAGCTTTATACGCTGCAGTAAGTAGAACTAGTAAGGATTCAGTTACTCAAATACAATCCGGGTTAGCACCCGAACATCCCTTCAGACAGCTTCCTCTTACAGCGTCCACAGTTAATCCTGTTGGATGTGGTCAGTCCTTCTTGGTGGTATGTTGACATTAACCTGGAGACTGTGGCTCTTGATGCATCACAAAGACTTGCTGTCTTGGTCACAGATGCTCCAGCAAGACGTGCACCAACAATTTGTCCTCTTTTGAACTCTGGTATGTCCCCCATAATGTTATAGTGTGCATTGCAATATTTTGAGCAGAACTGTGCTCTTACCCTGCTAGTTGAACCTTCACACTCTTACAGCTCTTACTGGTGCATCGTGCAATTAATGAAGATTGATCGCCAGGCTGCTCCAATTTGGCCATGAAAATTCCCACACTAAAATACTAACATGTTAGCTGATGTAGCCCCTCAATTATCATTGTTTTGTAAAAAAAAAAAAAAAAAAAGTTAGAGCAGTCCACTGTTCTGGATACAGTTCTGCTGTATCTGAGGTGACCTTGGTACAGTATAGCGATGCCCCCCAGAGACAGCGAGACTGGCACCCACGACAGGAGCTCCAACGTCAGCAGGATTTTCTGCTCCGACACCTCCTCGTCTGAGGTGCCCTCGCCGGATCCCGGCAAGCCACCGGAGACAGAGGCCAAGCTCCACATATGCTGCCCGAGAGAGAGCCGACGAGTAGTGACAGAGAGAGAGAGAGAGAGAGAGAGAGAGAGAGAAAGAGAGAGGGATGATGGAAGCCATGCAGAAAGAGATGAAGAAGGAACCGCTGCCAAAAACAGAAACACAATTACTCTTCCCTCAGCTGCACTGACCCGGCGCTTTCACACTTACCTACTGCTACACTGCCTCCCTTACAGCGCCGCTCACGGGATCAAATGAACATCTGAGCGCGGGGGTTTGGGCTCCTCAGCTGAGGTCTTTTTTTCATTGTGACGGGGTGGTTTGACAGGATTTGGAATTGCCCCACAGATCTGAGGAACACTGTAAAAATCTGAAAAAAAAAACACTGCAGGAAAAGGCTTATCGTATAAAGTTAAAATAGTGTCTTAGTACATCTCAAAATAATGATTTTTAGGGACTAGGGGTGGGCGATATGGCCCTAAAATATTGTTACGATACTTTATGGTATTTTCATGATAACGATACTCTTGGCGATTTAACAAAAGACTGAATTAAAAATATAAAAAAATATTATATGCAAGAAAATGTTTTTTTTTTATTATTGCATATACTATATGAAATGATATGATATGATACACCCCTAACTGAGATATATATAGGAAAACAGGAATTTTATTAGATTTGTGACAGAAATCAATGATCCAGAATACAGTCCAGTCATGATACTAATAATTCACTACAAAGATCTCCATATACCCAGGATTAAAGTAAAATAAATTATACTAGGCAGATATAATCTTTAATAAAGTCTCTAGTGTATTTATAATGGGAAATTCGAACAGTCTAAATTTTGCACATTATTGCTATCTTGTCAACAGAAAACACAGGTGCACCACTGACTGAATAAAACATAAACAGACACCAACAGTCATACATATATTTGTATATACATCTATCTTGGCAACACAGTCATGCACAGCAATGCACAAACCCAACTTTTACATAAACAATAAACAGAATGCTTAATAAAATATCATTGTTGTTAATGTAAATGAGCTGCTGGCACACTTAACAGTGTAAATAAGCATATTTTAAGTTTCTTCTGCTGAGAAGCTTGGACACGTCCAGGTAGCTGCGCTGTTAAAATAGCAATCCACCAAAGTCAAAGCTCACCTGACTCTTCCAGGGAATGGCAAGCGACACGCTGAGTGGTTTATTGCAAGTCGCACACAAAATTAACCACACTCATGATTAATTAAGAGAATTAATAAATGCCTATTGCGTGTTTTGAGCAAGGTGTACTTTTCCCGTCGTTACGATAGCAAAACCAAACTGACACACACTAAATCAAGCTGCACAGTGCACGGTCAACAACTTGCCTATAGATCACTAAAACTGGTCCCAAAGACAGGATCGGTATTGACTTAATACGCATCTTTAATCATTACTTTAACCAATGAACCATATTAGCATACATTAACTACATTAACTTAATGGTTCTAAATAGCATTCTAGAACAGCATTAGCAATTAGCTCCAGGTACTTCAAACAATGAGTTGTTGAGAGTCGGCGATGACTCTGCATAAAGGCATCATTAAAGCCATTAAAAACAGTTCTAACTCTAATCTCAACCCAAATTCTAATCCTAACCATTATCCTGACCTTAGTTCTAGCTCTAATATCAACTCAAAACCTAATTCTAACCATCATCCTGACCATAGTTCTAACTCTAATCTTAACACAAACCCAATCATTAACCTTAAACCATAACCTAATCCTTACCATAATCCTGATCCTAGTCTTAATCTTAACCCTAAAAAACCCTAATCCTCATTTTCTATAAAAAGAAAAGCTAATCATCATCATGGCCCTGTTTCTAACCTCAATTAAACCCTAATTCTTACAATCATCCTAACCTTAGTTATAACACTAATATCAACCCTAAACCTAATCCTAAACGCTCTTTAACCCAAAACCTAATGCTAACCACCATTCTAGCTCTAACTTAATCCAGAAGTTATTCCTAACCATAATCTTGACCGTACTCTTAATCTTCACCCTAAAAAAATAATCCTAATCCTTATCCTATTCAAAACACCAGTCCAAAAACATATTTCTAATCTAACCTCAACCGCAATCAAAACCTAATCCTAATCTTGTTCCATACCAATACCTTGGCACTTGGCCATTTTGAAAAATGTGAATGTGAAGTGAAGGTGGTTCTAAAAACAGAATCTTTTTGCAGAAAATGTCATATTTTTATATGTAAATCTTTTGAGAATGTTTTTTAATGGTTTTATATTGGATTCTGGAACAGCATTAGCAATTAGCTACAGGTACTTCAAATAATGAGAATATAAGCACTGATAAATGTATTTTTGATATGGAAACAGTGGAACTGTGTTTACTGCTCTGGTTATTGAGATTCGGCGATGACTCTGCATAAAGGCGTCATTAAAGCCGTTAAAAGCAGTCAGAGCTCCAGCCAAAATTACCCCGGCCTTCGCCATCTACATCACAATGAGCCATAAATCTGAGCGCTGACTCTTCTTTATTACAATTCCAACCTGTCTGGTCATAAAATATACAGCATGTGATTTATGAGGCGCAGAGGCATGCCAGGAGCTGGATTTGGAAGGCATGTTTTATGAATGTCGCGCCGTGGCGTATTTGATGAACTGGTGGGGTCAGTAGATGAACTCTGGCTGGAGCTGTATTCATATCCTACATTCTTAATGCACTATTTTCACCATTGTTCATCCGCGGCGCGTCTCTCTATTAGATCATTTCGCTATATGTCAGGCTGAGAAAAGAGGCTCAGCTCGGATTGTGGCCAAGTTTCAGAATACGTAAACTTTACTCTTGGAAGAGATCAGTATATTAACTGTAGATACTACATTTACTGTGATATACATGTTATAAAACAGTTATAACACATGCGTAGAAAGGGCAACAATGACCTGTTGTGAAAATAGTGAACCCACAGCCATCTATATTGCTGCCCTTTCTACATATGTGTTATAACTGATTATTAATGATTTTTAAGGCATTTACAACCTAATTAGTAACCATTCATAAACTAATTGTAAACCATTTATAAACCCTTTATAAAGGTAGTCTTATTTAAAAGTGGTACCGATTTATTTAGTTAAAATAAAGATTCTACTGTTTATTGCTGATGTTTCTTCATCTTGTATATTGTGGCAATACAGAGTACAAGATGCAAATCTTCTTCACCTTCCTGGTGTTGGGGTGGAGGGTGAAGAAGGGTCTCCACCTAATCCCAACCAGTTATTTGTCCATAATCCTAATCTTAATCCAAATCCTAATCCTAACCCTAACTATCATTCTGGCCCTTATCCAAACCAGAACCTCTTGATACGATCCTAATCTTAACCTAAATTAAAAATCTAATCCTATTCCTGGCCCTAGCCTCAACATTAACCCAAACCTAATCTTAACCCTAATCCTGTTCAAAAGTCCAAATCCTGACCTTAACCAAGACCCTAATTCTATCCATCCTCCTGGCCCTAAACCTAATCCTAATCCTAATCCTGGCCCTAGCCTCAACATCAACCCAAACCTAATCTTAACCCTAATCCTGTTCAAAAGTCCTAATCCTGACCTTAACCAAGACCCTAATTCTATCCATCCTCCTGGCCCTAAACCTAATCCTAATCTCATCCTTAACCACAAACCAAAACCTAACCATCATTTTGCCCCTAGTTCTAACCATAACCTCAATATACATCTAATCCCAACCAGTTATTTGTCCGTAATCCTAACCTTAATCCAAATATTAATCCTAACCCTAACTATCATTCTGGCCCTTATCCAAACCAGAACCTCTTGATACGATCCTAATCTTAACCTAAATTAAAAACCTAATCCTAATCCTGGCCCTAGCCTCAACATCAACCCAAACCTAATCTTAACCCTAATCCTGTTCAAAAGTCCTAATCCTGACCTTAACCAAGACACTAATTCTATCCATCCTCCTGGCCTTAAACCTAATCCTAATCTCAACCTTAACCACAAACCAAAACCTATCCATAATTTTGCCCCTAGATCTAACCATAACCTCAATATACATCTAATCCCAACGAGTTATTTGTCCGTAATCCTAACCCTAACTATCATTCTGGCCCTTATCCTAACCAGAACCTCTTGCCACGGTCCTAATCTTAACCTAAATTAAAAACCTAATCCTAATCCTGGCCCTGGCCCAGGCCTCAACATCAACCCAAACCTAATCTTAACCCTAATCCTGTTCAAAAGTCCTAATCCTGACCTTAACCAAGACCCTAATTCTATCCATCCTCCTGGCCCTAAACCTAATTCTAATCCTAGCCATCATACAGGCCTTAGTTCTAACTCTAATCGCAACCCTAATTCTAACCATCATCCTGACCTTAGTCCTAGCTTTAAGCGCAACCCTATTCCTAACTAAACAGTGCTATTTTTAATGCCATTTAGTTTATTTTGAGACGTTGTTTTAAAATATTGTTAGAAATTATGGTTTATGGTTCTGAACAGGATGGGATTTATAAGTTAAATCACAGTGAGTAATATATGTACAGTACTGTGCAAATGTTTTAGGCACCTAAGCAAATTACTCAAATCCATTTATCTCAGCAATGTGAGTGTTTTTACCTGGAAAAAAGCACCACATATGATTTGAACAGATGCAAATAAACATAGTGGCTGATTTAAGTGTATATATGTGCTGTTATTGAATGTGCTTTTGGTTCTTTTGCAATGATACGATTGTCAAAAGCTGTTGATTGTAATAAGAGGATGTTCTGAGAGGTCTACTTCGAATCCTGGTCATGCAGCTTACCATCAGCTGCCAGAGTCCTGAGAGAGCAAAATTGTTCTTGCTCTGTCTGGGTGGGTACAGTAGATGGCACTCTTTTACTCCCTCATCACTCCTAGGGTGATGTGGATCAGCGCAAGGCTGTCTGTGAGTCTGTGAGCTGATGTATCAGAACCGAGTCCCTGCGCTTTCCTCCGAGTGTTAGCGCTGTGCTGTGATGCTACTCGGCTCAGTTAGGAAAGAGGCGTATTCTCACTTCACATGTGTCACTAAGGTTAGCTAGTTCGTCACTAGCTTTAGTTCTCTGCCTGGTAACATTAGTATCTTAGCTAGCTCATCATTAAGTTTAGCTAGCTTGTTGCTAAGGTTAGCTAGCTCATCACTAGCCTTAGTTCTCTGCCTGGTAACATTGGTATCTTAGCTAGCTCATCACTAAATTTAGCTAGCTTGTTGCTAAGGTTAGCTAGCTCATCAATCATCACTAGCCTTAGTTATCTGCCTGGTAACATTAGTATCTTAGCTAGCTCATCATTAAGTTTAGCTAGCTTGTTGCTAAGGTTAGCTAGCTCATCACTAGCCTTAGTTCTCTGCCTGGTAACATTAGTATCTTAGCTAGCTCATCACTAAATTTAGCTAGCTTGTTGCTAAGGTTAGCTAGCTCGTCACTAGCTTTAGTTCTCTGCCCAGTAACATTAGTATCTTAGCTAGCTCATCACCAAGTTTAGCTAGCTTGTTGCTAAAGTTAGCTAGCTCATCAATCATCACTAGCCTTAGTTATCTGCCTGGTAACATTAGTATCTTAGCTAGCTCATCACTAAGTTTAGCTAGCTTGTTGCTAAGGTTAGCTAGCTCATCACTAGCCTTAGTTCTCTGCCTGGTAACATTAGTATCTTAGCTAGCTCATTACTAAATTTAGCTAGCTTGTTGCTAAGGTTATCTAGCTCATCAATCATCACTAGCCTTAGTTATCTGCCTGGTAACATTAGTATCTTAGCTAGCTCATCATTAAGTTTAGCTAGCTTGTTGCTAAGGTTAGCTAGCTCATCAATCATCACTAGCCTTAGTTATCTGCCTGGTAACATTAGTATCTTAGCTAGCTCATCACTAAATTTAGCTAGCTTATTGCTAAGGTTAGCTAGCTCATCACTAGCCTTAGTTCTCTGCCTGTAACATTAGTATCTTAGCTAGCTCATCACTAAGTTTAGCTAGCTTGTTGCTAAGGTTAGCTAGCTCGTCACTAGCTTTTGTTCTCTGCCCAGTAACATTAGTATCTTAGCTAGCTCATCACCAAGTTTAGCTAGCTTGTTGCTAAAGTTAGCTAGCTCATCAATCATCACTAGCCTTAGTTATCTGCCTGGTAACATTAGTATCTTAGCTAGCTCATCACTAAGTTTAGCTAGCTTGTTGCTAAGGTTAGCTAGCTCATCACTAGCCTTAGTTCTCTGCCTGGTAACATTAGTATCTTAGATAGCTCATCACTAAGTTTAGCTAGCTTGTTGCTAAGGTTAGCTAGCTCATCACTAGCCTTAGTTCTCTGCCTGGTAACATTAGTATCTTAGCTAGCTCATCACTAAATTTAGCTAGCTTGTTGCTAAGGTTAGCTAGCTCATCACTAGCCTTAGTTCTCTGCCTGGTAACATTAGTATCTTAGCTAGCTCATCACTAAGTTTAGCTAGCTTGTTGCTAAGGTTAGCTAGCTCGTCACTAGCTTTAGTTCTCTGCCTGGTAACATTAGTATCTTAGCTAGCTCATCATTAAGTTTAGCTAGCTTGTTGCTAAGGTTAGCTAGCTCATCACTAGCATTAGTTCTCTGCCTGGTAACATTAGTATCTTAGCTAGCTCATCATTACGTTTAGCTAGCTTGTTGCTAAAGTTAGCTAGCTCATCACTAGCTTTAGCTATCCTCCTTTAGCACCCTTCTTTTTTGTGGCATCATTGATGATGAGGGGTTTGGAATTGGGAGAAAATGGGAAAAAATTTAAATAATAAAAAAAGAAGAAAATTAGAAAGAAAACAGCTTCCTGTCTGCTTTTTTTTCTTATTTTCTGAAGGACCCATATCCTAAGAGGACCTGTAACACACACACTTACACACACACACACAAATCTCTCAATTAACAAATTACATAAGCTAATCTCTGACAAATCTGGAGCTCTGCTGCTCGCCGTCGGCGGGAACCCAGCGGGACCCGTTACGGAGCCTTGCTGCACCCTGGGCGGTTGTTTGAGCATCGACTGCGGGGAATCTGGCATAACAGGACAATAGTTCACAGCGGCGGCTCTAATCAAGGAACATCCCTAAGTATAGATGTCCGTAATAAAGTGAAGTGAAGCTCAGGCCCTGACACAGCCCTCTATTGTGACAGTGATCAATGCCGAGCGACCGGAGAGATCAATGGGCTTCGGGGGCTGATGAACCGCGGTCGATAGCCGCGGGTTCGCTGGCGCTCGCTCTGCTTTTTACCCCGGCCGGCGGTTTCAGAAGCAGTCAAAGCTCATGCTGGGTAAGTCATCAAGCGCTTGGACAGAGATGGAGGGGACGATTATGGGATGCTGTTGTGCTCTGTACAGAAGGTATTTTTTTATTTACTGTGGGGTTGGAACTCTCGTCATGATGCTGTGCCAACTATCTGCCTTTTTCTATTGCAGTTAATCCCATGCTGAGCCTTCCTTACATGCATTCGAAGCAAAAAGTACAAAAAATAGACCTTTTTTGTCACTATGTAATAAAAATATCTAAACAGAACCATCTATAAAAGCGTTTTCGAATTATTTAAGCATTAACAAATCCATTGTTCACTTTAAAGTTTCAATCTTTACCAAGGAACCATTGAAAATTCCAATTATTAAAGAGTTATTTTTCCTCTAACTGCAGTTAATCCCATGCTGAGCCTTTCTTAAATGCATTCAGAGCAAAACGTACAAAAAAAATACTTTTTTGCCACTATGTAATAAAAATATCTAAACAGAACCATCTATAAAAGCAATTAGGAATGATTTAAGCATTTCCAAATCCATTGTTCACTTTAAAGTTTCAATCTTTACTAAGGAACCATTGAAAATTCCAGCTTTTAAAGCGTTATTTTTCCCCTAACTGAGGTTAATTCCACGCTGAGCCTTTCTTACATGCATTCAGAGCAAAACGTACAAAAAAAATACTTTTTTGCCATAATGCAATAGAAATATCTAAACAGGACCATCTATAAAAGCGTTTTCGAATGATTTAAGCATTTACAAATCCACTACTTACTTTAAAGTTTCAATCTTTACCAAGGAACCATTGAAAATTCCAATTTTTACAGAGTTATTTTTCCCCTAAATGAGGTTAATCCCATGCTGAGCCTTTCTTACATGCATTCGAAGCAAAAAGTACAAAAAATATACCTTTTTTGGCACTATGTAATAAAAATATCTAAACAGAACCATCTATAAAAGCGTTTTCGAATGATTTAAGCATTTACAAATCCACTACTTACTTTAAAGTTTCAATCTTTACCAAGGAACCATTGAAAATTCTAATTGTTAAAGAGTTATTTTTTCCCTAATTGAGGTTAATCCCATGCTGAGCCTTTCTTAAATGCATTCGCAGCAAAAACTACAAAAAAAAAACTTTTTTAGCACTATACAAATATCTAAACAGAACCATCTATAAAAGTGTTTTCGAATGATTTAAGCATTTACAAATCCACTACTTACTTTAAAGTTTCAATCTTTACCAAGGAACCCTTGAAAATTCCAATTTTTTAAAGCGTTATTCTTACCCTAACTGTGGTTAATTCCATGCTGAGCCTTCATTCAGAGCAAAAACTTCAAAAAATTACCTTTTTTGGCACTATGTAATAAAAATATCTAAACAGAACCATCTATAAAAGCGTTTTCGAATGATTTAAGCATTTACAAATCCATTGTTCACTTTAAAGTTTCAATCTTTACCAAGGAACCATTGAGCGCCATCCAGTTTTGAGTTTATACTGTACAAACCCACTTTGTAACATTAAAAAATATAGGGTTTCTTCAGAAGCTTTTGAATTTCGATATATATATATATTATTTGTGCGAATATCACATCAGCGTTTTATATATATATGCTTTACACAGTGATTCAGAGCTAAGGAACAAATAGTTAGAATTAGTCTATGGAGAAAAACCACCAGCCAAGTACAATTGAGATATATAGGTAGGTGTATGTTAAGAACAGTTTTGTTTACACTAGTTAAAATTAAAAATCCACCCCAAGAAAACCCCGGAGTGTTTTTACCCACCTCTATGTTTAAGTAACTAGGTTTTTTTAAATAGGATCTCCGGTGGATTTTTTGTTTTATAGAGACTCTAAGACTAGGTCAGTGGCATTACTGGGCATTACACATGTAAAGGAACATAACTTACTAATTCATTTGACTGTATAACGAGTCAAGACTGTGATGTAACAGTTTTGGGGTTTTGGAATCGACCTGTTTTACTGCTTTGTTTCTTTTTAATAAATACTGTAGATAACAGTGTTCTCTCAGTTCACGGTTTCCCAGATATTAGGAATCATTGTCAGTTGATGGCCTTTTTTTAGGCATTTGATGGCTTCCTGTCTCCCTCAGTTTCCTTTTTTTCCCTGTTGATTTACATGAGAGCAAATCTCTGAAGACAGCTCATCAGTCCAGAGCTTGTCTCACGTGGCATGTGATTCCAATTACTTCCTGTAACGACTATAAGCTTTCGCTTCACCTGAAACCGCAGTCGCGCAAGCCGTCGCAAATGACGAAACCGCGCTGCAAACCCGTCAGTCTGAGAGCGTCGAAACTTCCCGCGAGTCGACAGAAACAGCTCGTTTTTAGCTCCGGCTGACAGAAGCCCATTGGAAAGCGAGATTGCTCATAATTGCTGGAGCAGAATTAGTTGTTAAAGCCGATGTCCTCGGCTCTGACCACAAACATCAGCAGTTTCAACCCAAGCAAAGAGAGGAAAAAGCAAGGGCAGCAAGTCGGCTGCATACACCGCCGCGCTTTAAGCACTGCAAAGAGCTGACACAAAGGACTGCCTCTGAAAAGGTGCACTCCTCAAGGCCAGTGCAGCACAATGACCTATATTTCCATAGTGTCCTCTACACTGGAGAAAAAGATAGAAGTGAAAATCAGCACTGGGGCCTGGCTAAAGCACAGATAAAGTACGAACAGCACGATAGAAACGTAGAAGAAGCAGTAGCAGGCCTCCATTCATCAATACTTCCAGAGTTGTTTACCTCTGTGATCTACTGAAGAGTCAATACTGCAGATTGGGTTTCCATTGTACACAAGAAAAAGAAGTCATTTCTTGAGCAGAAGAAGAAGAAAAGATTATGCAGCTTAAACTGTAAAGCCTGAATAAAGCTTTTTTCCCACTGAAATAAAGATTTTGTAGATTATATTTACAAAATATAAACAGAGTCTCGATCAATATACAGTAAAGGGATAGTATACCAACTGACCCACCCATTCAGCTGCGAAATCAGACTCCGCCTCTTTCGGAACTGCTGCTGGTGCAGGATTGCCAAGTAGCATCACAGCGCTAACGCTCGGAGGAAAGCGCAGCGACTCGGTTCTGATACATCAGCTCACAGATGCAGCCTTGTGCTGATCCACATCACCCTTTGGAGGGATGAGGTAAAAGAGAGCCATCTACTGTACCCACCCAGAGAGAGCAAGACCAATTGTGCTCTCTCAGAAGATTGACCACCAGGCTGCTCCAATTTAGCCATTAAACCTACCACACTAAAATAATGACAGGTTTCATTTTCCAGCAGGATTTGACACACCGCCCACACTGAGTACCAAACAAAAGTACCAATTGGTCTTATATAATATTCTAATTTAATAATCTGAGTCGCTGATTTCAGGGTTTTTATTGGCTATAAGCCGTAATAATCATCAACAATAAAAGTAATAAACGCTTAAAATAGATCACTCTGTGTTTAATACATCGATATAATATATATATTTTATATAAGTTTTGAACACACATTTTGAACTGAATTACTGAAATAAAGTAACTTTTCAATGATATTCTTTCTTTTTGGGATGCACACTACTCATTCTCATCAATCATATCAATGATAGATAGATAGATAGATAGATAGATAGATAGATAGATAGATAGATAGATAGATAGATAGATAGATAGATAGATAGATAGATACTTTATTTATCCTGAAGGAAATTTAGGCATCCAGAAGCAACAACACAATACAATTAGAAACATATTTAAACATAAATTAAAACACAGAAGAATAGAAAATATATAAGGCTATAAAAAACGTACTATTCAAGGTAAAGATCTATCTGTAGGGGGCGCCGATTGGTCCAACGTCTAAGGCGCTGCCACTATGAGCGGAAGGTCGCAGGTTCGAACCCCAGCTCATGCAGCTTTGCTATCAAGCTGCCGGCGCTCAGAGGGAGCACAATTGGCCCTGCTCCCTCCGGGTGGGTAGATGGCGCTCTCTCCCCACATCACTCCTATGGTGATGTGGATCAGCACAGGGTGTCTGTGAACTGATGTATCGGAACCGAGTCGCTGCGCTTTCCTTTTTCTTACTATATATAATTTTTTTAAGTATCTTTTATATATTTCCTGTAATAGTTTTTTGTATATATAGATTTATCATTATTTGTTTATATTTTTTTCCTGACCTGTTTCTCTGTCCTTTTCTCTGTACTGCTGTAACATTGTAAATTTCCCCATTGTGGGATTAATAAAGGATTATCTTATCTTATCTTATCTTAAAAGATGTTGCTAATGGTCATTAAATAATTAACAGAGCAACGTGCAAGGTGCAATGACATTGATTTTTAAAGTGACTGATGTGCCATAGAAATAGAAATAGGAATAGAAATATGCATATGTTACAAAACAGTTCTGAAAAGTGAATATGTGAAAACCCAATCATGAGTAAATGAAGAGTTTGATTCCAAAATGGGATAAACGCCGTTTAAAAAAAAAAAAAATGATTTAGAGCCAGAATCAGAATGTTATGTGACCACTCTTGAAAAGCCAATATTAAATTTTCATCAAAACACACACACAGTACACTTATACTACACCACACTACACTACACTACATTACACTACAGCACATGAATGTAACGTGATTTTGGGGATTTTATAGTGTTAATGTTGTTCGTTAATGAAATTTTGCACTTTTTCGAAAAGAAATGTTTTGAAATTTGTGTTTTTAGGCCCAATGGTCAAACTATTATATTCAGATGTACAATTTACTGTTATTTATTGTTGTATTTTGCACATTTTCAGTCAAAAATAAATTCTATTGATGCCAAAGGATATATAAGACATGGCATGGATTTATTGCATTTTGCGAAAAAAAAAACTAATATTTAAAAAAAAAAAAAAATATTAAAATCTTGATTTGATTTTTTTGTGTTATTTTAACCTTAGTATGGTATTTGATAGTTTGAAACAGAAAATGGTGGTTTTCAGCCTACCACTTTCTCGCTAAAGAAAACACATTTTTACTCAAATTGATAAAAATGGATTTATAGCGTTTTGGAACCAAACTCTTCAAATGTACTTGAATGTAAGTAAGGTTGGGGAAGTGATAGTGTAAAGAATTAAGAATTAAAGTGGTGCATATGGTGCGCTTATAGTGTGACTGGGTTAAACTCAGCTGGATCCACTGCAGAAAACACAATCAATACTAAGGATAAAACTTTATGGTTCAGAGTTGGGCATGTTATCTTGAGTAAGCGTTTCCAATAAAGTGGTCGGGCAAACTTTCTAACCTGAAGAAGAAGAAGAAGAAGAAGAAGAAGAAGAAGAAGAAGAAGAAGAAGAAAAAAAATGAATTCCAGGCCGGGGAGCCGAGTAAAGGGCCCAGAATCTGTGGTCTAACTAAAAACACAGCTGTTTGAACCAGACCGCCCCCGACACCCTGAGAAAAAGCAGCGAGTGCGGCTTCTTCTTTCATTCTGTAATTTGGTGGAGAATTCAATCTCAGCCCCCACTTCAGATCCAGCGCTCCGGATTGTTCTCTGAAGGCACGCTGTTATGACTGCGCTCAGCTGCAGAACGGCTGGATGGCTTTTCTCCCACGTGGAGTTCTCAATAACCCCTGACTGTCATCCATCTTTCCCCGGGCTCGTCTCCTGGCTGCTGGCGCTGTGCTCCAGAGCTTCCACTGACCGTGGATAATGCTCCTCTCGCGGGAGAGAGAGCGGCAGAATCTCCACTCCTGACCCGCCATCGATCTCGCTGCCGTTTCCTCTAGTTAGAGCTGCTGATGCTCTGAGTGTATCTGCTCATGTATGATGACGACCTCCTGAGGGGAAAACATATTAGCGCTTTATGATAATGAGCTGAGCTTCTTCTCCTCGGTTCATTCAAGGTAAAACTGAAGAGTCGTTGAGAAATATACACACCTACGATATGCGTTCTACAAACTAAATATACAGTACCAGTTTTCCAAATGCATTAAAAACATTAGATACAAACTTATTGAACGATTACAGACCAATCTCTAATCTACCATTCATTGGAAAAATAATTGAAAAAATTGTCTTCAAGCAAGTTATGCACTTTCTGTCCACAAATAACTGTCTAGACCAATTTCAGTCAGGTTTCCGGCCCAATCATAGTACTGAGACTGCGCTAATTAAGGTTATCAATGACATTTGCTTAAATACAGACTCAGGAAAAATGTCTATTCTACTACTGCTGGATCTCAGTGCTGCCTTTGACCACAACATTCTCATAGATAGACTTGAGAACCGGGTTGGACTTCCTGGAACTGTCCTAAAATGGTTCAGTTCATACCTTCAAGGAAGGAAATACTTTGTGGAAATGGAAAATAATGTTTCTGAGACTGTGCCAGTGACCTGTGGTGTACCCCAGGGTTCAATTCTTGGGCCACTCTTATTTAACTTATATATGATTCCTCTGGGTGAAATCATGCGTGACTATGGGATATCTTACCACAGCTATGCAGATGACACTCAGATCTACATGGTCCTCTGCCCAAACAACTATGGTCCCATTGACTCACTGTGTAAATGCCTTGAGCAGATAAATAAATGGATGGGACAGAACTTTCTGCAGTTAAATAAAGATAAAACAGAGATTATTTTATTTGGGAATAGTAATGAGAGGCACAGACTAGCTGCCTATCTGGACTCAAAAAGCCTAAAATCTAATGAACTAATGCGTAATCTTGGTGTACAAATGGACTCTGATCTCACTTTTAACAGTCACGTCAAAGCCGTCACCAAATCAGCATTTTATCACCTCAAGAACATAAATAAGATCAGAGATTTTCTGTCTAAAGCAGACCTGGAGAAACTCATCCACGCCTTTATTTCTAGTAGGATTGATTACTGTAATGGACTCCTAACTGGACTCCCAAAAAACAGACCATTAAACAGCTTCAGCTGATTCAGAATTCAGCAGCCAGAGTAAATCCCTACACTGGATACCAGTATGTTACAGAATAGACTTTAAGATTCTGTTACTGGTCTATAAATGTCTTAATGGTGCAGGACCAGCATATTTATCTGATGTGCTCCAGCAGTATGAGCCGAGCAGAACTCTCAGATCATCAGGAACTGGTCAGTTAGAGCTGCCTAAAGTAAAAACTAAACATGGAGAGGCAGCGTTTAGCTACTATGCTGCTCTTAAATGGAACCAGTTAACAGAGAGCATTAAAAGAGCACCAACCCTAAGCACTTTTAAATCCAGACTAAAAAACCTACATGTTTGATCAGGCTTTCAGCTCAGCTTAAAACACTGCAGCTCCGCCCACTTTTATTCTGTAACGGCACTTTTATATTATGTTTTACTCATGCTTTATTCTTATTTTATTTTTATTTCCAATTCCTTGTTGTTCTTTTACATGTTTTTAATTTAATTCTCTTTGTTTTAATCATGTTTGTATCAATCATGCTTTATTCTTATTTTAGTTTTTATTTCCATTTTTACTGTTAATCTTTTACATGTTTTTTTTTTTTTATTTGACTTCTCTGTGTATTTTCTAATTTGTAAAGCACTTTGAATGACCGTTGTGTATGAAAGGTGCTAAATAAATAAACTTGCCTTGCCTTGCCTTACCAGTCTGTATCAAGTTTGGACACAAATTAAAATCTTCTGCATTGTAGATTAATACTAAATTCATCTAAACTGTAAAAAAACATATAGAGTGAGGGGTCCCCTTCCCTTCTCACAGGGGGACATAGGGCCCTCGCACAACAGCACAAATCATACCAGGCCAAACCCTTATGTGATTTCTCCCCCACAAAAATCACATTTATCTTTAAAAACCCAGTAACTCATATTATGCAGCAAACAAGACATCTTTCAAAATGGCTGACTTCCTGTTTGGTGGAGCTAATGCAATCCAATAGCTAATATCCAATAGCATGTTCCCACCAACATTTAAGAATAGTAGAGAAACTTTGAGACAGCCACAGCTAATTTATTAGCTGAACAAAATAGGTACCAATTGGTACCAATACAGTCAGTCATACCAATACTGATTAATACTAAAGTTATTCAAACTATGATGGAAAACATGGGATTATTTATGTAGTGGATTAAACAGAGGATTTCTTCATTGCTTGGACACACACACACGCTACCCCCATCTTATGGTCTAAAAGGAATGTTCTAACCACCAACAATCACCCCCAGAACACTCTAGAAGCCTTGGAGTAATCTTTTTCAAACAGCCTTAAATTTCAAAATGACATTTCCTGACTATTTCTTCACTCAGCCTTGCTCAAGACCCTAATCTACAGATGATTCAGAATGCAGCAGCACGTTTGGTCTTCAACCAACCAAAACGGGCACATGTCACCCCGCTGCTCATTGAGCTCCACTGGCTACCAGTTGCTGCTCGCATCAAATTCAAAGTGCTTACAATCGCCTACAAGGTGATGACAGAACAGCTCCTTCCTACCTGCACTCGCTCCTGAAGGCTTACGCTACCTCCCGGCCGCTGCGCTCCTCCAATGAACGTCGCCTCGCTTTGCCAAACATTCACACAAAGCAATCCAGACTGTTCTCATACAGAGTTCCCCAATGGTGGAACAAACTACCTTCCACTACCAGATCAGGAGAATCTCTCACTATCTTTAAGAAACTCCTGAAGACAGAGCTCTTCAAAGAGCACTTACTCTCCTAACACCTCTAACTAACTACCTTCTACTACCAGATCAGGAGAATCTCTCACTATCTTTAATAAACTCCTGAAGACAGAGCTCTTCAAAGAGCACTTACTCTCCTAACACCTCTAACAAACTAACTACTTCTAACCTCATTTCCTTCTTCCCCTCCTTCACTCCTCTATCCTATTACTCCCCTTTGACCTCCTTAAGGCCCTATCTATAGATGCTTTATTTTTAACTTCTATTATTTTTGTACTTAACCTCTTCTATTATTTGCACTTCAATATTGTAAGTCGCTTTGGACAAAAGCGTCTGCCAAATGTAATGTAATGTAATGTAATGTAATGTAATGTAAATGCTCAAATTCTGCAAGGACTCTCTTCCCCCACCGTCATAAATTCCGACAGGCAAGGACCAAGCCTTATCTGAGCACTCAGCAGAGGGGAGGAATTTCTCACTAAGAAGATTTTGCTTAAAATACATATATATATTGACTATATAAAAAAAGTGTTTTACAGAATGTTTACTAAATAATGGTATATGTGTCTGGTATATGGTATATGTGTTTGGATGTGTCCTGATTAAATTTTCCTACACATTCAACTCTGAATCAACAAGGTTTAACTAACATTTGATAATTTAGCCTTATTTGGTTATCAGTGGTTTAACCACGTATTATCTTTTAAGTGATTTAATTGGGTTTAAATAATAACATGACTCTTGATCTCTTTCTGACAGGGTACCATCCATTGATGTATTTCTAAGATTATCTTGAATATTACAAAACTGTTTGTGGGCAAAATATATATATTACATTTATTGTGATTCAAATGTAAGATTGTTGTTTCCTGAATTTATCCTCACAAACTGAAGAATGTATTTTGATCCACTGTTTAGTTGAGTTTTCTTTAGCTGAAGCTTGGTGACCATGTGTGGGGGGGGGGGGGGTTATGGCCCTTTGTGAATAAGATCATCTTCCCTGCCAAAGTTTGAAATAGACCAATCAAAACACAGACATTTGGGCCACAGGGCCAATCGTAGCTCAAGGGCCAAACAGGCCACAGAGACTAATAGTTAAACTGGGTCAGTCACACACAGAGTTCGGTTCAGTTCAGTTGGAGTTGGAGAAGCAGTGGGAGAAGATGAGTTGAAGGAAGCAGTTGAAGAGAGAAGTGGAGGAGAGGTTCAGGGAGAAGTTAGAGGAGAGAGGTTAGAGAGGGCCTAGAGATGAAGAAAGGATAGACTGTTAGTTTAGTCATCTTAAGTTAGTTTTCTTAGACTAGTGCATTTAATCTTCAAGTATATTAATATTAGCTATCCTAGTTAAAATATCTAAGGTTATTTTACAATCTACGAAGCCAAGCATTATTCCATCTAAGTTTAGCTAAAGTACAGCTGAAAAAGAGATCCGCCAGATCCAACCCAGAAATCTGCGGTCCGGAGGCCACCAGCAAGCCACCTGAGAGCGAAGGGATTTCCCTGTGGGTTCTAATGGGGCTCCGTGCTGACACAGGAAGTCAAACCATCCTGCAGACAGGCTCACGTGATCCTTTTTCGGGGTGAAGCATCAGACGACCACAACCCAGACGGACGTCACCAAGGCCCACTTCAACAACTCAGAGTAAGGCAGAGCTGGGTTTAATCTTTCGGCAGATGGTGTCTGTTGGTCATGGTTTGGGTTGGGTCTTTAATTTAGTCTTCTTTAGTATAGATGACTCATTCTGAGTTGCTTGGTTGGAAATAAGAACTGGTTTCGTAGACTTAAAATGCCTTAGACCCTTATTTAGAAATACTCACTTAATAGTTATATTAATCTTTATTCCTTTCATATCAGCATTATAACGTGTTTGTTGTTTTATTTCTCATTTATCATTCTAAACTATGATTTGATATCTAATGGCTACATTTATGACTTTTTAATGAATTATTTACTCATATCTGTGTGATTTAATAAAATACTTTTATTTTACAAAACCTGTAATTTCAGTGTGTTTTTCTGGATAACTTGGTTATGAAAATTTCTGTCACCTGTAGAAACCACACCCTGAGATGTCTTGTGTTATTAATTAATTTGATTAATTAATTAATTAATTAATCTAATTAAATTAATTTAATAACTGGCGCCCAATTAAAAATATTTCAACATCTCAATTAGCACCAGGTATTAAACCACTGAGCCCGCTACATTTAGTAATCAAAGAAAGTGTTTAATAAACCAGAATATGCTATATGTTTTTCTTTCTTTAAAAGTAGCACCTCTTGACTGGGTTTTCTCACTCAGTTTTATGAGGCAGAGTCACCTGGAATTCAGCCTTTCAGTTAACAGCTGTGCTGAACTCATCAAGAGTTAATTAAACTTGCATTTCTTGCCTCTTAATAAAGTGTTTAAGAGCATCAGTTATAAAGTTGTGAAGAGGTTGAGTTACAGGTATACAGTGAATAATAGCTCTATTTGAGTTACGTTCTGATGGAAACAGGAGAGTTGAGGTGCACATTGAATTCTGCCGTGATTTGATCAGCTGTGGTTTTATGTTTTTTGGATACAATCCGGGTTAGCACCCGAACATCCCTTTCAGACAGCTTCCTCTTACAGCGTCCACAGTTAATCCTGTTGGATGTGGTTGGTTCTTCTTGGTGGTATGCTGACATTACCCTGGATACCGTGGCTCTTGATGCATCACAAAGACTTGCTGTCTTGGTCACAGATGCTCCAGCAAGACGTGCACCAACAATCTGTCCTCTTTTGAACTCTGGTATGTCACCCATAATGTTGTGTGCATTGCAATATTTAGAGCAGAACTGTGCTCTTACCCTGCTAATTGAAACTTCACACTCTGCTCTTACTGGTGCAATGTGCAATTAATGAAGATTGGCCACCAGGCTGCTCCAATTTACCCATGAAACCTCCCACACTAAAATGACAGGTGTTTCAGTTAATTGTCCATACCCTGTAAATTTTAATGCATTATATCTCTTTGTGATATAAAGCTTTATACTGTGGTGTTATAACGTTTTATGTTTGAGATTATAAACATTTATGTATAGTTAGAAAGGCTTATGTCAAGTGTTATAAAGCAAGTTGAATTGTTTATGAAGCTTTATGAATGCATTTATAATGCTTTATAGATACCTGATTCATAGAAAGTGTTACCCAAATGTCTAATTCAGGCTTTATTAAGCAAAGAATAAGACATTAATAAGCGCCTAATTTGAGCTTCTTAAAATAAAGTGGTAACACAATTTAGGCGCTTATTAATGTCTTATTATTTGCCTAATAAAGCCTTAATTACACATTTGGGTAAGACTTTCTATGAATCAGGTATCTATAAAGCATTATAAATGCATTCATAAAGCTTCATTAACCATTCATAATGCTTTATAACACTTGACATAAGCCTAACTAAACATAAATGTTTATAATCTCAAACATAAAATGTTATAACATCACACAGCTCACATAGATCAAACTGCTGCCAATTATACACTAATAACATGTATAATTAGCTAATAGTTAATGCTTAATAATCTGCTTAACAGGGTGCTAACTATAATAACTGTTTATTGTGCACTATAATAACTAATACAGCCATTATTAATTAATCATTTCCACATAACAGACCCCTAATTAAGCACCAATAACACTTAATAACAGAGAATAAAGCCTAATAAGTAGTGAATAAATCATTTACAAATATCTTATTAAGGCTTTATTAAGCAAATAATAAGACATTAATAAGCACCTAATTTGTGCTCCTTAAAATAAAGTGGTAACACAATTTAGGCGCTTATTAATGTCTCATTATTTGCTTAACAAAGCCATAATTAGACATTTGGGTAAGACTTTCTATGAATCAGGTATCTATAAAGCATTATAAATGCATTCATAAAGCTTCATAAACCATTCATAATGCTTTATAACACTTGACATAAGCCTAACTATAAGCACCAATAACACTTAATAACACAGAATAAAGCCTAATAAGTAGTGAATAAATCATTTGCAAATGTCTAATTAAGGCTTTATTAAGCAAATAATAAGACATTAATAAGCGTCTAATTTGTGTTCCTTAAAATAAAGTAGTTTTTTTTTTTTTTTTTGCTGCTTCATTAACTCAAGCTTAATACAACAAATAAATAATGAATCTGAAGAACCCAGGGAGAGGAACCACTAGGGGGCTAAACCATTGTAGCCCAAAATGTTTCTTTCAAAGTGTTTTATAAGAGACTCAGGAGAGGCATCTTCAAAGCCTCGCCGCTCCTCGCCTGACTGCTGCACGTTAGATATTCCAGCCAGGTTCAGAAAGGAAAGGTGACTGTGGGAGAAAGAGAGAGAGAGAGAGAGAGAGAGAGAGAGAGAAAAGAGAAAGAAAACTAAAGCATAAAGTTCATATTGCTGCATGTTTTATTCATGCTCCACAGTAACCGGGACAGATAAGTGGTGTCGTGGTTCTCGGGCGGAAGTTTGTGGACGGGTTTTATAAATGAGGGCTAGCGTTTCACCTTGGCGGTGTTCTTGCTTTTAGGTACATTCAAAACTTTATTTTTTTACTGTGGAACTTTTTAATGCAATTTCACTGCAGGTAGCTGCCTATGTAAAAATGTATATAATTAATTGCACTGAAAACATATTGAGAAATGTCTGAGAAACTGATTTATGTACTTACTTAAAATGACTTATTTATATTAAAAGTACATTAATATTATGCTTTCATCAAATGTTTGAAAGTAAACTTTGATCATACTTTATAAAAAAAGTATAATATAGTGTATTTAAAAAAAATAGACTGCTATGAAGTACACTTATAGTTTAATGTAATTCAATATACTTCTTACGTAAATACTTATTTCCAAATATACTTCTGTACATTTTTAGCATTTTAAGTGTGTTAAAAACAACTGTTACAGTAGTTCACTTAAAGTACAATGTATCATGTAACTTTTTAGAAAGTAAATCAAATTATTGAAGTACTTTTTGTAGTACAGTATATTAAAATATATTTTAATACTCAACAAAGTATACTAGAAGTGAGCTACTTACAAAAGACAGGAACAAGAAATATGTATATTTGTACTGTAATGTAAATATAGATTACATATATTTAACATCAATTTTAGTACATTTCTAATATACCTGGTGTATAATAAATAGTGATACAGTTGTAATACTCTACTCATTAAATGTATTATACTTTTACTGTAAGTATATTTAAAGTATTTAAATGTTTAAAAATTACCTGGTTAAGTAGATATTTTCCAGCTTAGGGTGCAGTACAGTTGAGCCTGGTCATTTTGGTAAACCTCAACCATTATATTTCCTTGCTTATGCTTGAAGAAAAACAATTTTTTTTTGCTATTTTTAGCCATTTTTTTAGCAAGAAAGATTTGCTATTTACTCACTCATTCTAAGTCACCTGATTACTGATTGTTTTCACCTGTTTCCCTGCCTATATATATATATATATATACATATATATATATATATATATATATATATGTATATATATATATATGTTGGTCAACCTCAGCCGTAATATTTTTTGCTTATGCTCGAAGAAAAACACATATTTAGCAATCTATAGGCAAGTCATTCAACTGTGCACCATGCAACTTGGTTTAGGGCATGTCAGTGTGTCTTTGCTATTGTAATGACGGGAAAAGTACACTTTTTGTGGCTTGAAATGCGCAAAAGTCATATACTAATAGGGAAAACTAATGGGGGATTTGTCATTTACTCACTCATTCACTCTTAGTCACCTGGTTATTGATTGTTTTCACCTGTTTCCCCACCTATATAAACCCTCTCATTTGTTCAGTTCACTGCCAAGTTTTGACTAGCACCCTAGCATTCTTGGTCATTTGTGGCAGATTGCTATTGTAACAGCGCAGCTACCTGGACATGTCTAACGCTTCTCAGCAGAGGAAACTGACCTGCTCGTTCACTTGCTTTAAGCTGGATTTAGGAGCTTTAGGGAACATTTAGGGGTGCTATTTTAGCGATCTATAGGCAAGTCAATCAACCATGCACTGTACAGCTTGATTTACGGTGTCTAATCCCAGAGTGTCTTTGCTATCGTAATGACAGGAAAAGTACACCTTGCACGGCTCGAAATGCACCAAAAGCATGTATTAATTCTCATAATTAACCCTCTATTGCATGAACAACTTTTTAAACATCATATATTTTTTTAATTGTGTTTTTGTGACTTCAAATTGGTTAAATAATTCAAATTAAAACAAAAATCATAAAAAAAAATTTTTGGGGGGGTACTTGGTAATTTGTTGCCATATGGCAACAACGCGGGTTCGGTGACCATGCTCTAAGGATGAAAATGAAGAAGTTTTAGCTGACTGATACAATACATGCAGAAAAACAGCTATTGAACTATCACTTTCCATAACAAACCATTTGCAAAAAATATTTTTTCTGATCAGGAAATTAATATATTTGTTAATATATCATATGAAAATGTGAAAATAGCATAATGTTAAGAAATTAAATATGTTTTCAAGTTAAAATCATATACCTATCTGCAAGTACAGTGCCAGGATAGCCCTGTCCTATGTAACTCAATGGGAGCCCATTAGGATACATGTATAGAATGAATGTCACTGTATGCATGTTGTTGCCATATGGCAACAAATTCATTTTTGCCTTTTACAGAGAAAGTATAACTTTATATTTGGATTAAATGATAAAAAATGAAAGCTTACTTACCCCAGATTTATGTTGAATTTTTTTATGATCAAAATATGTCTTGAAGTTTGAAAACTAGCAATGTATAGGTTCCCACTTTGACGTGACCTTCACAGTGTGGCGCATCCACATGGAAAGGGTTGGCAAACAGGATTTCCTGATTAACTGATGTCATCAAACTGATAAATATTTCAAAAGTAAAGTCCCATTTTCACACAAAATGGGAAAAGTGGTGGATATTATGTCATTCTCTATTGAAAATACTCATAAAAAGAATTTGTTGCCATATGGCAACAACATGCAATAGAGGGTTAATCATGGGTGTGGATAATTTTGGGCATAATGTGAAATAAACCAATCAGCTTCTCACTTGCTCATCATTCCCTCTAAGAGCCAGTTGTGCTCTGACTTTGGGGGATTTGCTATTTACTCACTCATTCACTCTCAGTCACCTGATTATTGATTGTTTTCACCCATTTATTCTATTTATTGTTTATGTAAAGTGGGTAGGTTTATGCTGCTGTGTCTCAAAGCTGGGGTGTATGTGTGTGTTTTGACAATTTACTGCAAATGTAGTAATGAACGTCTGACTGTTGACTTCTGTCTAGGTTGTATTCAGTCATTGGAGCACCTGTGTTTTCTGTTGCCAAGATAGTAATACCTCAGAAATTTACCTGAACACACCTCACTTCCAGACCACCACGCCCATCAGTGTAGATATATTCAGAAGCACTGTTGCTATTTAAACCATGCTGGTGGAAGGTATGAAACTAGATTATTGGAGGGGGTTAAGATAGCAATGAGCATTGAAAAGCACCTTGCACAGGGTGCAAGATGGGGACCTACATGTTATCTATGTTATTAAAATAAAATTTCTCTAGGTTTTAGGATTTATCCACTTATTGAAGTCTTTGAAATTAAAGAATAGGATGACAAACTTGTCTACAAAAGTGTCTAAGATTTCTTTGAGTGATCCTACAGATGAATAAATTATTTAAGACAAAATTAGTGAGTATGAGGAACTGCTGACATTTCTGAAGATGCAAAATGTTCTTGAGAAAACTTATTAAAACATATATACTGTAAATAGCAAGTAAAAAAGTGCCAACTAGTGTTTGGTGCAGTGTAGGTGTTTCTTGGAAACTGTGAAGCCTGCAAAATCCTACTTTCACAAACACACCGTTCACAACACCCTGACACATTTTTGAGATGAGTTGGAACAGTAATGATAATTAATGGAACTAATAGTTCAAAATCTGAATTAAACATGTCTTACAGCACTGGCACTGAGCTGGTTTGGTATAATGCTCAATGTCCTAATTACACATAATTCATGCCATTTTGCTAAATTCTTAAAAAGTACAACATGTAATGGCCCTTCTAAAATATATATATATATATATATAGTTTGAAGGAATGTAGAGGAAATATTAACTGTAACATACAATTTCTCTGAGCTCACAAGCAAAGGTATAGAACTCCTTTGAATGGATGGATGGATGGATGGATGGATAGACGGATAGGCCGACATATAGACAGACAAACAGACGGTTCAGCTCCTCTAGAACTCCTTTACATGGATGGATGGATGGATGGATGGATGGATGGACGGACGGTTGGTTGAATGGACATACAGACAGTTCAGCTCTTCTAGAACTCCTTTAGATGGACAAATGGACAGATGGATAGACAGAGAGACAGACAGACAAATAGGTAGGTAGATTGATAGGCACCTCTAGAACTCATTTGGATGGATGGATGGATGGATGGATGGATGGACGGTTGGATGGACGGTTGGATGGACGGTTGGATGAACGGACATACAGACAGTTCAGCTCCTCTAGAACTCCTTTAGATGGACAAATGGACAGATGGACAGACAGAGAGACAGACAGACAAATAGGTAGGTAGATTGATAGGCACCTCTAGAACTCCTTTGGATGGATGGATGGATGGATGGACGGATGGATGGACAGACGGACAGACCGATATACAGACAGACAGACAGTTTGGCTCCTCTAGAACTCCCTTAGATGGACTAATGGACAGACAGAGAGACAGAAAAACAAATAGGTATATAGATTTATATGCACCTCTAGAACTCCAATTGGATCGGTGGATGGATGGATGGATGGATGTACGGTTGGATGAACAGACATACAGACAGTTCAGCTCCTCTAGAACTCCTTTAGATGGACGAATGGACAGATGGACAGACAGAGAGACAGACAAATAAATAGGTAGATAGATTTATTTGCACCTCTAGAACTCCAATTGGATGGGTGGATGGATGGATGGATGGATGGACGGTTGGATGGACGGTTGGATGAACGGACATACAGACAGTTCAGCTCCTCTAGAACTCCTTTAGATGCATGAATGGACAGATGGACAGACAGAGAGACAGACAGACAAATAGGTAGGTAGATTGATAGGCACCTCTAGAACTCATTTGGATGGGTGGATGGATGGATGGATGGACAGACGGACAGACCGACATATAGACAGACAGAAGAGTTCGGCTCCTCTAGAACTCCCTTAGATGGACTAATGGATAGATTTATAGGCACCTCTAGAACTCCTTTGGATGGATGGATGGATGGATGGATGGATGGATGGAAGTTTGTGTCTGTGTAAATGTGTGTAAATGTATGTATGACTGTGCCCAGATATGGATTGGCACTCTGTCCTGGGTAAATGTTGGGTAGTGCCCGATGCAGTCCTCCAGGTGGACGGTTGTTTCCGGTTGAGAGTACGCTGAGTGTTGATGTGTAATGTGCTTGTGTGTAAAAAAAAAATAAAATAAAATAAATAAAATTGTAAAAGCAACCTTGGGTCTCTAGAAAGGCACTATATAAGTTGAACTTCGTTCATTCATAAGGTTAATCATCTCCCTGGTAACATTAGTATGTTAGCTAGCCTGCTGCTAATGTTAGTTATCTCGCTGGTTTGCACTTATTTCTCATTGTGCTTTTTTTTTCTAGATGTCTGGAAAAATGAATCGCGGTCCCTGAGGTCGGAATGATTCACATAAACAAAGAGTATATCTCCGGGAGCAGCTTGTTTTTTCAGATTTTAGACTCAAAGAAAAAGGACTGATTAGGTCTGTTTGAATGAGTTGTAGATGTTCAGTAATGATAGAAACAAGTCTGTATAGCTTTAAGATAGTCTTTAATATTACATTTACGATGTGAAAAATCATAAAAAGAAATGAAAAGAAATTAAATAACATTCAAATGAGTGGGAAATGCTAAAATGTATTGGCAGATACCATTAAGACTCTATATCTAAATTAGAGGTGACACTGGCACGCACTGGCACTGATATAGGAGTATGGTTGGTACGATGCCCGCCTCGGCCGGAGCGTGCCAGGCTCCGATACCCAGAATGCCGTATGCACTGATCACAATTTCATCTCCAAACACAGAGTCTGCTGTGGAACATTCTGTGTATGAAGAAAGAACAGTGGTTCTGAACCCCCTGCTGTTCTATTCATTTACCAGACCTCTCTCCTCACCTAACCTCCCTCTATCCCTCCCTCCCTCTCTCTCTCTCTCTCTGTTAAAGCTGCTCTCTCGCTCTGAACACTGCAACGCTCAATCATGAGGCAACACTGCCCCCTCTCGACATTTCTGTCATCATACAGCGCATCGGTTATGAATGCTCAGTCATAAAACCAGCTAATTCCAGATACAGAGGGTATAAAATATAATAAAACACAAAGAAAACCAAAGAAACAAAAGAATAGGCTGCAGAAAATTAGTGTACCAGTGATCTCTGATTAATTTTATACTGTTTATTATAAGGAAAAGCTTTGATTGATTTAATTTATAGTGTTAATAGAGTAAAATATAAGATAAAAAAGCCTTAAAAGCTGATATCAGGATATACTGGATTGTAGATTAATTATAAAGACCTGGAAAGGGACACATAATTTGGTACCACTTTAAAATAAGACTACCTTTATAAAGGGTTTATAAATGGTTTACAAATAGTTTAAAAATGGTAATAATCAGGTTGTAAATGCCTTATAAATCATCAATAATCACTTATAACACATATGTAGAAAGGGCAACAATATAGATGGCTGTGGGTTCACTATTTGGCAAATAGAAGGTCATTGTTGCCCTTTCTACGTATATGTTATAACTGATTATTAATGATTTTTAAGGCATTTACAACCTAATTACTAACCATTAATAAACTAATTGTAAACCATTTATAAACCCTTTATAAAGGTAGTCTTATTTTAAAGTGGTACCCCAGATTTTTTATGCATGTTTTTCACTCTTAAATGTTTCAGATCATCAAAAAAAGAATAATATTAGTCACATACAACACTAGTAAACACAAAATGCTGTTTTTAAAGGAAGATTTTTATTATTAAGGGAGAAAAAGTGTTTGAAAAAGTGTTCTCACCTGTTCTCAATCAAGAAATCAAACCCGCCTCACAAAGTGAACTAGACCAAAAGTAAGATTGTTGTTAGATTTGACAGTTTTGTACATCTTGGCTTTTTTTGCACATTTTCTCAGTCAGTTTTATGAGGTAGAGTCACCTGGAATTTTAAGCTTTCAGTTAACAGCTGTGCTGAACTCATCAAGAGTTAATTACTTGAAGTTCTTGTCTCTTAATAAAGTGTTTGAGAGCATCAGTTAAAGTAAAGTAGTGAAGAGGTAGAGTTACAGGTATACAGTGAATAATAGTGAATATTTGAGTAATGTTCTAATCCAGATTATGAGAAACAAGAACTACTCAACTAAATAAAGAAAAAGGAAATTAAAGAAAAATAAATACTTCAAGAAATGAAGTTCAGTCAATATAAAACAAATATTTCAACAACTTTGAAAGCATCCTCAAGTGCAGTCACCGCAAAGACCATCAAAAACATTATAATGATGAAACTGGCACTCATTAGGTCCACCCCAACCTATTGTACAGGATAAATTCATGAATCTGTACATTACAATTAAGGATTAATATTATGATTTACTTTATACAAGCATGGCAGCTTTTAACAGAAGGACACAGCAGGGCTGGAATGACCTTGCATTGACAATATACAGTGGTTGAACAATGAAACTGAAACACCTGGTTTTAGACTACAATAATTCATTGTGGCTACGGACAGTTCTGGTGGAAACAGGAGAGTTGAGGTGCACATTGAATTCTGCTTGATTTGATCAGCCGTGGTTTTATGTTTTTTGGATACAATCCGGGTTAGCACCCGAACATCCCTTTCAGACAGCTTCCTCTTACAGCGTCCACAGTTAATCCTGTTGGATGTGGTTGGTCCTTGTTGGTGGTATGCTGACGTTACCCTGGATACCGTGGCTCTTGATGCATCACAAAGACTTGCTGTCTTGGTCACAGATGCTCCAGCAAGATGTGCATCAACAATTTGTCCTCTTTTGAACTCTGGTATATCACTCACAATGTTGTGTGCATTGCAATTGTATTTTGAGCAAAACTGTGTTGAGTGCTCTTATGCTAACTGAACCTTCACACTCTGCTCTTACTGGTGCAATAATGTGCAATTAATGATTAAAGACTAAACACCAGGCTGCTCCAATTTAGCCATGAAACCTCCCACAGTACAATTACAGGTGTTTCAGTTTTATTGTCCAACCCCTGTAGCTCAGGAAAGAAAAAATGAAGGTCAATCAATCTAAAACAAATATTTCAAGAACTTTGAAAGCATCTTCAAGTGCAGTCACAACAAAAAACATCAAAAATATTATAACAATGAAACTGGCACTCATCAGGTCCACCCCAGGAATGGCAGAGCAAGAGTTTCCTCTGTTGTACAGGATAAATTCATCAGAGTGCCACACCTTAGCCTCTGTCTGTCTTGTGTTTTTCCCTTTTTGGTCCTTCCTGCTCCTTTCCTCTGTTTGCTTTTATTAAGTGCATCACGTGGCTCTGTTTTATTTTAGGTCTTGTCTCCGCATGAGCCCCGCCCTGTCATCTGTTATTCCTCCTGTCTCATTTGTAAACCCGCCCCCTCGTTATCTCCCCAGGTGTTCCTTGTCTGTGCCTGTTCATAAATGCTCCATGTGCTCCTTTGTTCTTTGCCGTGCTTTTAGTTTGTTTGTGTGTTTGATCCTCTGTCTTTATGTAAGATCTAGTTTCTGTATTTGTCTTTTTGTTTGATTTCTCTTTGTTTGATCTTTAATCCTGCTGTTTTGTGTAACTTTAGTTTGCGGTTTGTTTTATTTAGTGTATGCATGTTTCTTTGTTTGCTTATTTTGCTTGATTGTTTAGTAGTTTTATAATTAAACCGGTGTTTTATAGTCTCTGTTTCAGTAGCTTTCGTGTTTGTTTTACTTCCCTAGTGGTTGTTCTTCATTTATTATTTGATATATGGAAAATAAACTATGCTAGCCTCAGAAACCATAAGTTAACTTCTTCACAGAGTATTTTATATTTAGGTTTGTTTAACACTTATTTTAAGTTACTACATGATTCCTTATGTGTTCCTTCATAGTCTGGATCACTTCAGTATTGATTTATAATGTAGAAAATGTAAGAAATAGAGTAATTACTGTAGTTCATAATGATTACAAATAATTAAAGTTCTGATTTGACCTGATAGATACATTCAGAATTCACATTTTCAATATTCCACCATCACAGTATTAAGGGCATGTCTTGTAAAGAGTCCTGGAGAGTCCCGAAGAGTCCTGGAGAGTCCCGGAGACGCCATAAACACACAGGCACTCAGCATAAAGCCGACATTAACGTTAATTCCAATCCCTTCAAGATGTCACGGAGAGCGGCCTCGGTTCACCGGCGGAACGTGGCGGCGAGCGGCGCCCGGCGGATTTTGCACGCTCGCCCGTGTACAGTGATGGAGAGAGAAAGAGGAAAACTCATTACAGCGAGAGGACCTGGAGGCACGGCCGACGTGCCGCCGCTGTAATCAAACCAGCCGGCTGACCGAGCGAACGACTGAACGACCGAACGACCGGAGAGGAGGAAATACAGAACACACACTCTGCCCTCCTTCTCCTCCTTCTCCCCGGCAAGTTATGACATTTAATTACACACTGCATCCCCTGTCCTGTCAAACGCACTGCTGTTCACGCAGGGCGGCCGTGAAAGGTATTAAATTTAACGTGTTTTTTAAAGGGGCATTACAGCAACATGCTGTTGGTTTGGACGTAATCATGCAGGACGTTCCCTTTGGCAGGGATTAATACGGTTCAAAACATGTCAAAGGGTTCATGTTAAATTCCCCCCTAGATGCTATTCACCTGGCAGCGTGCCAAGTCCTGCTGGAAAATGAAATCTGCATCCCCAAAAAAGAAGTTGTCAGCAGCAGAGGGAAGAAGCATGAAGTGCTGTGAGATTTTGTGGGAAAACAAAACTGCACTGACTTTAGGCTTGATAAAAAAACACAGTGGATCAACACCAGAAGATGACAGACATGTCTCTCCAAACCATCACTGATTGGTGGAAACTTCACACTAGACCTTGAGCAGTTTGGACTTGATTTATAAATGAAATGTAAAATGTACTGATGATCAGTGATGGTTTGGAGAGACATGTCATCTGCTGGTGTTGATCCACTGACAGCTGACAACTTTTATAGAGATGCAGCTTTCATTTTCCAGCAGGACTGGAAAACTGCAGTGTCACACAGCACTAGCTCTACTCACTATAATGTTAAATAAGGCAATTTTTTGTTTTATGTTTTATTATACTTTTTGGTTGAAATTTGTAAATTTGTCATTTTAAACACTGCTTCTAAAAATATAACTTTATTATATAATGTTTTAATTAATTTGATTTTACTTGATATTTACCTATTTTTTAAATACTAGTATTACATATTTTTGGGTTAGAAATTGTCATATCAAGAACAAACCTTTAATAAAAGATAATCATTAAATACATACATATTTTTATACTAATTTAATATACTTTCATATTTTCTACTAAATATACATAGATAAGTGTGTTATGAAGTTAAGTATAACATTAACATAATTTTCAATTTTTTGAAAATGTTTTTTTATACTTTTGGCTTGAAATTTGTAAATGTGTAATTTTAAACACTGCTCCAAATAATATTATTATAATTATTTAAATATTTAATCAATTAGATTTTTACTTGATATACACTTATTTTTTTTAAATACTAGTAATATATACTTTTTGGTCTATACAATATAGAATAATTAAATATACATTAATGTTTAAACTAATTTAATATATGTTAATATTTTTTAATTGTGTTATGAAGTTAAGTATTACATTTACTTAATTTACTCTTTTTTAATATGTCATTATATTTTTGGGTTGAAAATTGTAAATTTGTCATTTCAAACACCGCTCCAATTAATATAATTTTACTTAAATATTGTAAATAATTCGATTTTTACTTGATATTTACTTATATTTTTTATACTAATAATCCTAAAATACTTTCTGGGCTATAAATTGTAATTTCAAGAACAAACCTTTGATAAAAGAGAATAATTAAATATACATTCATATTTCTTTTCATATAGATTACTATTCTTCCTAATTAAATATACGCACAACATTTTAAAATGTGTTATTAAGTTGCATTTACTTAGTTATTTTTTTATGTTTTAATAAACTTTTGCATTGAAATATACACATATACATTTGTCATTTCAAACACAGCTCCTTATAATATTATTTTATTTAAATATTTTAATTAATTGGATTTTTTATAAAAGTGAATAATTACGAATGTACATTCATATTTTTACCTTTTTTGGTGTGTATTATTTAATTTTAATTATTTAATAACTATTGTTTTATTGGGGCGGCACGGTGGCACAGTGGGTAGCACCTCCGCCTCACAGCAAGACGGCCTGGGTTCGATTCCCGGCTGGGGCGACCCGGGTCTTTCTGTGTGGAGTTTGCACGTTCTCCCCGTGTCTGCGTGGGTTTCCTCCGGGTGCTCCGGTTTCCTCCCACAGTCCAAAGACGGCACGTTCAGGCTAATTGGATGTTAGATACAAATTGCCCCCTAGGTGTGAGTGTGTGTGTGCATGTGTCTGTTTGTCTGTCTGTGTCTGTCTGCCCTGCGATGGATTGGCGGCCTGTCCAGGGTGTATCCTGCCTTCTGCCCGATGCCGGCTGGGATAGGCTCCAGCACCCCCCCGCCACCCTTAATGGATAAAGCGGTTGATAATGACTTGACTAATGACTATTGTTTTATTGATTTTAAAATAATTATATTTAAATATATTATTATAATATTTTATTTTTAGATATATTTAGTTTTGAATTATATTAATTAAACACTGTTTCTGTATATGGAACTTAATTAATATGACCAAGATTTATTAGTACTCATACTAGTCTAAATGTTAAATTGTTTATTGTAAACATATATTGTTCAGAATTCATAGTTCCATGATCATTCATTAATGAAGGCTAGCCAAGATGCTGTCCGAGATGCAGCAAAACAGAGCTAAAAAGCATGATGCTCCCGCCCCCATGTTTCACAGACAGGATAAGGTTATTTTGCTGGAATGCTGTATTTTATTTTTCTTTCTCCAAACAGAACTTACTTACTATAAACACTTATTATTCCTGGTAATATTTAAACAAGAGCTTTCTCTGTTTAAACACGGATCAGTCAGGTTATATTATGGTCTGTTGTATTGTAATAATTGGGGTTAGTAAATTAAATTAGGTGAATATATTAGGACACGTCTCTGGAGGGATGATTATAATGCCGGTTCTCTGAAGAGCAGTGCTGGTGTTAATAAGGCGGAGGTCTCTGGGGGCTTCTGGTGTTCCTGTACGTCTCTCAGGGAGACAGAGAATCTGAAACAGGTGTTCCAGGTGCAGAAGAAAGACGGGAACCCTGGACTCGCTCTGGAAAGAAAGTGGAGAAGATACAAATTCATTTATTTTTCTTCTGTTCTTCTTTTCTATTACAATATTGAACACATAAGGAATTATATAGTAACTTAAAAGTGTTAAAAAAAACAAACCAAAATACTGAGACTGGTAACGCTGAGGCACTTATCCTGTGCAACAGAGGAAACTCTCACTCTTCTTTTCCTCAAGTGGTCCTGATTAGTGCCAGTTCCATCATTATAAAAATGATATGTTCTTTTTTGAGATTGCAAAATTTCTTAAAGTCACAAAGTAACTTTACAACTGATGCACTCAAGCACTTTATTAAGAATCAAGAAATCCAAGTTTAAAAAACTCTTGATGAGTTCAGCACAGCTGTTAACTGAAAGCCTGAATTCCAGGTGATTCTACCTTTTATTTACTTATTTTAATTATTATTATTTTTAAATGAAACATTTGGGGACAAAATTGTAATACATAATATTATTACATATATTACTAATTTGTGTTATTAAGTTAAGTATTACATTTATTTAATTTGCATTTTTTTTCACATTTTATCTTACTTTTTGGGTTGAAATTTGTCAATTTGTCAATACAAACACTGCTCCACTGAATATTATATAAATATATAAATATTTTTATGTTTTTTTTTTTTTTTTTTTGCAAAATAATTTGCCTATTTTTTTTTAAATACTAGTTATCTTTCTTTCTTTTTATGCATTTTTTGTGCTATTTTATTTTTGATTTTTACTTTTTATTTTTTTGGACATGATATTTAGATATTTAGTAATTAAAATAATTATAAAAAAGTCATTTTTTGGGCCATTTTTGGGCTAAAATTGTAATTTTAAGAACAACCCTCTGATAAAAGAGAACACCTATTGTACTGTAACCTCTTATTTTATTTAAATATATTTTTTATTATTAATAATAATAATAATAATAATAATAATAATAATAATAATAATAATAATAATAATAATAATAATATTTTTTTTATAAAAAAAGTTTTTATTTACAAATTTGTTTACATTATAATTTTTTTTTTAAATTTTGGGCTAAATTGTCATTTACAGCACGACCCTCTGACAAAAGACAGCGCTTATTGTGACACTTATTGTAAAGTGATACTCTTGTTTTATTTAAATATTTTGATTTATTTGATTTGGACATGATATATATATATTTTTTTTTTTTATGAAATTGTTGAAATTTCAACAAGCCTTCTCTTTAATACATTAATAATATTATATATATGTTTGACTAATTTCACTCCCTCAGTTTGAGAAGTCCAGAGTCTGAGAGCGAGTCTCTGCTGCTGACTCTGCTATAAGAGAATGAGAGCGTTCACTGGGCGAGTATTTCACCGTGACGTGTGGATAATTAAGGTCGCACATTTTTCCTGCTCTCAGGCTCTGAACTCCATTTTTCCAGGGGTTTTTTAAAGCTCTATACAGAGCAGACGCATTTATACTCGAGCTATTTTCCTCTATTTTCCTCCATTACTGTACAGGACTCCATTACACTATTAAGCGTCAGACTTGGAGTAATGGCTGGAGAGAGGCTCGTGCTGCGGCTCGTATTTTATTTTATTATTCCTCAGGAAACAGAAAGAAAAGGCGGAGGCTGGAGTTCAGGATGCAGAAACAGCTCCAGACTGTGTGATACTGATTATACTTTACACACATCAGAAACCTGTTTATGTAGATCATCAAAATTCAGATTTCCTTATGGGACACAGATACACATGTGTAATTAAATAACCTTTACTTCTGTAATTAATCTGTTACAATGGATTAACAGTTGTTAATGTGTAAATACACAGTTATTAGAAACACATTATTATGTAGAACGTTTAATTTTAATAATTGTTAACATGCTTAATTTTTTACCTGATTTTTTCCCACATATTTTATTTTCTTACCCACAGAAAAATAAAAAGAAGGGGAAATTAAAAATACAAAAATCCTAGGCAACTATATATATTTAAAAAAAGTACTAGTAATATTATCAATATATATATATATATATATATATATATATATATATATATATATATATAGGAAAAGCTAAAGAATGTGACCATAAAAATTGACACATAAAACATAAAGAATGTATAATATATATATATATATATATATATATATATATATATATATATATATATATATATATATATATATATATATATATATAATTAAATGACCTGTATTGGTAGTTACACTGTTATTACATAAATTGTTAATGTGTAAATACACAGTTAATAGAAACACATTATAAAGTACGACCGTTTAATTTTAATAATTAATATACTTGATTTGAACCTTTTTTTTTACACATTTTATTTGTTCAAATAATTTTCTAAATTAAAAATACAAAAAAAACCTAGGCAACTATATATATTTAAAAAAAGTACTAATAATATTATCAATATGTGGTGTGTGCCTCTAATATACATAATGTAATGGAATTTTAATATTACTTGTTTATTTATATAAATAATTAAACAACCTGTATTGGTAGTTACACTGTTATTACATTCATTGTCAAAGCGTAAATACACAGTTATTAGAAACACATTATAAAGTATGACCGTTTAATTTTAATAATTAATATACTTGATTTTTACCTGTTTATTTTTTGTCACATGTTTTTTTTTTGTTCGAACAATTTTCAAAATTAAAAACACGAAAATACTATGCAACTTTATATATTTTAAAAAGTACTAATAATATTATCAATATGTGATTTGTGCTTCTAATATCCATGATGTAATGGAATTTTAATATATTATTTGTTTATTTATTATTATATATAGAAAAAGTAAAATAGAAAATGCCAATAAAACATTGACACATAAAACAAATAATATATGTAATAAAATAACCTGTACTGGTAGTAACACTGTTATTACATGATTGTTAATGTGTAACTACACAGTTATTAAAACGCTTATTATAAAGTAGGACCCTTTAATTGTAATAATTGTTAATATAATATAATGTTTACCAGATTGTTTCACATATTTTATTGGTTTGTTCAAACCTTTTCTTTCCCAAAGTAAAAAAGGAGAAATTAAAAATACAAAAAAACCTGAGCAACTATATATTAAAAGAACTAATATTATTGTAAATCTGTGGTTTGTGCCTTTAGTATTAATTATGTAATGGAGACAATTACCATAAAAATGACATAAAAAGTAAATAATTTATAATACATTATATTATAATCATGTATATTATATAATTTATATAATTTATAATGATAATAATATTACTAGTACTATTTTTAATTAGTTGCTTAGTTTATTTATTTATTTTTTTAATATATATTTTTAATTATTATGGGAAATGAAGTCTGGTTTAGCGTGGGATACAGAGGTAAGGCAAGTGTAAAAATTTGATTTTTTAATGTCAAACAAAAAACGTAGAGGTTTCTGGACGTAAAATTCGTGAACAAGCCTGGGATTATATTTATGTAAGTTTGTAGGTAACTCCAGCAGTTCAGACTCTTTAACCTTTTCTCCCCGCTGAGTTTATACGTGTTTATACGGATCCGAGCGTGAATCCGATATCTGCTCGTGATTGTGGTTTTACTCACAGCATCATCTGTATTACATCATGCAACCTGACATTTCCAGACAGGCGTCCCGGATTATTAGCGCGGCGTCTGACGGATTTGCCCTGAAGCTGTGGGTGTAAAAAACATCCCGTCTGATAAATACACTGACAGTCCTGCCTGAGACGTGTTTATTATTCTGCAGGAACAGAATTAATTATCTGAGATTAAATTCTTACGGTCGGATAGTTTGTGTTCTGTTAACTTCTGCCCTGTCAAAAAAAAAAAAAACAGCAAAAAACACGACCCAAAAACCCAGACCTGAACTTATAGCCTACATAGCCTAGTTCTACTGGACTGCTATTGACTGCATAGACTCATCAGGGGCATTTTTACAAGAGTAATGCTCTTTTAAAATTTACTTAAAAAAAAAAAAGTTTCGCAACTAATTTCAGATAAATTTAAGTAATTTCAACTCGGTTTCAAGACTTATATGTTACACAGAGTAAATAAGTGAACTGAACTTCAGTCAATCCTTTCTTTTAGTAAACTTTACTTCATTTATTTTTACTGAATCAATCCTTTCTTTTAGTAAACTTTACTTCATTTATTTTTACTGAATCAATCCTTTCTTTTAGTAAACTTTACTTCATTTATTTTTACTGAATCATTCCTTTCTTTTAGTAAACTTTACTTCATTTATTTTTACTGAATCAATCCTTTCTTTTAGTAAACTTTACTTCATTTATTTTTACTGAATCAATCCTTTCTTTTAGTAAACTTTACTTCATTTATTTTTACTAAATCAACATACCTGTCAAGTCTCCCGTTTTGGCCGGGAAACTACCGTATTTTACTCCTCTTTCCCGTCGTCCTCCCGTATTAGTATTTTCCCGTAAATTTCCCGTATTATACTAAATAAAAAAATATATAGGCCACAGGCGACAATGCACTGACCGCTGTGTGTCTCTTAACCAATCGTGGTGCCGGTTCAAGGAGAAAGTCCCGCCTTTCAGGAGAAACAGCCAATCAGCTAGCTGGTTTTGCGGAGCGCAGTTTAGTGTGCGGGAAGCCCCGCCCCTCCCCTCGCTGTGAGTTCAGGCAGCTAGTCGGAGCAGCTGTCGTTAAAACTAATCTGGATATACGGAGATTTATCTAAAAGAAAGGTAACTAACCATGTAAACTGTGATGAGATTGTTTCTGATAGCTGGTTAAAAAGACTCTTCTCTGAATCAAAACATAAATTAAACCCACTGTGTGTTTAATAAAATACAGCTTAACTTTAGAATTAGCTAGATAGATTTTCAGGGTTTGAGAAAAATCGACATATATATATATATATAATGCCCTGCCCTGATGTGCCTGATCAGCCAATAACTATCATTTCCAAACTCTATTAGTTCAGGGCTAGTTTTAGGGTTTGTTAGAATTTGTTTAAATCTCAAGTATTGTGGTGTAATGTATTATAATGTAATGTAATGTATTATTTAGAAGGGGTAGAAGAGATGGTTGAGCTGGAGAGAGAGAAAATGTGGAGAGGGCTGAAATTAACTGAACTGATCAGGACTGGACTGAACGATAGAAAGAAGTATTAATGAAAGATTAGTAATTGTGTAGGCCCCTTAGGACTATTATTTACTTATGGAATATATCTGATCCATGTCCTTTTTGTAAATTTGTGCACCCTTCAATTTCAATTTTAAATCTATTAAATAATAAAAAAAAAAATATATATATATATATATATATATATATATATATATATATATATATATATATATATATATATATATATTTTTTTTTTTTTTTTTTTTTTTTTTTTTTTTTTTTTCCCTCGTTTGGGCTGTTGGGACGGCGGAAAAAATCCCTTATTTTTAAGTCCAAAACTTGACAGGTATGAATCAATCCTTCCTTTTAGTAAACTTTACTTCATTTATTTTTACTAAATCAATCCTTCCTTTTAGTAAACTTTACTTCATTTCTGCATACAATATTACCTAATTACAATTACTTAATTTATATAATATTACTGATTTTTTTTTTTAGTTAAAACACAGATACAAATATTTAATATTTACTTACTATTTTGTAATCAGACCAAGTACATTATGTTTAGTATACTAAGAAGAATGTATTACATGCCCTCCATGTGTTGAGACAGTGTAATATGTGTGTTTTAACTAAAAATATTTACATTTCAGGAATTATAATATATTATGTATCATAAATTAATTGAGTAATTAAGTAATTGTAATTGGGTAATATTGTATGCAGAAATTAAGTAAAGTTTAATAAAAGAAAGGATTGATACAGTAAAAATGAAATAACTGAAGTTCAGTTCACTTATTTACTCTATGTAACATTTAAGTCTTTAAGTTATTTAAATTTATCTGAAATTAAATTTACTTATAAAAGGCAAATGCAGAAAGTTGCAAAACCTATTTAAAGTAAATTTTACTCATCTCAACAGGGGTCGGCAATTGAGTTTGGCCGTGGGCCGGATATTTTACAAGCCGTTAGGTGGCGGGCCACAAAAAAAAAATCTGTTTTGGAAAATTAAGTGTAATGGGACACAGTAGCTCTCCAGCCCAGAGGGTTGTTGAACCCAATTTGCAGAACAGTTGAATTCAAATTGAAATTCCTCCGATACATAAAAGTCAGACTCCGCCTCTTTTAAAACTGCTGTGGTGGTCCTGATTAATGACAGTTCCATTATTATAATGTTTTCGATTGTCTTTGTGACTAGAAGTAATTTGTTTTCTTTACTTTCTTTAATATATATATATTTTTTCTCTTTATTTAGTTGAGTGGACAAGTGATTCAAGAAATTGAAGTAATTAACTCTTGATTAGTTCAGCACAGCTGTTAACTGAAAGCCTGAATTCCAGGTGATTCTACCTCATAAAGCTGAATCCAAACTATGCTCTAAAACATGTTCTAGTTTGGTTCGCTTTATCGTATCCAAGCTTAACAAAAGACTCCCATACTTCCCTTTCAGTCAGAGCTGTAGCTCTCATTATTTTTCTAAGAAAACATGACCTTGGTGACGTTCAATGACAGCCACGCCGCTGACGGCCACCATAAAAGCATCTCGCTATAACAGGACGCCGCTGATTAGCATAAGCAGCCAGATGTTCACGTCAGCGTAGCAATTTAGCGCATACGGCTAAGCGCTATCTCAGCTGCCATATGTAAGGTGAGCTAAGCAGGCTGTTCTTAATGAAACGGCGTACGTGACGGCGGCGCATTTTTCACCGGAATCGGCGCCGCGATCTGCTCTCGATGGAAAACAAGCAGCCATTATTTATTTATTTGTAGATTTACGCGTTTATTTATTCGACGAGCAGGAGGTGATGTGTCGGAAATGTTCCTTTTTCTGAGAAAAGCTCCCCGCGCTCTGTTCTCTCGGGCTGAAACGACTCTCCCGCTGCAGGCGCTCGCGTATTGTCCCCGTGGGCGTCCGGAGTCCCCACAGACAGGCTCTTTCACAAACCCACATCACACTTCCTGTGTCCTCCCGTCCCCGGAGCTGCACGGTGCCACGCAACAAATGCCCTGATTTCCAGTGTAACGTGAAAAACGGTGGCGTGAGGAGTCTGAGAGATTGTCAATGCAAGGCCATCATTCCAGACCTGCTGCTTCCTTCCTTCCTGCTGCAATTCATTACAGCTGCTATTGGAACAACTGTGACCCACAGTATTCATGTTTAAAACTGTAAAGCCTATATTATGGACTGTATAGTCCATATATATGTAGTACTCAAGACTGGTCTCTGTCTCGAGATCAAAAACGAGCGGTCTCAGTCTCGTCTCAGATTTGAGCTTGTTAGAAATGGATCTTGTCTCATCTCGGGGTGAGGTGGACTCGGTGACTGTGGACGAGACCGGCCGAGTCTAAGTCATCTGTCTGAGATGAAGTTCAAGTGTCTAAAATCTGCACACTGATTGGCTAACAGCGAAAAAACAAGCTACTCACACTTCAGTATCCAATCAATGAACACTTTTCATTTCGAGTAGTCCAATGTTGAGTTGAATGTGATCTTTTTCACTAGCTCACTGGAGTTATACTCCATTTAGAAAAAAAGGAGAGATAAGTACAAATTAGCGAGATAACTAATGTTAGCAGCAAACTAGCTAACATACTAATGTTATCAGGGAGAGAATTAAAGCTAGCAATGAGCTAGCTAACCTTAGCAACAAACTAGCTAATCTTAGTGATGAGCTAGCTAACACAGTAATGTTACCTGGGAGAGTACTAAAACTAGCGACAAGCTAGCTAACCATAGGAACAAGCTACCTAATACACTAATGTTACCTAGGAGAGTACTAAAACTAGCGACAAACTAGCTAACCGCAGGAACAAGCTACCTAATACAGTAATGTTACCTGGGAGAGTACCAAAACTAGCGACAAACTAGCTAACCGTAGGAACAAGCTACCTAATACGGTAATGTTACCTGGGAGAGTACTAAAACTAGCGACAAGCTAGCTAACCTTAGCAACAGCATGCAGCCCACAGGACACTACACCCAGGACACTGCCTGAAGGACAATGCCCAGAGGACACTATCCACAGCATGCTGCCCACAGGACTCTACCTACAGGACAATTCCCACATGATGCTGCCCACAGGATGTATCCATTCAGAAAAAAAGGAGAGATAAGTACAAATTAGTGAGATAACTAATGTTAGCAGCAAACTAGCTAACATACTAATGTTATCAGGGAGAGAATTAAAGCTAGCAATGAGCTAGCTAACCTTAGCAACAAACTAGCTAATCTTAGTGATGAGCTAGCTAACACAGTAATGTTACCTGGGAGAGTACTAAAACTAGCGACAAGCTAGCTAACCGTAGGAACAAGCTACCTAATACAGTAATGTTACCTGGGAGAATACTAAAACTAGCGATAAGCTAGCTAACCATAGGAACAAGCTACCTAATACACTAATGTTACCTGGGAGAGTACTAAAACTAGCGACAAGCTAGCTAACTGTAGGAACAAGCTACCTAATACACTAATGTTACCTGGGAGAGTACTAAAACTAGCGACAAGCTAGCTAACCGTAGGAACAAGCTACCTAATACAGTAATGTTACCTGGGAGAGTACTAAAATTAGCGACAAGCTAGCTAACCATAGGAACAAGCTACCTAATACAGTAATGTTACCTGGGAGAGTACTAAAGCTAGTGACAAGCTAGCTAACCATAGGAACAAGCTACCTAATACACTAATGTTACCTGGGAGAGTACTAAAACTAGCGACAAGCTAGCTAACTGTAGGAACAAGCTACCTAATACACTAATGTTACCTGGGAGAGTACTAAAACTAGCGACAAGCTAGCTAACCGTAGGAACAAGCTACCTAATACAGTAATGTTACCTGGGAGAGTACTAAAATTAGTGACAAGCTAGCTAACCATAGGAACAAGCTACCTAATACAGTAATGTTACCTGGGAGAGTACTAAAGCTAGCGACAAGCTAGCTAACCTTAACAACAGCATGCAGCCCACAGGACACTACACCCAGTACACTGCCTGAAGGACAATGCCCAGAGGACACTATCCACAGCATGCTGCCCACAGGACTCTACCTACAGGACAATTCCCACATGATGCTGCCCACAGGATGTATCCCACAGGATGCAGGTAATAGGATACTGCCCACAGGACTTTGTGCAAAGGATCCAGCTACAGGATGCTGCCTACAGGACAATGCTGCCCACAGGACACTTCACAGGATGCTGCCTATAAAATGCTGCCTACAGGACAATGCCCAGGGGACATTGTTCACAGAATGCAGCCCACTGGACACTGCACTCAAGATACTGCCCACAGGGTGCCTACCACAGGACTCTGCCCACAGTACACAGTACACCGGACACTACACACAGAAAAATGTTCACCATCCACATGACACTATACCCAAGATATTGCCCACTGGAAGCTGCCCACAGGACACTGCCCACAGGACGCTGCCCACAGGATGCTACCAACAAGACAATGGACATGAAACACCTGTCATTTTAGTGTGGGAGGTTTCATGGCTAAATTGTAGCTGCCTGGTGTTCAATCGTCATTAATTGCACATTGCACCAGTAAGAGCAGAGTGTGAAGGTTCAATTAGCAGGTGTGACATACCAGAGTTCAAAAGAGGACAAAGTCTTGGTGCACGTCTTGCTGGAGCATCTGTGACCAAGACAGCAAGTCTTTGTGATGTATCAAGAGCCACGGTATCCAGGGTAATGTCAGCACACCACCAAGAAGAACCAGCCACATCCAACAGGATTAACTGTGGATGCTGTAAGAGGAAGCTTTCTGAAAGGGATGTTCGGGTGTTAACCCGGATTGCATCCAAAAAACTCCAATAAAACCACGGCTGATCAAATCACGCAGAATTCAATGTGCACCTCAACTCTCCTGTTTCCACCAGAACTGTCCGTCACCACAATAAATTATTGTGCTCTAAAACCAGGTGTTTCAGTTTCATTATCCAACCCCTGTGAGTATATGTTGGTGACTTTGTAAAGCTGTAGATCGGTATCATAGCAGTCAGTTTAAGCTGAATCGAGCTGAAGGCGATAGCTGATATTTGCGGGATGATTTCACACTATTTTCACGATATTGTTACCTGTCCTGTTCCTACATAAAATCCTTGAGAAGATGCTGTTGTTATTAAACCCGGACATGCGGCTCGTCCTGTTCCCTGAGATGCATCAATATAGCTGTACAGCTCTGCTAGATGCTATAGATTAGATGGAGTGAAGGATCTAGGGTAAATATTGTGCCGGTGGATTTGTGAGGTAATGGGCGAATCCAATCTGTCTCTGGGCTTATCTCCTACTGTAGCTGATTGTTATCCCCCCCCCCCCCCCCCCACCCCCTTACACCCAACCCTCCAGTGCTGAATGGGATGCTGAATGGTGTGTAAACTGGCAGAGCAATTGCCTCCACTATTCAATCTGCAATCGATGCAAACACATTTGACTTCATAATGCAATCAGGAGTATCCTCTCCAAAAAAGAAAGAAAGAAAGAAATCTAATTCTGAAGTGCTGTCTGAAAATACTGGATGTGTTCTGGGTTTGAATCAGACTGACTGCAGGTTGTTTCCAAACGCAGCCCCATTTGTTACAGTATACATTACATTTTGTGTGTAAAACAGGGATCTTTCTGGTTTGTCCACTAGGGGCAGCACAATAGCGTTGTATAGAATATCCTATCTGCTCTTGTAGAACCGAAGATAAGATAAGCAGAGATGGAAAGTTATGAATTACATTTACTCACATTACTGTAATTGAGTAGATTTTATGAATAATTTGTAATTTTTAAAGTAGTTTATGAAATAGGTAATTTTACTTTTAGTCAAGTACATTTTAACACAAGTAATTTACTTCACTACATTAGAAAACTCCCCGTTACTGAGTAAAAAATAAAATGCTGGGTAAAAAAATAAAAATATGGCGCCGACCAACATTTTTTTGTATGATTTCCTGTTTTTAATGATGATTGCTTAAGTTTTTATTGGGAACATTAAACAATCTGCCTAAATGTAAACAGAAAAAACATGTAAATAGCAGTTAAAGCTATAAAAAAGTTAAAAAATAATAATGAAAATTATGGTTTATAGTCGCCTTTATGACCATAACTTTTTAACAGTAAAGAAAAAAAATGGATGATAGAAATCTATACCACTTGTGTACTCAAAGTACATTTTGAATTGAGTACTATTTTACTTTTACTCGAGTAGATTTTTAGATGGGTACTTTTACTTTACTTTTTACTTTACTGCTTACGTATATTTAGAGTAAATTAGATTTCCAGATTTCCACTAAGGCTGGGTGCAGCAGCATTAGCATTAGCGTTAGCAGCTAACAGTAAATGCTGCCTGACAGCGCTACAACGAGTGTTCTGGTAAGCTAGGATGATATTAGATAGCGGTTCATCCCGTGTAGCTTGTTTAAACATGGTAATAAAAGGCAGGCTACAGTCTGATATACTCACCTCTGAACGGCGAAAGAGCTAGCCCTTAGCGCAGTTAGCTCCTAATGCTAATACTTCTCCAGCCTAAGTGCTGGGGAAACTTAACAGGAACTCCTGTATAATGCTTTACTTCAGCAGAGTGGCTTTACTGCTCCATAATACCTGACTGGTAGAATTCATACATAAGGCACACTGATGTTTTTTTGGAAAAATTGAAGACTTTTAAGTGCACCTTATAGTCTTAAAAATACGGCACATTTATAAGATTTAGCTGATGCTCATTCTATTATTATTTTAATATAAAAAAATATAAGAGATATTTGCTGTGGAGTGCACGGGTTCAGCTGCAGCTCAAAGCATGAATTTCAGGATTCAGTGAAGTGTGTGACGTCCAAACACACATCCAGTGCCTTAACAATGTTCCTGTCTGTTTCTAACCCCCCAACACACACACACACACATCACTTCTTTTCTCTAGAACCCCTAAAGCAAATTAGTGGAACATGTTGTTAATTACTGTCCCCTATAATTGCATGTAGCGCCTATTTAATTAGGTCCAAACTGTTATTTCACACAGTGTGTGTGTGTGTATGTGTGTGTGTGTTAGTGTGTGTTAGTGTGTGTGTGTGTAGCTTGTGTCAGCAGTTGCAAATGAGGGTCGAGGCCCCCCGCTGATGAGAGCATGGCGTTCTGGGAGGCAGAACGGACCGAGGGAAGAAGAGAAGCGGTGAGAAGATAAAAAGTGCAGATGATATAATTGCAACCTTCCTCCCCAACCGTTCACCAGCCAATCACCCTCAGCACCAACTCACCAACTCACCACACTCAGAACTGAGAGCAGAAGCAGGAATCAGAACAGGGTCCATCACTGTAGAACCAACAAAATGATCAGTTTCTTTGATTTTACCAAATTGAAAACCTCTGGAATATAATCAAGAGGAAGATGGATGATCCCAAGCCATCAAACCACCAAACTGAACTGCTTGAATTTTTGCACCAGGAGTAAAGCAGCATAAAGTTATCCAAAAGCAGTGTGTAAGACTGGTGGAGGAGGAGAACATGATGCCAAGATGCATGAAAAAAAAAAACTGTGATTAAAAACCAACCAGGTTTATTCCACCAAATATTGATTTCTGAACTCTTAAAACTTTATGAATATCAACTTGTTGTTTTCTTTGCATTATTTGAGGTCTGAAAGCTCTGCATCTTTTTTTTTTGTTGTTATTTCAGACATTTCTCATTTTCTGCAAATAAATGCTCTAAATTACAATATTTTTATTTAGAATTTGGGAGAAATGTTGTCTGTAGTTTATAGAATAAAACAACAATATTCATTTTACTCAAAAATAAACCTATAAATAGCAAAATCAGAGAAACTGATTCAGAAACTGAAGTGGTTAGATTTGTTTGAATTTGTATTGCATTTGTATTGCCTTGCTGAAAACTGGATGGTCCTTTTCATCCATTTCTTCTTAAAAATATCTGGGGTGTTGAATTTTTGCATCAGGAGTTATCCAAAAGCAGTGTGTAAGACTGGTGGAGGAGAAAATGATGCAAAGATGCATTAAAAAATGGGATTAAAAACCAGGATTATTTCACGAAAATATTGATTTCTGAACTCTTAAAACTTTATGAATATTTTATTTTATTTTATTATTTATTATTTTGCGAGGTTTAAAAAAAAACATGTTTAATGTCATGTCTTGTCCATAAATTGTCTGAATGGTTTAAAAATAAATAAATAAATAAATTAAGGTTTTGAAGAGAGATTTATTTCTTTAGATCTTTATTTTTTAGTTTACTGTCTAATTTATTAACTCCTGCTTTTTCTATCCTACATTTGTTTTTTTCTTTACTTCTTTTTCTTCTTCTTCCTTTTTTCATGCCTTTCTTTCTTCCCTTCTTTCTTTTAATTCTGTAAACTTTTAAAAATTAAAATTTCGGTTTATTTAGTTTACTTTAGTATACCAAGGTTTACTCACATTTTTGAGGGATTTGTTTTACAGAGCTTTAAGATGTTTAACTAGTTTCACCAGTGATGGAGCACCATTACACTGCCGGTGGTGAAACGCCCACGCCGGGTGATCTGGTATTCAGTGTGTGATCTCCACAGAGCAGAGGGGCAGCAGTAACACCTACCGGATCATCCTCAGAGTCACCGCGGCCGGACCTGGGCAGGTGTGTGTGTGTCAAAGCCAGGCTGTGATGGTTTCTGGATTTCAAATGGAGCTTTTCATCAGGAGGAGCAGCGGCGGCTCAAAGCCCGGCCCGGCAGGTCACAGAGAGGGTACCATGATTTATGCATCCGGCGCCGTTTACATGAGGACGGCCTTCCTGCGCCGGTAATTGTAGCCTGTTGTGCTTTCTGTGCCTTTGTTCTCCAGAACTAGAAAGCTGTGGCTGAAGGGGGCGCGGTGGGCACGGGGGGGACGGGGGTCCGGCGTTCGTACAGCTCCACCGTTTCATCCTGATACACACAATCAAACCCACCCACTAAATACCCGCTCAGACCACACACTGCTAAAGAGCTAAAGGCTAAAGAGCTAAAGGCTAAAGAGCTAAAGGCTAAAGAGCTAAAGGTTCCCCTGCATCATTCATTACCCTCCAACATCATCACATTATATCACTATATACTGTATTATATCACCACACCATCAGATCACACATCACCCACATTCATTCGCTCCATCTATCCTCTCGTCTTTACTTTCTTCCCTACACCCTCGTTCTTTACAACATACAGCTTTGAAAAAATAAGAGAGCACTTAAACAACGATGAGTTACTTTGATTTTACAAAATTGAAAACCTCTGGAATATAATCAAGAGGAAGATGGATGATCACGAACCATCAAACCACCAAACTGAACTGCTTGAATTTTTGCACCAGGAGTAAAGCAGCATAAAGTTATCCAAAAGCAGTGTGTAAGACTGGTGGAGGAGAACATGATGCCAAGATGCATGAAAACTGTGATTAAAAACCAGGGTTATTCCACCAAATATTGATTTTGCATGTTTAGAAAATCTAATTTGTAAATTACAGCAAGAAAAACTTTAAATTTAGCCAAAGTAATGCAACCTTTATATATATATATATATATATATATATATATATATATATATATATATATATCTACAATGGCATATAGTACTAGTATCCCAATTCTATTTTAATTAAAGTGAACTAAAGGTCCTGAAATGATGTGATGAAAAGGGAACAATGACAGATTGGTACCTTTAACACAAAAGAAACCTGAGAATACTAAGTTTAAAAAACTGTGTTTCACTTAATCTTATTTAGTCCGTCTCTTAGTTCTTTCTTTCTATTCTTTTAAAATAGTTTTGTAATATTATTATTATTATTATTATTATTATTATTATTATTATTATTATTATTAGATTTTTAGATCTATAGATGATTAAAATGAACTAAAGGTCCTGAAATGATGTGATGAAAAGGGTACAATGACAGACTGGTACCTTAAACACAAAAGAAAACTGAGAATACTAAGTTTAAAAAACTGTGTTTTATTTTATCTTATTTATTCCAAACTTTTTTTAGTCTTTCTCTTAGTTCTTTCTTTCCTAATAGTATTTTTTATTTATTTTTATTTTTATTCATTAAAACTATTTTTTAATAGTTTTGTAATATTTCTTTTTAACTTACTTAGCCTTCTTTTTATTATTTTTAGTTATTATTATTATTCATGCAAACAAATTTATTTATTTTTATTCATGCAATCAAAGTTTAGTGCAGCAATCAAAGCTAAAGACCAAATATTAGAGTGTGTGACCTTTTTTTTGGCCAGGCTTTGATTTGGAACACAGCCCTACATGCCCAGGCTTAACTGTATTCTAACTATTTAACTATTCGCTATTAAATCTTTATTAAAAGATCAATAAAAGCCAGTTCGCTGTACAAGACAGTGTGGCACATCGCCAGGCAATGCATCAGAGCTGCTGTTGTGCATTTCCACGTGCACTACCGTTACCTTTCAGAAAGAGATATCACGTCCGGGTGCATTATCTCCCGCTCGCCGTCTTCTCTTTCTTCAGGAGAATTATCTCGATGGCTGAAATCACAGTAAAGCCTATTTTCCGTGGCGAGGAAGAGCCAGCGTGTCATCATCTCAGCTTTTAGAGATCCTGTTGTTGATACAAAGCTACGGCTTGATAAGATCCAAAACCTGCGTCTGAGACGGTCAATTCTGAGCTTTAGAGACACAAAAATGGATCAGATTTATTGTGATGTAAAGTATTATTGCTGTCTGGATTAATTAATACATATTAATACAGAAAAAGGCCCTGATTTATTTGTGCCTCTCATCAGGAATTTATCTAACATAAAAGCACACTACGTATGATTTCCTTGATTATTTAACTTTTTAAATAATTTAAGTGAAATTACTGCTTGAAACTCACTGCAGCGCTGCATTGAGGTGTAATAGGAGGAATAGCGGTGCTCTTGTGTCTGTGCCGGAG